>NC_133329.1:367253445-367606402 GCF_042186555.1 Aquarana catesbeiana
AAAGGGTTAACCTCCTCACCTGATACAGAACATTCACTGCACACTCAGGCTTAGCCTTATTACTGCTGGGACAGTATAACTGTAACTGGGGACAAGTTCAACAAACAGTGAGATAGATGAAGATAGAAGCACTCATACAGGCAACCTGTCACATGGGAAAATTGGTGTCTCTGCTGCAATAAATAAGGCTGAGCCTAGTGTGCAGTGAGCTGTTATCATGTGAGTGAGTGAAAGATTTACTTGCCTGCATTTGCTTCTTATTGGCAGGAGGAGCTGCTTCAACTCCAAGTTCCTCCCTGCATCTATGCCATACTTGCCAACTGTCCCGAATTTCCCGGAACATTCCAGGGATTTAGACCTTTGTCCCGTCTTACCAATTCCCGTGGAATGTCCCGGAAATAATTTTTTCCGTTTTTTTTTTTTCCCCGCCGCCGCTAGAGGTTCATGGCACTGGTCAATTTTGTCTCTGTCCGCCATTTTACAGAAGACCAGCTTGTAAGGAAAAACAAGAGCGGAGCCCGGGTGGTAATGAAAGCAGCTGCAATAGAAATGGAGCTCCATTTCTGTTGGTCACTTTCTTGCCACCCAGGCTCCACCTCTTGGTTTTGTAAATGGCATGGAGACAAGCACAGTGACCATCCTGAGCGGCACCGAGACCCGATGGAGAGTTCTGGGTCCCGGTGCGGTGCTATCCCTGTCTAAGTAAGACTCTGCTGTCTCACTCTCACGGGCTGCCTCCTACCACATCGTGCCGTCCGGAGAGTCAGTGACAGTCTGAGAAAGAACTCTCCAGGTGCATGAATGGGGGGGGTCTGTACTCGGGGTGAATTGTCCTGGGGGGGTCTGTACTCCTGGGGGGTGAATGTCCTGGGGGGTCTGTACAGATGGAGGGGGGTGAATTGTCCTAGGGGGTCTGTACTCCTGGGGGGTGAATTGTCCTGGGGGGGGGTATGTACAGATGGAGGGGGGTTAATTTGTCCAGGGGGGGTCTGTACTTCTGGGGGTGAATTGTCCTGGGGGGTCTGTACAGATGGGGGGTGAATTGTCCTGGGGGGGTCTGTTCAAATTGGAGGGGGGTCGGTACTCCTGGGGGGTAAATTGTCCTGAGGTCTGTACTCCTGGAGGGGTGAATTGTCCTGGGGGTCTGTACTCCTGGGGAGTGAATTGTCCTGGGGGTCTGTACAGATGGAGGGGGGTCTGTACTCTTGGGGTAATTTGTCCTGGGGGGTCTGTACAGATGGAGGGGTGAATTGTCCTTGGGGGTTTGTACTCCTGGGGGGAGGTCTGTAGTCCTGGGGGGTAAATTGTCCTGGGGGGAGGTCTGTACTCCTAGGAGGTGAATTGTCCTAGGGGGGGGGTCTGTACAGAAGGAGGGGGTGAATTGTCCTAGGGGGTCTGTACTCCTGGAGGGTGAATTGTCCTGGAGGGTCTGTACTCCTGGAGGGTGAATTGTCCTGGAGGGTCTGTACAGATGGAGGGGGGTGAATTGTCCTGGGGGGTCTGTACAGATGGAGGGGGGGTGAGTGGTCCTGGGGGGTCTGTACTCCTGGGAGGGTCTGTACAGATGGAGGGGGGGTCTGTACAGATGGGGGGTTATCTGGGGCTGGGGTCTGTACTCCTGGAGGGGGTCTGTGCAGATGGAGGGGGTTGAGTTGTCCTGGGGGGATCTGTACAGATGGGGCTGGTTTGTCCAGGGGGTCCTGTACTGATGGAGGAGGGGGGTGGTTTATCCTAAGGGGGTCTATACTGATGGAGGGGCGTCTGTACTGAGGGAGGACTATTGGGGGAGGGGCTTACGCATGTTTTTCCACACCGGGTGATACAACCCTAGCCACTGGTAACTGGGGACAGCTGATGTAAGGAGGACTCTACTGGGGGCACCTGGTCTAAGGAGGGACTCTACTGGGGCACCTGATGTAAGGAGGGACTCTACTGGGGGCACCTCATGTAAGGAGGGACTCTACTGGGGGCACCTCATGTAAGGAGGGACTCTACTGGGGGCACCCTGACATAAGGAGGGACTCTACTGGGGGCACCTGACGTAAGGAGGGACTCTACTGGGGCACCTGATGTAAGGAGGGACTCTACTGGGGGCACCTGATGTAAGGAGGGACTCTACTGGGGGCACCTGATGTAAGGAGGGACTCTACTGGGGGCACCTGATGTAAGAGGGACTCTACGGGGGGCACTTGATGTAAGGAGGGACTCTACTGGGGGCACCTGGTGTGAGGAGGGACTCTACTGGGGGCACCTGATGTAAGGAGGGACTCTACTGGGGACGCCTAATGTAGGGACGGATTCTGCTGGGAATGCCTGATGTAAGGACGGACTCCACTGGGGACACCTGATGGCATCTGATGGCAGGCGACGTGGCAAGTGACAAGCTCGGGGCTCCACTGATTCTGCAATATGGTGAGTTGAACCTATTTCATTTTATATTACAATGTAATATAAGAAATAATGCGCTTGAATCATCCTGACGACATAACAACCATGGTGCCGGGATGATTGAAGCGCTAACACCCGGTGTTTGGAAGTATTTTTATCTGCTGATTCTTCTTTCTTTCTTTCTTTCTTTCTTTCTTTCGTTCCTTCTCTCTCCTTCCCTCCCTATCTTTCTTTCTTTCTTTCTTTCTTTCTTTCGTTCCTTCTCTCTCCTTCCCTCCCTATCTTTCTTTCTTTCTTTCTTTCTTTCTTTCTTTCTTTCTTTCTTCTTTCTTTCTTTCTTTCTTTCTTTCTTTCTTCTTTCTTTCTTTCTTTCTTTCTTTCTTTCTTTCTTTCTTTCTTTCTTTCTTTCTTTCTTTCTTTCTTTCTTTCTTTCTTTCTTTCTTTCTTTTCTTTCTTTCTTTCTTTCTTTCTTTCTTTCTTTCTTTCTTTCTTTCTTTCTTTCTTTCTTTCTTTCTTTCTTTCTTTCTTTCTTTCTTTCTTTCTTTCTTTCTTTCTTTCTTTCTTTCTTTCTTTCTTTCTTTCTTTCTTTCTTTCTTTCTTTCTTTCTTTCTTTTCTTTCTTCTTTCTTTCTTTCTTTCTTTCTTTCTTTCTTTCTTTCTTTCTTTCTTTCTTTCTTTCTTTCTTTCTTTCTTTCTTTCTTTCTTCTTTCTTTCTTTCTTTCTTTCTATCTTCTCTTTCCTTCTTTCTTTCTTTCTTTCTTTCCCTTCTTTCTTCTTTCCTCTTCTTTCTTTCTTTCTTTCTTTCTTTCTTTCTTCTTTCTTTCTTTCTTTCTTTCTTTCCTTCTCTCTCCTTCCCTCCCTATCTTTCTTTCTTTCCTTCTCTCTCCTTCCCTCCCTATGCACGGTCCTCAACACAGAGCCAACAGGGCGGCTCTTTCCCTTCTAATACCTGTCTCTGCAGCCCACCCTGAGCTCTTCCTACTGCCTTCCCACTAACTGCTGCTCCCTAAAGGCAGCACAAAAAAGGGGCAGAGGACACTACTATTGGATGGAGGGATAATATTGTAAAGATAAAAATAAAATGACTGACACTGCCTGCTGACACCGCCTGCTGACACCCTCCACTGCCCTCTGACACTATTCACACACTTTCCACTGCCCTACTGATACAATCCACTGCCGTACTGACATCATCCACCAGTGTTAATTTCGTCGACTAAAACATTTTAGTTGACTAAATAAATATTATTTTAGTCTACTAAAATACGACTAAAACAACTGAGATGACTAAAATACGACTAAAACTAAAATGGCATTTTAGTCAAAAGACTAAGACTAAAACTACATTGAAATTTGACTTCAAAATTAACATTGGTCTGTAGTGCATGTTCATACCTCAATGCCATAATAAATAACATTAGATTTTTCACTCCAGCAGTATATAATGAGTTTGGAAATTGTAGAGAGATGTTACTAATGCATTACGATTTAATTACACTATTACATTTTAGAAGACTAAAATTAGTTTTAGTCTACTAAAATGTACTCGAGATTTTAGTCGACTAAAACGTAGGACATTTTAGTCGACTAAAATGTACTCGAGATTTGTCGACTAATATGACTAAAACTAAAACAATTGCAGAAGACTAAAATGGGACTAAAACTAAATGAAAATCGAAATTTGCTGCCAAAATTAACACTGCCATCCACACACTGTCCACTGCCCTACTGACACCATCCATACACTGTCCACTGCCCTACTGACACCGTCCACTGCTCTACTGACACCGTCCACTGCTCTACTGACACCGATCCACACATTGTCCACTGCTCTACTGATACAATCTACTGCCTACTGACACCATCCACACACTGTCCACTGCCCTACTGACACCATCCATACACTGTCCACTGCCCTACTGACACCATCCACACACTGTCCACTGCCCTACTGACACCATCCACACACTGTCCACTGCCCTACTGACACCATCCACACACTGTCCACTGCCCTACTGACACCATCCACACACTGTCCACTGCCCTACTGACACCATCCACACACTGTCCACTGCCCTACTGACACCATCCACACACTGTCCACTGCCCTACTGACACCATCCATACACTGTCCACTGCTCTACTGACACCGTCCACATACTGTCCACTGCCCTACTGACACCATCCATACACTGTCCACTGCCCTACTGACACCATCCATACACTGTCCACTGCCCTACCTGACACCATCCATACACTGTCCACTGCTCAACTGATACAACCCACTGCCCTACTGACACCATCCACACACTGTCCACTGCCCTACTGACACCATCCACTGCTTTACTGACACCATCCACACACTGTCCACTGCCCTACTGACACCGTCCACATACTTTCCACTGCCCTACTGACACCGTCCACATACTGTCCACTGCCCTACTGACACCATCCACTGCTCTACTGACACCGTCCACATACTGTCCACTGCCCTACTGACACCATCCACTGCTCTACTGACACCATCCACACACTGTCCACTGCTCTACTGATACAATCCACTGCCCTTGAAGAAGTTACGTGAGATGACGCAATGCATAGGAGTAACCGGACCGCACGAGAAGCTGAAGTGACGCACAGAGGCACCTGTAAAGCCGCACAATTTACAGACTTGCTGTTTTTATTTACACTGTTGTAAGTACCCACTTGGCTTTAAATAAATCTATTAGCTTATTCAATATTACACTATGGGAGATTCTTTGCATATATCTGCTGGAAATGAACACATCCTAAGCCACCATCCACCATACCACGGTTTAAGAGGGATATCCATTACAACACCCTACAAAGCTCTCCAGCCACACCCATCTCCATTGCTGTTTACTATTTCCATGGAGGTAAGAGGCCAGTACACACTGAGTGTTAAGGCCCGACACACGATCGGACTTTTTGACAACAAACATGCAAATTAGCTGTTTTGGAGCAACATCCGACCGTGTGTACGCTCCATCGGACAAACTTTTTCTGTTTCCATCAGACTTTTGTTGGCTGTGCGAACGCACAAACTTTCCGGCAACAAAAGTCCGATGGAGCAAAGTCCGATCGTGTGTACACAAAAGCATCAGACTTTTGTACAAACTACAGTATGCAGCCGCGAGCATGGTTCTCGGCGACAGGGTACTGTACATTTCGCGCTGCCTGCAATAGGAAAAACACATTTTCCTACTGCGGCGGGCACGAGAGGGAATTCCCCTCTGGGGGAATACCAGGCCCTTCGGTCTGGTATGGATTTTAAGGGGAACCCCCTACGCCAAATACGGCGTGGGGATCCCACCAAAATCCATACCAGATCCTTATCCGAGCACGCAGCTCGGCCGGTCAGGAAAGGGGGTGGGGACGAGCGAGCGCCCCCCCCCCTCCTGAGCCGTACCAGGCCGCATGCCCTCAACATGGAGGGGTGGGTGCTTTGGGGGAGGGGGGGCGCCCTGCGGGCCCCCCTCCCCCAAAGCACCTTGTCCCCATGTTGATGAGGACAGGGGCCTCTTCCCGACAACCCTGGCCGTTGGTTGTCGGGGTCTTTAATAAGGGGGGCCCCAGATCCCGGCCCTCCACCCTTTGTAAATGAGTATGGGGTACATCGTACCCCTACCCATTCACCTAGGGAAAAGTGTCAATAAAAAAACACAGTACACAGGTTTTTAAAGTAATTTATTAGGCAGCTCCGGGGGTCTTCTTCCGACTCCGGGGGTCATGACCACGCCCCCTTATGAGGTCACAGTCCCAGCATGCCCCGGGACTGTGACCTCATAAGGGGGCGGGGTCACCGCCTATATAAGTCCATTGCGGAGCGCTCAGAGAGCATTCCAGCTGGAGAGAGCGTCGTGTCAACATCGGAAGAAGAGAAGAGGGAAGAAGACGATCCAGAAGTCCGGGCCACCGCTAGCAAAAGAGCGGCAGAAGATGGCGGAGGAGCCGGCAGAAGATCCAGACACCGGGAGAAGAAGCCAGAGAGAGCAGAGAAGAACCGGACACTGGGAGAAGACGCCAAAGAGACATCCAGAGTCGGAAGAAGACCCCCAAAGTCGGAAGAAGTCCCCGGAGCTGCCTAATAAATTACTTTAAAAACCTGTGTACTGTACTGTTTTTTTATTGACACTTTTCCCTAGGTGTATGGGTAGGGGTACGATGTACCCCATACTCATTCACAAAGGGTTGGGGCCGGGATCTGGGGGCCCCTCGCCCGCAGACCCCGACAACCAACGGCCAGGGTTGTCGGGAAGAGGCCCTTGTCCTCATCAACATGGGGACAAGGTGCTTTGGGGTGAGGGGCCGGCAGGGTGCCCCCCTCCCCCAAAGCACCCATGTTGAGGGCATGCGGCCTGGTACGACTCAGGAGGGGGGGGGCTCGTCCCCACCCCCTTTCCTGACCGGCCGAGCTGCGTGCTCTGATAAGGGTCTGGTATGGATTTTGGGGGGACCCCCGTGTCGTTTTTTCGGCGTAGGGGTTCTCCTTAAAATCCATACCAGATCTAAGGGCCTGGTATGCCCCTGGAGGGGAACCCATGCCATTTTTTTTTTTTTAATTTGGTGTGGAGTTCCCCCTCAAGATTCATACCAAACAGTGCCTGGCATTGGCGGGGATCCAAGTAGGATCCCTGCACCACTGTGAACCCGGCTCGCAAGGTGTTAATCTCGCTGATAAAAGTGGTGAGATTGACACAATATCAGAGAACAATACAGAAGTTGACCAAAGGGTGGTGGTAAAGAGCTGAAAAACCACGTGATTTGGTGAAAGTTGGCTGGAAAAGTCCTGCCGTCTGTATGCAATACAAACTTATGGCCAACGCCCTTTGTACAAAAATCCAAGGGAAAGTTTGTACAAAGTCCTATCGTGTGTATGGGGCTTTACACACGAAGAGTGATACACCGACGGCTGTATTGAAGAGCACATTGGAGCACTATTTGCACTTTCATTTATCTGAGACTTTATTATTTTCACTAAGTGAACTTTCGCATCTGTATTGCGGTAACTGCGTGTTATTGGGAATTGTTAGCACACAGTCACAATTTTTAGCACAAGCATTGTCTTATTGGTATTATACATCATTATTTATTTGTTTTACATATTTCGTGGTTACACTGGAATTAGGGCATCATTATCTAGGATCACTATTGCATATGCACATTGCTTAGCGCACGCACTCTGATTGTTTTATTTAGCACTGCTTTTTGTTGCTTTCAGCGATTTTACATAGCAGCATCATGCGTTTTTGCACAGTTGCAACATAGTCATTCTATGTCTATGTACACTGAACATAGGGCTATTGGCACTTCAGCTATTTTGTACATAAATATATACTATGCGTTTACACTAGTATATTAATACCCAGAATCACTATTGTACATGCACATACCCAAATTGGTTTGTTCAACACTGTTTATTGTTGTTTTCATCGATTTTTACACAGCATCATTATGCGTTTTTGCACAGTTACAACATTAGCACTTTAGTATTCATCTACACTGAACATAGGGCTAGTTGCTTTAGTTATTTTGCACAGCATCATTATTTATTTGCAATTAGCAATAATCGCAATTAGCGATTTTGCACATCATTTATCGATTATTATTAAATATTCTATATATATCATCTAGCTGCGCTGATCATTATTTACTTTATACCATTTGAGTGCATTCACACACTTTGGATCTAGCTGCAACTTATCTGATTAGCATATACTCAGCGATTTTACATAGCAGCATCATGCGTTTTTGCACAGTTGCAACATATTCATTCTATGTGTATGTACACTGAACATAGGGCTATTGGCACTTTAATATAAACTATGCGTTTACATTAGTATATTAATACCCAGAATCACTATAGCATTTGCACAACACTACGTGCACATACTCAGATTGGTTTGTTCAGCACTGTTTATTGTTTTTTAGCGATTTTTACACAGCATCATTATGTGTTTTTGCACATTTACAACATAGGCACTTTAGTATTCATCTACACTGAGCATAGGGCTACTGTCGCTTCAATTATTTTGCACAGCATCATTAGCAATTTGCATAATCGCAATTAGCGAGTTTGCACATTATTTATCGCTTATTGTCAATATTTTATATATATCATCAAGCTGCGCTGATCATTATTTACTTTATACCTTCCACATACTGTCCACTGCCCTACTGACACTATCCACTGCCCTACTGACACCATTCACACGCTGTCCACTGCCCTACTGACACCGTCCACTGCTCTACTGACACCATCCACATACTGCCCTGCTGACACCATCCACACACCGTTCACTGCCCTACTGACACCATCCATATACTGCCCTACTGACACCATCCACACACTGTCCACTGCCTTATTGACACCGTCCACTGCTCTACTGACACTATCCACACACTGTCCACTGCCCTACTGACACCGCCCACTGCCCTACTGACACCATCCACACACTGTCCACTGCCCTACTGACACCGTCCACTGCTCTACTGATGCAATCCACTGCCCTACCCTACTGACACCATCCACACACTATCCACTGCCCTACTGACACCGTCCTCTGCTCTACTGACACCATCCACATACTGTCCCCTGCCCTACTGAAACCGTCCACTGCTTTACTGACACCATCCACGCACTGTCCACTGCTCTACTGACACCATCCACACACCATCCACTGCCCTACTGACACCATCAACTGCTCTACTGACACCATCCACACACTATCCACTGCTCTACTGATACAATCAACTGCCCTACTGACACCATCCACACACTGTCCACTGCCCTACTGACACTGTCCACTGCTGTACTGACACCATCCACATACTGCCCTACTGACACCATTCACATACTGTCCACTGCCCTACTGACACCGTCCACTGCTGTACTGACACCATCCACATACTGCCCTACTGACACCATTCACACACTGTCCACTGCCCTACTGAAACCATCCACTGCTCTACTGACACCATCCACATACTGCCCTACTGACACCATCCACACACCGTCCACTGCCCTACTGACACCGTCCACTGCCCTAATGACACCATCCACACACTGTCCACTGCCTTATTGACACCATCCACTGCTCTACTGACACTATCCACACACTGTCCACTGCCCTACTGACACCATCCACACACTGAAAATATGAATTGCTGGAAGTTGGATAGTCAAAGGGGCACCACATCCCTATAAATACATATATTGGTAGAAGAAAGGGAATTGGATTTTTGGGGTGCCCAAGAAAAATTGCTAGTCAAATTATATAAAAAATATATTGAATTTATTAATACAAAATGTCTAAAAAACTCACAGTATCATCATACAGTAACCATAATATGAGTAACCAGCAGTAACTTCTTGCTCTACATGTTTTGCCATGCAATGGCTTCCTCAGAAGACTTCCAACAAGCACTGCATAACATGGTAACTATAGGTGAAAAATTATATATTAAAATCAAGACATTATACATTAATAATCAAGACAAAAATAACATTTTCTTGTGAAACACAATTAGACCCAGAGTGCCCCCCAACACCCCCCCCCCCCCCCGTCCCCACCTGAACTGTGGAACATGTCCTATCTATGATGGTCGCGACCCTGATGTCTCCAGTACATTGAAAGATGCGGAGAAATCTGGTGTATCACAAAGAAGCACATAACGGCCCCATGAGGCAGAGTATTATCTGAAAAGGGTTACATTGTAAGCTCAAGCTCAAACAATCAACCGAAAAGATTCTTTCTGACCAGGGTAGAATAAATATATTCAAACCTTATAACGCAGATCTCGGAACTAATCAGTTATAATGGATAATATAATAGCTGAAAGGAGATCTGGTTCTGGACGACCATCCTTTTGGATTAAATTCAGCAAGCCACTGTGGTCCTCGGTACAGTGAGACACTCAAATGAAAACACATGAAACATGAAGTGAATTCACAGATTGTCCGTCTTTACTGAGAAAGCATACAGCTTATATTGAATACAGAGCAAAGGAAAAAAAGGGGGGGGGGTGTTAAGTTAAATGACTAGGGAGAAACAAGTTTGTTATCTATAAACAGTTAGATGGAAACCTGGTCATTTAGTCATAAATCAAAGCTGATTGCCTAAGGATAAACAGGATATACATACTTGAAAGGGCTTGACCACAATTAAACACACTAGGGGGTTTGTTGCTGTACAAACATTCCCACATACTCATACACAAGCAGAAACCTACAGCAATGAGAAACTACTGAGATGCAGGGGCACACAAAATGGTGGGGTTTCACAAAATGGAGTCCTGATAATTCATTCATATTATTACAATCCCCTCTTAAGTCATGTCCATGACTTATCTCGTAACATACTCATCTTGGTTTTTGTAATATTAGCAGCGGCTGGGTCAGGGGTTTGAGAAGCCCGGGAAATTAGGCACATGACATGTATGAAACAAGCATACACGAATAAGACAAAAAGCAAGATCATTATAATAACCATAGCAATGTCTTTTATCCATGAGAATATCCCACTAAGGCCAAACCCACCATCCCTTTCTTCAATCTGTAGCTTGTCTACCTCTTTCCTGTGCTGTGCAATGATCTCATAATAATCAGATACCTCTATGTGTTATGTATCCAAGTGCCACATTCATAGTCGTCAGTTATTTCGCACAGGCCAGTAAGTGCCGCACTTATACTTTCTATTGCTAGATCATGGAGTTCCAGCTGTTTTACGATAGCCCTTGTCTCTAGGTTTAGTTTTGAAATGTCATCAGAATTCTTGCCTAATATCTCATCTAATATTTTAGAGTAGTTATTCAGCCTTTTCATCAGATCAATTCCCCATCCTGTCCCTGAGGGGAACCATGCCCAGGCCATGTCTTTCTCTAAAAACAAATCTCTCTTGTGGCGGTGCTTGAGAGGGTACCTGGGGTTTATTCTGGCCTTCAGTAGGTGTCCTCCCTTATTGTCCCCCAATATACCCATTATTGGGATCAGTGATGCAAGGTAACACCATCCCTGAGGGTCCATGGGAATCCATGGATGACATGTTTTCCCACAACAGATGTATGTACTGTTTATCAAGGCTAGTGGCTGAGTACTGAGGATTTGTTGTGTTTCAATAGAGAGACCTGCAAGAGCTAGTTGTGAAAGCAACTTTCCCATCTCAGTGTCAGCATTAGTATTGCTTATAAGAGTGTATAGGGTGTCATTAAATTACAGTCTGTGGTGGTAAAAGGTGTGGAGAAGTCTGGGGCCATGGAGAAGTTAATTTTAGTATGCTACATACCTCTTCACCCTGCGATGAATTTCCCAACCTAAAACACCAATCAGGGAAGACCTCTGCCCATGGCTGGAAAGGTGATGGTGTTGTTTCTTAATGTTATTGTGTCACGTACCTGACGGTAGAGCCTGATATGCAGGAAGCGGCCTCTCTTACTCCTCTGATTCTGGCCCCCTGATAGAGCAGACAGGAGGCGCAGAAGTGCAGAGTTGCACGAGTGCCTGACGGGTCGTCTTCCTGGAACTGGGAACAGCAGCAGGGGGCACGGTGCTCGAGCAGGATTCTCCAGCTGGCGGAAGAGGCAGGTTAAGCAGACCGGGTCATACACTGGCGGGAACGTCAGGAGCAGAAGCGGAGGCAGAAGCGTAGTTAGGACACAGGCTGGGTCGGCAACGGACTGGCAGCGTGGTAGTAGAAGGTGCGGAGGTCAGAACAAGCCGGGTCAGGTGCAGGCAGCAGGTAGCGGAGTCAAGGCAAGCCGGGTCGGTAAACAGGTATCAGAAGTAAGCAGGCAGGAACACACGGGAACGCTGTAGAACGGACAGTACTGGATGCAAGCACAGACCAAGTTTAAATAGCCTCTTGGTCATGTGCACGCAGGTGCACCAAAGGTGTTCTGGCAGAGGCTGAGGTCACAGGTCGACTTCTCCGTCTGCCATTTTGAGTACTGGCTGGTCTTCCCTTACATATTGGCACTTTAGTGAGGGTAATGGGAGGTGTTCCATTCAGAAAGGGGGTGATATTCAAGAGTACAGCCATAAGAGGGATACGTGCTGTGCTAGGATGTAGTTTGCTACATATCCAACATTTTTCATATCCTGATTTCTGGGCAAGCTATATTTAAATTTAAGTAACAACATTTTTTCTGTGAAACTATCAGTTTTAGTTTCCTCATAAGCTGAATATACATCCCTTCTATGTCTAATAAGTGTATAATTCGTGGTGTTATTGGATAGGCCAGATAGGCCTCTAAAGCAGGGGTCTCAAACTGGTGGCCATCCAGCTGTTACGGAACTAAAAGTCCCATCATGCCTCTGCCTTCGGAAGTCATGCTTGTAACTGTCACCTTTGCAATGCCCCATGGGACTTGTAGTTTCGCAACAGCTGGAGGGCCACCAGTTTGAAACCCCTGCTCTAAAGGCCCCCCAAGTCTTCAGGGTGATTAATAAAGTGAGTTACGATCCATGTTGGTAAGAACACCATCAAAGTCATCAAGAACAGGAGGCCCAAGGCCTTCCCAGAAGTCTGTGGTGAAATAAGCGAGGCCATCAGGAGTCGACCACCTGCTTCACTCACTGTTCGAGGATTTGTACCACCTGCTTCACCTCCCTGTGCTTTATCTTGCTTCTTAGAAGTTTGGTTCACCTTCTTCACACGACTGGCATGGATCCAAGCCTGTTGTCCCTCTACCAGAATGGCTGTTCTGGTAACCGCGATCACTGTAGTCGGGGGTCCAAATGGTACTCTTGGTACGCTTCTTGGTACGCTTCAGTTGCTGGACCACTACAACGTCTCCCACCTGGAAAGGATGAGTAGGTTCATGTGAAGAAAAAGGAGAGGTGCGAGCGACACATTTTTCAACTCTATCCAAAGTTTCAATCAATTTCTTAACATACTCCTCCTGTATGAGATCAAGATCCCCTCTTCCTAACATTAAAGGGGTTGTAAACCTTCCCGTTTTTTCACCTTAATGCATCCTATGCATTAAAGTGGGGTTCCACCCAAAAAAACAAAAATACCTGAAAAATTGTAAAAAAACAAAAACAAAAAAACATTTGAATATTTTTTTTTTTTTTACTTACCTCAAATGCCTGTTGCTAGGTGGTCCCCCGTAGTCTGCCTATTCCTTGGCCTGGGCTGGTGACATCACTTCCCCCCAGGCACAGGAAGGGCTCGGCTCTGCTCCCTCTCTCCTGTCAATCATCTGGGACCCATTACAGGTCCCAGGTGATTGAGCGGCCAATCACGGCGCACGGCGACGCTCGCACATGCGCAGTGGGTGCCAGGCTGTGAAGCCACAGCCCGGCGCCCACAGTTGAAATGCCGGCGCCGACGAGCGGAGGGGGGGGGACGAGCGGGGCTTCGATCCCCCGCATCACTGGACCCAGGGACAGGTGAGTGTCCAATTAAAAGTCAGCAGCTGCAGTATTTGTAGCTGCTGACTTTTAATTTTTTTTTTTTTAATGGAGCCCCTGGGTGGAGCTCCTCTTTAAGGTGAAAAAACATCTGATTGGCTTCCGCTGCTGTCAATCAAAACCAGTGAGGCAGCGCCAGGGGGCGGGCCGAGTCCGGCATTCGTGTCTATGGACGCAAACTCTGGACTCGGGAGCGCGCCCACAATGTAAACCCCTTGGGAAAGCGCTTCCCAGAGGGGGTTATCTGATGCGGGGAGGAGCCGAGACAGCTGCCGAGGGACCCCAGAAGATGAGGTTCAGGGCCACTCTGTGCAAAACGAGCTGCACAGCAGAGGTAAGTATGACATGTTTGTTATTTAAAAAAAAAATTTTGAACCTTTACAATAGCTTTAATGGCTGTCTAGCCCATGGGGTGGGGAAGGTTCTTCCCATCAGGACCTCAAAAGGGGAGTAACCTGTGGTTTTAGAGGGAGTCATTCTTACCTCTGCAAGGACTGCAGGAAGTACCTTTTTCCATCCTTTGAAAGTTCCCCCTGTTGCTTTCCTGATTTTATCTTTAAGTGTCCTATTCATTCTTTCTACTATCCCTGAACTCTGGGGGTGGTATGGGATGTGAAACATCCAGTCAATCTTCAGTGTTTTTCACTAAATCTTGACACACTTTGGGTATGAAGGCAGGACCATTGTCTGACTTCATTTGAAGTGGGCAGCCCCATCTTGGGATTATTTCTTGTGTAAGGATTCTGACTACTGTTTGTGCATCTTCCTTTGTGGTGACGAACACTTCTGTCCATTGTGAGAACATATCTACTATCACAAGTAAATATTCTTGTCTCTTGCCTAGTTTGGGCATGTGTGTAAAATTAATCTGAAGATCCAACTATTATACCAGGCACCTAGGGCCAGAGTGATAGCTAATGGATGGGCATCTCAACTATTTGACCTCAGCAGAGGCACAAGACAGGGCTGCCCCTTATCCCCATTGTTATATGCCCTAGCGGCAGAACCCCTGGCAATATCCATTCGAGCAAATACAGAGATTAGGAGACTTGGAATGGGCTCTCTGACTGAAAAAATTAGCATGTATGCGGATGACACATTATTATATCTATCAGACTCGGGCCCATCACTATGCAATGCACTCCGCACGATAGAACAATTTGGAGTATTTTCAGGTCTGAAAATTAATTGGGATAAATCCCAAATCCTACCAATTGACAGCTTCCCACCCCCAGAATCCCAAACCAGGCTCCCGCTACAGAGAACAGATGTTATTAAATATTCGGGGGTATATATAACCAGATCCTCTGCAGACTATGTGTCCCTAAATATAGATCCTCTCATTTCCATAGTTAAAAATAAAACACGGGTCTGGTCCAAATTTCCATTAGGAGTCTGGGGTCGTATAAATTTAATCAAAATGATCCTACTACCCAAAATACTTTATGTTCTATGGCACACCCCTGTTTACTTGCCACTGAAACATTTTAAATCTCTAGAATCCCTCTTAAAGTCATTTGTGTGGGGTAATAATAGATATAAATTAACATGGCAAGCCCTCAAAAACCCGACCGATCTTGGGGGTACGGCCCTAACTGATTTTAACCTATACTACATCGCAGCACAGTTATCCCAGCTTTTCCATTTAGACAAAACTGACAGCGAGAGATTCCTCAAGCTCCTAACCTTTGACCTACTTAAAGAAGAATTTACAATTCAGGATCAGATGTTCTTTAGATTCTTACAAATCCGTCATGCGATAAAATCACAATTCCCTGATTCTTGTCCTCGCCCTGCACCTAATGTTCTAATAGCTATAATCAAAAGCACAGACTCCCACAAATTGATCTCAGCTTTTTATAACTTGCTTTTAACCCCTGTACTAAAATTGCATATGACCTTAAACCGAGATGGGAGAGAGAGGTAGGACTGGTGGAGGATGAGGAGTGGAGTGAGGTGTTGGAGGCCTGCAAAACTGTATCTCCTAAACTTTTAGATCGTTTGACACAGCTCTACATTATACACAGGGCATATCTCACACCCCTCAGAGTGGCAAGATATAAGCGCACACAAACCGCCACATGTCAGATGTGTGAGAGAGAGACGGGCACATTTTTCCATCTACTTTGGGCATGCCCTAAGATAAAAGGCTTTTGGGAACAAATTGTAGCATTTTTACATGACATAATGGACTCCCCTCTGGCTCTGGACCCTAAACAGTGCCTTCTGGGCATAGTTCCAGACACAACGGACAAATACACAAAAACTTTTTTATCTGAAACACTCTTTGCAGGAAGAAAGGTTATAGCCAGAAAATGGATGAGGAAGGAGCCTCCTAAAGTAGTGGAATGGAAGGTGGAGATAAATAATACATTACCATACAAGAAATGTATATATATTAATAGGGGTTGCCCAGCTAAGTATAACAATATCTGGGACAGATGGCTCCAAGAATCCTCTACCCGTGTCTAACATAATCATATAAACACAGAGTGATTTAATAGATACAAGTATGGGTAGATAGTCTATACAAGCCAAATATATATATACCTGGAATAATAATACGGGTTAGATATGGTTGTACTTAATGTTATCTTTATTCAAGTTATGATAATTGTTACACTGTCACAATGTCAACATGCTAACGTAACCATTCTATGTATGCACCAAATATTCAATAAAACCTTGTTTGATTTAAAAAAAAAAATCAATCTGAAGATGAGTAAATGGTGTGGATGGGTAAACAAGATGTTCGTGTTTTGCCTTGTGTGGATTTCTTGGATTGTTCCTGAGGCATGTAATGTATCTTGCAACATATGATTTTACTAATGAGGGAAGACCAGGGATGAAAAAATCTTTGTCCAATAACCCACATGTAACCTGCCAGGCTCTGTGTCCTACCCCATGGTATTGTGAGATAAATAGGGGTGCAGTAGCTACTGGCATGCATGGTCTCCCCTCTTGGCAGATGAGCCCTGATTCAGGGCTTTTCTGCACTCCTTCAATGTTCCATTTCCTAATGTCCTCAAGGGGTGGCATGGACCTGGAGGTCGGATAAGGTTTGTTCTAGAAGGGGCATTTCTGGAGCTAAGAAGGGCATGTGTAACGTGGCCTCTTGCCTGCTAACTGCTTCCTTTACTATTTTATCTGCTAATGCATTTCCCTTAGTAATGCCATCCTGCTGTCCTGTGTGTGCTTTGCAATGTAGGATGCCTATTGATTTTTGAAGTTGTACTGCTTCTAACAGACTTGTAACCAAAGTGGAATGTGAGATGGATTTATCATCGACCACTATGCAATCCCGAATGCATATTTGAAATCAGTGTATATGTTCACGTCTCGTCCCTCAAAGAGCTGACATGCTCTTGTGAGTGCGATCAGTTCTGCCGCTTGAGCTGACTGGAAGGGAACTGGGTGTGCTTCTAGTATCACATCGGGTAGTTGAACTACAGCATACCCTGCGTGATATATATTATCATTTGGCCTTGAACAAGAGCCGTCTACAAATACATTTTGTGCATCAGGGAGGGCGGTTGAAGACATGTTAGATCTGGGAGATGGATCTTGGTGTATGATTTATAGGTGTGTTGAAGGGTGACACTGTCTCTTTTAAAATTCCCTGTTTAAGGAAGTTCTCCACCATCGGAGCAATTCCCTCCTCCTTTTTTTTGGACAGGGGATCTTGTTTGTGGTAGATGGGTTGTGCCCACTCTTTAAGGGTGGCCCTGTAGGGGTTGCTGGAGATGAGTCCCACATTGAGTGCGCTTTCTGACCATACTTTCTCAAGGTCCCCTTTTATTTCTGTGCTTAGCATTATGGGCCATATCTAAACCTTTAGAGTGTGCGATGACACCACCCTGACTTGTTATTTCCATTTTTATGCCCAACTTTCCCATCCGGTCCCTCCCCAGGAGATTAAGAGGGCAATTGGGGATTATCCTAAAACTGTGGTGAAACAACACTGATCCCCGCTCTACATTTACCACAGGGAGAGGTGGGGTTTTTAAAGGTTTTGGTGACTATCCTATTAATTCCCACCGAAGGTTAAGCATTCGTTGTCTCTCCTCTATAGAAATCCTCACTCAGTGTTGATTTGGTAGTGCCTGAATCAAGGAGGAAAGGGTTCAGCTTTCCTTGGACATGTAATGTCACGATCGTTTTTTCGATATATGAGTGAGAGACAAGGGGGAATGCTGGGATACTACCTTCAGGGCAGCTTCATTGTTGCTGATTTGGCCACTGAATGGGGTATTTTGGTCCTTGTGTTTGTTGAATTGGTGCCCGCTGGGTTTTTGTGTGTGGTAAGGGCTGAGAAGTCTGGCCTTGGGACTCATAGGCAAAAATCTCTCCTGCGCTCGGGTATCTAGAACCTCAATATGTGGTATGGCCGAATGCTTCAGTGGTATCTGCCGTCTTGCAGCCCTCCTCAGAATAATGGGTATTCATGGACTACAAAAAGAAAAGAAAGAAAGGAGGGCTCACCGACCTAGTGCATTACCATTGGTAACATTTATTAAAAAAGGTAAAACAGCAAATGAATACTCACAAACGAGCATGAATGACAGGCATGGACAATAGCTGCAGGTGAGCAGTGACAAACATCAAAAAGAAACCGGGACCGGACATCAGGTGGATGAGGCAATGGCTGACGCATTTCAGGGGAGAACCCCTTTCTTCAGAGCCTAAGCGGGTAGTGACTGCTCACAAGTGAGAGCTCCTCTATATATGTGTATGTGTGTAGCTATGCATCCCAATCACCACCAGCACCAGCCCACAAAGGCCACGCCAACCTACACGGGAAGCACAGCTTCCCGTGTAGGTTGGCGTGGCCTTTGTGTGCTGGTGGTGATTGGGATGCATAGCTACACATATACACATATATCTAGTATATAGAGGAGCTCTCACTTGTGAGCAGTCACTACCCGCTTAGGCTCTGAAGAAAGGGGTTCTCCCCCGAAACGCGTCAGCCATTGCCTTATCCACCTGATGTCCGGTCCCGGTTTCTTTGTGATGTTTGTCACTGCTCAACTGCAGCTATTGTCCATGCCTGTCATTCATGCTCGTTTGTGAGTATTCATTTGCTGTTTTACCTTTTTTAATAAATGTCACCAGTGGTAATGCACTAGGTCGGTGCTCCCTCCTTTCTTTCTTTTCTTCTTGAGACTCATTGGTTTCTCTAGTGATCTTCTGCCCCACAATTGAATCATCTGGTTCTGGAGTTACCGGGGGGGGGGTACTGTGAGAACCCCCTACCTCTACCCCTGCCCCTAGCTCGTCCCCTTCCTCTACCTCGTCCCCTTTCTCCCCACTGTCCATTTCCCTAGGGTGGTCCATTTTGTGGTCCCCCCTGGAAATGTGCACTTACTGGTTTCTCTTTTATCTCAAAACAGCCTGCCGCATCTTTCTCTGTTAATGTCTTCTGAAAGTCCTCCAGTGTACTGTTGGTTTGTGGTTTAAGATTAGATATGTAGGTTTAAATCATCAAACTTATCATATCTGCCTGCAAAGACAACCCGGCCTCTTGGGTCCAGGTGTCCACGAATCTAATGCTGACTCACTTGATGTTTGTTTACACGATATAGTAGTGGGGAGGGAGGACTTAATTTTAAATGTACCCTTCATTTCGGCCTCAAGCTCATTCCACATGTTTTTTCTGCCATCTTCTGTATTTAATGGGTATTTACTTGCCTGCCCATTATATGGGGTAATTACTGAAATGGATGTGACATTGTCCCAATCCTAGGCAGTGGCGTGTCCTATAATGCCATCAATGATAAGACGCATGTCTTCTTGTGTGTAATTCCTACCTTTACAAGCCTTTTTCAAGTATGCCAACGTGCCCCCAGGGGAGATATTTGGTTTGGGGCAGTGTTTTATAATTTTATTTATGTCTTTTACTTCAAAGGGCTTTTTAAGCATATCCTCACCTATGGTCATAAAGGGGCCCTGAAATATAGCCCCATCTTCCTCCTCAGTGCCCCTACTTATCTCCTTATTCTCACTTCTTAATTGCCGCTTTATTAATGGTGTTCGGGCAGCTAAAGTATTTACTTTTTCCTGGAGCTGTTTCATTTGTTCCTCTGTCCTTCTTAACTCTAATTGATAATCCTCTTTTAACTTTGCCTTTTCCTTTCTTACTGCTCCCTCATAATCTTTTTTTGAAGTTGGGTATTTATCTGATTTCCCGTCTGTGCCAGTACTAGACTCAGGTGTGTGATTTCTGCATGACTTTTGCTGCTTGGCATGGTGTCCAGCCAGCAGGTCTATATCTTCTTTTGTGAGACTGGGATAGATTTTGTTTGTCTATAGTGGAGGGTTGAATGGGAGGGGAGGGGCAGTTGGATCTGGTCTCTTTTTATCTGCCTCATATTTATGTTTATTGTCAGTAACCTCTTTATTTAAATCTTTAGAGGGCTTTTTTTGTTTCTTATTATTTCTCTGAAACCAATAAGGGGCATATTTTAACCAGTTCTCCCCCCTTTTCTCATGTACTCCACTGAGGATCACTGGTATACCATCGGAAGGCTTTCTTGTCTCCCAGACATAAGCCCTTCACCATATCTATGTGCAATTCATTATTATCTCCTTCTCGAAGGAATGGGTCACTACTGTGCATACTTTCTGTCCACCCAGCTAAGTTAGATACCCAGGGGTTGATAAACTCATAATCATTTCCACATACTCTAGCTACATAATGCTTACAATTTTCCCCGGGGTTTGGAGGAGATGGGAGATCCTTTTCCTGCGACTGACCCATTATCACAATTACAGTGAAAGAAAGACTGCCTTGCCTTGAAGTTTCAGTTCACACAACAAATTATCTTATCTTATACTTCTATGTGATGGATAAGAAAAGCAAAACAGAGATGTGGGCCCTGATGGTAATTGCCTTTTTAACACCAACACCTTTTCCTCCTTCCCAAAAGGAGTGTAATACTACTTATTTAAATTTACAAAGTCCTTCCTGACTTGTGGGCCCCGATGGTAATTGCCTTATTAACACCAACACCTTTTCCTCCTACCCAAAAGGAGTGTAATACTACTTATTTAAATTTACAAAGTCCTTCCTGAGGACGGGTCTACCTAGGACCTCTTTAACACTTATAAGGCATGGTCCGTCTCCTTTCTAATAAATTTAAGGGGCTAAAGTTTTATCAGAGCTGAGGTAAGAAAACAATTTGTCAAAATAAGACAAAATGTACTTACAATGGGTGATTACTTTATCCTGGACGAGCCCCCATTTGAAAGGAATTCTGGTTCTGGACGACCATCCTTTTGGATTAAATTCAGCAAGCCACCGTGGTCCTCGGTACCGTGAGACACTCAGATGAAAACACATGAAACAAGAAGTGAATTCACAGAATGTCCATCTTTACTGAGAAAGCATACAGCTTATATTGAATACAGATCAAAGGAAAAGGGGGGGGGGGGTGTTTAGTTAAATGACTAGGGATCAAAGGAAAAAGGGGGGGTGTTTAGTTAAATGACTAGGGAGAAACAAGTTTGTTATCTATAAACAGTTAGATGGACACCTGGTCATTTTAGTCATAAATCAAAGCTGATTGCCTAAGGATAAACAGGATATACATACTTAAAAGGGCTTGACCACAATTAAACACAATAGGGTGTTTGTAGCTGTACAAACATTCCCACATACTCATACACAAGCAGAAACCTACAGCAATGAGAGACTATACTGAGATGGCAGGGGCACACAAAATGGCGGGGTTTCACAAAATGGAGTCCTGATAATTCATTAATATTATTACAATAGCAAGTGGTACTTCCAGACGGTTAAAAGATTTGAAGGCAGACTTTCTCAGAAGAAACTTCCAAGCAGTCATATACCCTAATCAACAACCAACAAACAGAAAAAAAGAGGCATTCAAATCCCACCTTCTAACTTCCAATCTAAATTATTCCTACCAAAGTCGAAATGCTTTTACCTTTCACAGACTTGGAGCATCACATATTACCTTATCCACGACTCTGCCGCTGCCTTATCTGCAGAAAGGGGGATCCTTTTATGTCACCTCCACCTCCCTGGCGTCCAATGGTGCAGAGGAGGCGCGGACGCCGGGAAATCGCAACCGCGCATGCGTGAATGGTGCCGGAAGTGATGTCACGTGCAAGCGCGATATCCACACGACGTCCTGATGGAAAAAATGCCCACAACAGGGGTGCGGCCTCCGGCTAGCAAAGCCAATGGTCATCCAGTTTAGGGAATACGAAGCGCAAGTGGCTGGTGGCGCCGACTCCAAAAACACATATCTGGGAATCCCCCTATATGGTTAGCGGGGAATATGCCCTGGGCTTCCGTATGATCACCTATCCCCATTTCAATGTACTTGAGGGTAACTCAATCTGATCAGATATTGCCATAAATGGCCAGCCATAGGAAAAAAGAACATTTCAAGCCTGTAAATTAATTAATATTTCTCTACCGTATAGAGGAAAAGATATGTAAGATTCCCAGTTCAGGCAGGGGACAAACAGAGAACCTCTCAGGCCAAGGTAGAAGCGAGTTAAGAAACAAAGTAATATACACCACTTAAAGTGGTGTTCCACTGGAAAAAAAAAAAAAGCATGAATGTTCCTAAAAAAAAAAAAAAAAAAAACATTTGGAAAAATTTTTTTTTTACTCACCTCTAAATGGCTGTTGCTAAGGGGTCCCTCATAGTCTGCCTCCTTCAGTGCCTGGGCTGGGGACATCACTTCCCCTCGGCGCAGGAAGGGCTCAGCTCTGCCCCCTCCCTCTTGTCAATCATCTGGGACACATTACAGGTCCCAGATGACTGAGCGGCCAATCACGGCGTGAAGCCACAGCCGGGCACCCACAGTTGCAATGCCAGCGCCGTCGAATGGAGGGGGAGACGAGCGGAGCTTCTATCCCCCGCATCGCTGGACCCTGGGACAAGTAAGTGTCCGATTATTAAAAGTCAGCAGCTGCAGTATTTGTAGCTGCTGACTTTTATTTTATTTTTAAATGGGAACTCCTCTTTAAATACATAACAAGAAAATAAACATTAAATTATTGGGATCCTATACAATGGGTCAGTTTACAAACAAGGCATTTTAGTTATTTTTAAAGTCTCTAATAAAAAGGGACTCATATGGCCCTAAAGGAAGGGTTTTTAGCTGATGGACTCGTTCAGTCCGGGATGTTTTGTAGCTAACACGGTGTGGATCCATTTTGTTTTGTGCTGTAAAAGAGGTTTACCCACATCACCCCCTCTTTCATGTACCGGGATGTGCTCCAATGCAAAGAATTTCATTTTAGACAATGAGAAGCTGTGGTAAAGTCCCATGTGTCGACTAATCAGGGTCTCCATTTTTTTCTTAGAGACCAAGAACACATGGTCCCGACCCTATGAAAAAATGGTCTGTTAGTTTTGCCTACATAAAAGGACTTACATTTGCATTCCATAAAATACACTACTCTGATAGTCTGGCAATCGGCGTAGAAATTGGGTCTGTACTGCGCTCCATTGGGTAGCAGTATCTGAGAGGCACTTGTCAGGTATCTACAGAAATAGTAATTCCTGCAGGGCCTGGTACCTGTGGTTTTGCGAGCAATACTTTTGGGTGTAGTAGTTAAATGACTGTGTACAAGGTGGTCTCTAATTGATTGAGACCGCCTGTAAGTAATCTGAGGATACATAATCGTACGTATTTTGAGACAACATTGTCAGCCACTAGTAGATGCCAATATTTTTGAATGACATCCTGTATCTGACGATGCTGTCCTGAAAATCTAATTATCAATCGAAACTTATGATCTGTGCTTTGAACTTTTTTGGCGAAAATTTAAGTATCTCTTTCCTTTTGATTGGCCCTATGATAGACCTTTTTAAGACACGATCGACTGTAACCTCTCAATAAGAGACTGTCTCGTAAGTCCTTGGCTTCGATCTCAAAGTCTTCTCGTCTACTGCAATTACTTTTTAGCCTGAGATACTAGCTATAAGGAATGCTAGAGACAAGAGACCTAGGATGGGGAACTGGTAGAATGTAAAATCGTGTTACCTGCTGAGGGTATGCGATACAATGAGGAGCATTTAGACTTTGGTAGGGATTATTTAGATTGGAAGTTAGCAGGTGGGATTTGAATGTCTCTTTTGTTTCTGTTTGTTGGTTGACTGCTTGGAAGTTTCTTCTGGGAAAGTCTGCCTTCAAATCTTTTAACCGTCTGGAAGTATCACTTGCTATTATATCATCCCTTACTAACTGATTAGTTCGGAGATCTGCATTTTAAGGTTTGAATATATTTATTCTACCCTGGTCAGAAAAAAATATTTTCTGTTGATTGTTTGAGCTTGAGCTTACAATGTATCCCTTTTCAGATAGTGCTCTGCCTCATGGGGCCGTTATGGCCTTCTCTGTGATACACCAGATTATTTCAATGTCCTTGAGACATAAGGTCGCGACCTTCATAGATAGGACATGTGCCACAGTTCAGGTGGGGACATGGGGGGCACTCTTGGTCTAATTGTGTTTCGCAAAAAAAAATCATTTTTGTCTTTTATTTGTTAAAAATGTTGTTTTGATTATTAAATATTGATTTTAATATATTGTTTTTCACCTATAGTTACCATGTTATGCAGTGCTTGTTGGAAGTCTCCCGAGGAAGCCATTGCATGGCTTAACATGTAGAGCAAGAAGTTACTGCTGGTTACTCATATTATGGTTACTGTATGATGGTACTGTGATGTTTTTTAGACATTTTGTATTAATAAATTCAAAATATTTTTTCATATATTTGACTAGCAATTTTTCTTGGGCACCCAAAAAATCCAATTCCCTTTCTTCTACCATCCACACACTGTCTACTGCCTTACAGATTGACACAGTTCACTTTTAAGATAGACTTTATAGATTTACAGTGACATTTGTTTTATTATATTTTTCTAAGTTTTTCTTACTATTTAATTAGGCCCTGCTAGTTATTATTATTTTTTTTTAAAAGGTGCCAAACCCCGGTGACCTTTGATCTCTTTCATGTTGTTCAGGTAAATCTCCACCTCTCAAAGGTTTCCTACCCCTGCTTTAAATGGTTAGTTCACCTTTACAAAAAAACAAAAGTTTTTACCTGTGAACTGTATTTCCAGGACAGCTACCTGAGAGATAGGGTCCTCCCAACTAACAACAGGAAGCACATGATCCACATCAGTTAAAAACAAACATCAAACCTATAGCATTAGAGAATTACTGATAATAAATTGGGCGGGAACTAAATGCTGTCCTGGAATATTCCTGGAAATACAGTTAACAGGTAATAACTTTGTTTTCCCAAATCATCTTCCAGGACAGCTACCCGAGAGGATAGGCTACAATTGCCTGTTTAGGATGGGACTCCTGCTTGCAGGTCCTTCCTCCTGAAGGTTTGATCTGCTGTGGACAGAAGTTCCAGCGGATAGTGCCTCACAAATGTGAGGAAACTTGACTAGGTGGCTGCTCTACAGATTTGGCTAGGGGAGGCTCCTGCTTTTTCTACCCAAGATGCTGCCACTGCTCTAGTTGAATCCAGCGATTGAGTTCTGTAGCTTTCTTCTATGGCTAATTTCATCCACCTTGCTACGGTGTTTTTGGATGCGTTCATGCCTATCTTAGGCCCACTGAATAGGATGAATATATTAGTGGATTTCCTCCATTTTTTTACATAGTTACATTGAACTATTGAAAAAAGTTTGAAAAAAGACACAAGTCCATCCAGTTCAACCCTAAAATAAATAAATAAAATAAAAAATATCGTACAATCCAAAATACCCAATTCTATACCCACAGTTGATCCAGAGGAAGGCAAAAAACCCCAGCAGAGCATGCTCCAATTTGCTGCAGCAGGGGAAAAAATGTCTTCCTGATCCCCCAAGAGGCAATCGGATTTTCCCTGGATCAACTTTACCTATAAATGTTAGTACCAAGTTATATTATGTACATTTAGTAAAGTATCCAGGCCTTTCTTAAAGCAATCTACTGAGCTGGCCAGAACCACCTCTGGCGGGAGTCTATTCCACATTTTCACAGCTGTGAAGAAACCTTTCCGTATTTGGAGATGAAATCTCTTTTCCTCTAGACGTAAATAGTGCCCCCGTGTCCTCTGTGTTGACCATACAGAGAATATCTTAACACCAAGTTCACTATACGGACCCCTTATATATTTGAACATGTTGATCATTTCCCCCCTTATTCTCCTCTTCTCAAGAGTGAATAAATTCAGTTCCTCTAATCTTTCCTCATAGCTGAGCTCCTCCATGCCTCTTATCAGTTTGGTTGCCCTTCTCTGCACTTTCTCCAGTTCCCCGATATCCTTTTTGAGAACTGGTGCCCAAAACTGAACTGCATATTCCAGATGAGGTCTTACTAATGATTTGAACAGGGGCAAAATTATATCTGTCTCTCTGGAGTCCATACCTCTCTTAATACAAGAAAGGACTTTGCCCGCTTTGGAAACCGCAGCGTGGCATTGCATGCTATTATTGAGCTTATGATCTACCAAAACCTCAGATCCTTCTCCACTACGGATTCCCCCAGTTGTACTCCCCCTAGCATGTATGATGCATGCATATTCTTATCCCCCAAGTGCAAAACTTTACATTTCTCAACATTAAACCTCATCGGCAACATAGTCGCCCAATTAGACAGTGCATTGAGGTCGGCTTGTAAATTGGAGACATCCTGTAAGGACGTTATTCCACTGCATAGCTTGGTGTCATCTGCAAAGGCAGAAATGTTACTTTTGATCCCAGACCCAATATCATTTATAAAGATATTAAAAAGTGAAGGTGCCAGCACTGAACCTTGGGATACACCACTGATAACCTTAGACCATTCAGAGTAAGAATCATTAACCACTACTCTCTGAAATCTGTCTTTTAGCCAATTTTCTATCCATTTACAAACTGATATTTTCAAGCCTGTAGACTTTACCTTACACATGAGCCGTGTGTGCGGAACTCTATCGAATGCATTTTCAAAATCCAAGTATACCACGTCCACAGCCACCCCTCTGTCCAAGGATTTACTTACCTCTTCATAAAAAGAAATCAGGTTTGTCTGACAACTTCTGTCTTTCATGAACCCATGCTGTCTGTTGCTTAAAATGTTTTGTCCGTTCAATGTAAGCAATCGGGCATCTCCTCACATCTAACTTGTTGAGATACGTCTCTTTTTGATTTTTGGGGTTGCCATGAAAAGCAGGAATAATGACCTCTTGAGATCTATGGAAATCTGTGATAACCTTGGGAAGAAATGCCGGATCAAGGGAAAGCACAATTTTACCCATAAAAATTAATCGGTATGGTTTAGCCACAGATAAATGTTGGATTCCACTAATTCTTCTGGTGGAAACTATGCGCCATCAGAAGTACAGTTTTTAATATAAGAAGCTTGATGGAACAATCATCTAAAGGTTGAAAATGCGCTTTTTGGAATCCTTGAAGAACAGTGCCCAAATCCCAAGATGGGACTATCCTGTTCATTAAGGGCACGATTGGCGACGTTAAGGTGATGTTGGCCACAATTCTATATTCCTAACAGTCACCAAGACCTCTTTATCAGTCACAATCTTGACAAACTTCTCGAGTTTGCTGAGGGCCAACTGATCCTTGGAGGTGACTTCAATGTCCCCCTAATCCCTTCTGTAGGTACCTCTTCAGGGTCCTGTTCCGTTTCTCCTGGCTCCCCCAAACGAATCGCTCAGGCCATCCACAGGGCACAGCTGGTAGATGCATGGCGACTACTTCATTTGGGTGAGAGGGATTACACATTCTATTCCTCTCCTCACAAACTTTACACGTGTATAGACTACTTTCTTGTCCCGCATTGCCAACTGCATGCTGTTCTAGAATCCTCTATTGGTTCCATTCCGTGGTCGCATTACGTGCCCGTCACTCTGATTAATGCACTCTCTGACACATCTTCCTCTAAAGGCTGGTCATGGAAGTTAAATGAGAGCCTTCTCCTAGCTCCAGAGGTACTAGCAGGTGTCATTAAAGAATTAGGCTTCTGTTTTCAAACTAATGATACCCCAGACGGTGACTGTGAGAAGCCCATAAGGCGATTCTACACGGGGTGATTTTTAAACACAGTTTGCGAATCAAAAGGGCACTGAGCAACTGATGTCTCTTCTGATGGACATACATGCCTTAGAATCACATCACAAACATGCTCCGTCACCAGCCTTGTAGAAGGAACTTATGTCACTTCGCAAGCAAGTCACCAATCTACTGTACTTTAAAGCTAAGGCGGCATTACAAACATGTCGGAAAATGTCTTAGGAATCTGACAAATGTGGCCGCTTGTTGGTCAAATCCCTCTGAGAACAAAGATTAGTGACATATATTCCTTAGATTGCATCTTCCAATGGGCGGAAGGCTAATCTCCACAAGCAGATTACACAGGAATTCAGGGCATTTTATTCTTCTCTTTACAATATGCAAGCCCCACCCCCTCCCGGGCTCAGTTGGATGACTACTTAGTCTCATCTCATTTGCCTAAACTGCCCCTTACAGTGTGCAAGGAATTAGAAGACCCCAAAATGTTGGAAGATCTCCAGTGAGCGGTGGACTCGACTAAGACAGTTAAAGCCCCAGGACCCAACGGTTTTACGCTACAATATTATAAAATCCTCCTGCCCTTTCTTGGCCCATTTATGGGTAAAATGTTTAATGCTTTAGGCTCTGAGATGTCTTTCCCAAAAGAAACTCTGAAAGCTCACATTTTGGTCATCCCCAAAGAAGGTAAAGACCCTACATCATGCGGCAGCTACAGACCAATAGCTCTGTTAAATATTGCTCTTAGGGGCGTGGCCAAGACCGGCATGTGAGAGGACGCACTTCTCACAGCTCCTGCCTGATCCGTGTATTGATCCTTCCCCGGCATCGTTGATCCTGCTTTTTTCAGCCCCCCAACTGGCTACCGAGTCCCAGTACCCCCCGGACCCACCGCCGGCCCTCTGCACGAGGGGGAAAACCCGCCGAGGCCTGTTGGAGATGGCGGGACCGGACTCCCAAGATGGCGCCGCCGCGCCTGCAGCCCTGAACCAGCGCGTTCCCCAGACGGTGGATAAGCTGAAAGACAGCAGCAATAAGAAAGCTCTGAAGACTCCGGGTAAGGAACAGTACAGAGATATCCTCTACTATGCTCAGAAACTACAGGGCCCCGGGACAGCAGACGAGGGGGGGTCAGCTTACAAAAGGGGAGAGGCTGACAAGACATTACAAGCAGACTGGGATATGGACACAGTGAGCACATCTAACCTCTTCATGGAGGAAGACACTCGCCCTCCCTCCCCCCTCCCTTCAGAAGACATCCCAGAGACTTTGGAGCAGCCTACATTAGCTGAAATCCTTTACATAAATGTATGACTCAGAGGGTTGGCCGTGTCATTGCCAACATCCCTTGTAATTTTTAGAACTAGATGTGTACCTCAAAATGGGATTTTAAGGGCAATGCAGAAATTGGCAGTGTTGAATTATAGTTAAAAAGAAGTTTATTGATACAAAAACGAATAGGATATACATGAACATACACATTGATCTAGTTAAGAATAATTATAAAAACATCAGATATATGGAAACATATGATGCATCCTACTGCTAGTTACAAGTACCACCCCCGATAGGTGTGATGGCGTCCTGATAGCAGATTTCCAACGCGTTTCAACTTATTGTAGGGATAAAGTCTTCCTCAGGGAGGGACTGCATCACATTCTAAAATTTTAAGTAACAGCATGATTATTGGTATATACTTAAATATTTGTTTGTTACCTATATCTACAGAAATCGCATTACAACAGAAAAGTATTATATGCGACTTACATTTGCGACTACAGAAATCGCATTACAACAGAAAAGTATTATATGCGACTTACATTTGCGACTACAGAAAATCGCATTACAACAGAAAAGTATTATATGCGACTTACATTTGCGACTACAGAAATCGCATTACAACAGAAAAGTATTATATGCGACTTACATTTGCATTTAACTGTGAAAAATCGCTTTCCCAGTGCTGGCAGGGGTCCTAACACGTGATTGTCAATGCTGCTCAAATATCCTCTACGGGATGGCCTGGTATATTGTGAAGAAACCAGTATTTGGCAGTCGTGATAATTAAACAACTGAAAAACATGAAGGTATAAGGGAAATGCTAAGAAATTGAACATCAAAGAGGTCAAAGAATGGAAATAATGGTGATTCGTAGGGGAAATAAGGTTCCCCAGGGCCATCATAGAGTAAAAGAGATCAAATACCTTAAATTGATTGTGTCAGGTGTATTGTTCCAAGTGGCAGGGAGCTCCGGTCCTGGAGTACCTCTCTGTAACAAAGCCAGTTGTGGAATGCTGCCTGTGGCCATCCCTGGCGTCCTAATATATGGGGTGTGGGCGTGGCTAAGTGATGGGCGTAGCCCTATTCTAGGTAGAGTCTCACATTCATTGGTGGTGCAGTGGAGGGGGTGTGACTTCAATTGGCTGCTGTCACTGTTTAGAGGAAGCACCTTTGTACAATGTATTGAGGGGAAGCGTCCACAAGCTTCCCTGTTATCTAGGTAGCAGACGCTTGGACCTCCTCCTTCCTTTTCTCCTCCCCGTGACGTGAAGCCTATTGCTTACACGTAGCCCATGTAATATGGGCACGGGGTGAGGCGGGGAGAGAGGTGCGTCTGGTTGCCGGGGCAATGTGCATATGACGTTGGGGTCACATGGCCCCGACGTCAGTTCCTAAAAGAGGGAGGGGCGCCGTGTGACTCCACAGCGCTATTGAGCAGTCTTATTCATGTTAAACCGGGCATCGGGGCATAGTAGCCCCGCTGTCTGACAAAAAAGTATCAGACTATGCACAGCGGTGTATGGGGTACTGTTCTATGCTGATGTCATAGATGTCACCAAGATATACAGTGATAAGTATGACAAAAAGTAGCAGGTCTATACTCCCTCATTTAGAGATGGAAAAAGGAAGGAAGAAAAATTGTATAAAAGAATTGCAAAGAATTGATTGAAATGGGGATAGTACTGATGAAATATGAAATATATATAATAAGAGAATGTGAAGGGGGATTTTTATTCTTAAATATGCCCAAACCTCTTTATGATGATTGTACTGTCATTGAGCGAATGGCAGAACATCAAAATTAGGGCTTATAACCACCGACACAGTAGGAAATCCCGGGGCATCAAAATAAGATCTGACGCCTTCGGGGTATTCGGGCCATGATGTTGCGTCATGGCCCCCCCCTGTGCCGGGTAGGGATAGTGGGCAGAATGGCAACGGTATCATTGGCCCTTTGTTTCAGCACTGAGAGGCGGATTCATATGGCACAGTCGCATGAAAAATGCATCTGCAGAAATAACAGCAATTAACATAATACTGTATACAAAATAGTTACACAAAAGAGATTACAGTAATTACAGTAAATAAGTTTAATTAGAAAAACTCTCCTATATAGTTTCTGACTGGGTAGGGTGTAGAGTCTTAGCAGTTTAAGACATATGATCATCAATGGGGAGATAATGGGCCTATGGTGTTGTGGAGGAAGCCCTCTGTTTCTCCGCAAGGGGTACTGGAATAGAACTCCAGTTCTAGAAAAGCAGAGGTGCAAGGGAACAAAGAAGGTGAGAAAAAAATTATGTTAATCCGTTTTCCCCGAGCTGAAGCCCTCCAAGAAGGGTCTGAAACTTTCGGTTTCATTTAGGCCTGGGGGGGTAGTGGCCCTAAGGTACCTTATCCAGCGCATTTCACGCTGGAGGAGGACCTTGTTCCAGTCTCCCCCTCTGAGTGGCAAATGAATCCTATCAAGGACTGTGAAGTTCACCGAGGGTAGTCGGTAATTGTGATATCTGGCAACATGCCTTCCCAAAGGCAGATACAAGTTGCCGATTTGCATACTTTGCATATGTTTGTCGACACGTTTTCTAAATTCCTGTCTTGTTTTGCCCACGTAGAAGGCACCACACTGGCACTGCATGAGGTATACCACACCCTGCGTCTTGCAATTGGCAAAATGACGCAGGGAAAAACTTTCCCCATTAGGCAGTGCCAGTGTGGTCCTCCTACCGATGACTGGACATTGGGCACAGGAACCACATGGGTATGTACCCCATGTTTTACAGGGGTCCTTTCTTGCCGTGCCCTTGTATTCACTTTGGATGAGTGCATTTCCTATTGAGCCAGGTTTTCTATAGGTGATTTGGGGTTTAGGACCAATTAGTCCTTTCAGGATTGGATCATCTGTAAGGATGGACCAATATTTTGAGATAATTTTATTGATTTTAAAATGCTCATTAGAAAATCTCACAATAATCCTTGTAGTGTCATCTTCTTTGGTTGGTTTCTTTGAGAAGATTAAATCCCTTCTATTGGTTTGCTTAACTCGGTTGAACGCTTTTTTTAAAGAGGATTTGGAGTAGCCTCTGTTCATGAGCCTAATGGTAAGTTTGTCCGCTTCGTGTTGAAAGTCTTCGTTGTTACTGCAGTTTCTTTTAAGGCGGAGAAACTGGCTGTAGGGAATGGATCTTTTCAGAGGTTCCGGGTGAAAGCTGTTTGCATGCAACAGGGTGTTGCCAGCAGTCTCCTTTCTGTAAAGTTTACTTGATAGTCCGCCCTCAGAGTTTTTAAAGATGGTAATGTCCAGGAAATTTACTTCATGGGTATCCGAGGTCATAGTGAAAAACAGGTTAAAAGCATTGTTGTTCATCAGCTTTAGACAGTCCCTCAATAATTCAGGGGGGCCGTCCCAGATGATGAAGAGATCGTCTATGTACCTCTGCCACATACATATGTGGCGAGTGTACACAGACGCTGCCTCCCCCTGTAGGAACTCCCTCTCCCACTCCCCCAGGTACAGGTTGGCATAGGAGGGTGCGCAGCACGTCCCCATAGCCACTCCCTGCACCTGGAGGTAGTGGGAGCCCTTGAAAAGGAAGGTGTTGTGTCTGAGGATATAGTCCAGCATAGTTAGAATGAATGCATTGAATTTCCAGTCTGTTGTTGCTCTTTGTTGTAGGACACGTTCAATTGCAGCTATGCCTAAGTGGTGTGGGATACTATTATACAGCGATTCCACATCCACTGTAGCAAGTAGAGCTGAACTGGGAATGGATATTCCATCGAGGATTTGCAATAGATGTATGGTATCCCTTGTATACGATGGAAGTTCCATTACATGGGGTCTCAGGTATTGATCTATTATTTGGCTGATCCCCTCTGTGATGGAACCATTCCCGGAAATGATAGGTCTCCCTGGTGGGTCATTTAGTTTTTTATGCACTTTGGGTAGTGCATAAAAGGTGGGTTGACGTGGATGTCTAGTGCGTATAAAATCCCACTTGTCTTTATCTATTACCCCTTCATTGACAGATTCATCCACCAGGGAGAAGAATTCCTGGTTGAATTTGTCTACTGTGGAGGGAGAAATCTTTTTATAGCATTTGGTATCATTCAATATGTTAAAACACATTTTTTCGTATTTGGCATTGTCCATAAGGACGATGTTCCCTCCCTTGTCCGATGCTTTGATTGTAATTTCTGTGTTGTTTTTAAGGGAGTTTAATGCCTTTTGTTGTTCCCGATTTAGGTTGCTTTTTTTGTTGTATTTTTCCATCTTGTTGATTTCTTTAGTGATCTGTCCTACAAATAGAGCTATGGCTGGATTCTGATTCAGTGGTGGAAATCTGTGTGATTTCCTTTTGTATTTTTTGGTGGTTTGGACTCTGCTGGGTTCCTCATGTTCTTCTTCACTGCTTTCACTGTCAAGATCCCTCTCACAAAAATCCTCTATTGGGCCACTTTCTTGCAGTAATAGATTAAGATCTCTGAGAGCTCTAAAGTCTGCTGCTTTGAGATTAGGTTCCACTTCAGGTGTAGCCGTGGTTTTTTTAGTCGCATATAAGCTTTTGAGTAAAAGTTTTCTGGCGAACAGATTTATATCTTTGATGGTTTCAAAGCTGTCTAAACTCCGATTCGGACAAAAGGAGAGACCTAGAGACAAAACTTCCTGTTCTATTGTTGTGAGTTTGTGAGATGAGAGATTTATGACATTTAGTTTTCCTTCACCGGTGGAGCTGTCATGGATATCATTGAAAGTTGTGGTGGTGGGGTTGGAGGAGGTTGGGATTGTATGTTGCTCTTGTCTAAAAAAGTGTCTATATGGGTCTGCTGGGTTTTCGGAATCGCACCCTGTTCTTTGTAACTTTTTCCGGTATTCTGAGAGGATGAGCCTTTTGGGTTGCCCGGTATTGTCCCCCTAGTTCTACCCATGCCCCCTTCTCTTCCACCTCGTGTGCTTTCATTTGACTGGACGTCTGTGGTTCTTCTCTTGTGTGTTTGTTGAATCTCTCCCTCCATATCTGTTTGTTTGGGAAAGGGACCCTTTCTTTTGCCTCGAAATTTGCCCGCCTGGGATGAGGCTGAGGAGGAGGAGTTATTGGAAGGTGTATCCGAAAGATAGTCATTGGTCTGGTTTATATTATTCTGTTTGGGAAATCTGGAACTTTTTCTTATTTGTGAATTGGTATTCCACTTATATGCCCTGCCTTCGCCAAAAGCGTTTTTATCCCTCCAGTATTTTTTCTCCTTTTTTATGAGAATATTTTTGCTGAAGATTTCTAGGTGTTCCTTCAGTTTTTTCTCATATACTGTATATTGTTCGTGTTTTTTGAGGGCGGAAAGTCGGGTATAAAGTGTTTGGATTTCCATGTCCATACCTCTCAATTGCTGCTGGTATTCGTTTTGCAGCAGTAGCATGAGGTGTTTGGAACATTCATTTAGTTTTGTTTCCCAATTTGTTTTCAGTTCTTTGGTAATGTTATCCAGGGTGGGGAATATTTGTATTCGTAGACCTATAGGGTTTATGCCCTCCCTGATGTAGCGTCCTAAAGATTCTATATGCCAGTGTAGGGCAGATTTTTTCTCTAGTATTTTGGTTAAGCATGAAAAAAGTGAAGATAGGTCTGAGGTGACCTGTTCTTTGTCTTGATAGTCTTTTTGGATATTAGCCATAAGTTCCTCCCATTCTCCCCCCAATAGGTCCCCCATTGTATGTCGTTACTGCCTAGTGGAAATACACTCAACCCAAAAGCAGAAAAAAGAAAAAGAAAGATAAATGGTCATCGGGGGTTCTCCAATGACTGAGTTGGGCTGCTCCACTCCTAAAACAGGAAAATCCCTTATTATATAATAGGATGGGTGGAGCCTCGTATTAATTAGATTAAATATTTATTTTTGGTTCAAGGAGAGTCCACAACCAACTGTCTGAGTCAACGATAGATGAGGTGTGGGTGTATTTTCCACCCTAATAAATTGTTTACATAAATGTATGACTCAGAGGGTTGGCCGTGTCATTGCCAACATCCCTTGTAATTTTTAGAACTAGATGTGTACCTCAAAATGGGATTTTAAGGGCAATGCAGAAATTGGCAGTGTTGAATTATAGTTAAAAAGAAGTTTATTGATACAAAAACGAATAGGATATACATGAACATACACATTGATCTAGTTAAGAATAATTATAAAAACATCAGATATATGGAAACATATGATGCATCCTACTGCTAGTTACAAGTACCACCCCCGATAGGTGTGATGGCGTCCTGATAGCAGATTTCCAACGCGTTTCAACTTATTGTAGGGATAAAGTCTTCCTCAGGGAGGGACTGCATCACATTCTAAAATTTTAAGTAACAGCATGATTATTGGTATATACTTAAATATTTGTTTGTTACCTATATCTACAGAAATCGCATTACAACAGAAAAGTATTATATGCGACTTACATTTGCGACTACAGAAATCGCATTACAACAGAAAAGTATTATATGCGACTTACATTTGCGACTACAGAAAATCGCATTACAACAGAAAAGTATTATATGCGACTTACATTTGCGACTACAGAAATCGCATTACAACAGAAAAGTATTATATGCGACTTACATTTGCATTTAACTGTGAAAAATCGCTTTCCCAGTGCTGGCAGGGGTCCTAACACGTGATTGTCAATGCTGCTCAAATATCCTCTACGGGATGGCCTGGTATATTGTGAAGAAACCAGTATTTGGCAGTCGTGATAATTAAACAACTGAAAAACATGAAGGTATAAGGGAAATGCTAAGAAATTGAACATCAAAGAGGTCAAAGAATGGAAATAATGGTGATTCGTAGGGGAAATAAGGTTCCCTTATATAGGAGAGTTTTTCTAATTAAACTTATTTACTGTAATTACTGTAATCTCTTTTGTGTAACTATTTTGTATACAGTATTATGTTAATTGCTGTTATTTCTGCAGATGCATTTTTCATGCGACTGTGCCATATGAATCCGCCTCTCAGTGCTGAAACAAAGGGCCAATGATACCGTTGCCATTCTGCCCACTATCCCTACCCGGCACAGGGGGGGGCCATGACGCAACATCATGGCCCGAATACCCCGAAGGCGTCAGATCTTATTTTGATGCCCCGGGATTTCCTACTGTGTCGGTGGTTATAAGCCCTAATTTTGATGTTCTGCCATTCGCTCAATGACAGTACAATCATCATAAAGAGGTTTGGGCATATTTAAGAATAAAAATCCCCCTTCACATTCTCTTATTATATATATTTCATATTTCATCAGTACTATCCCCATTTCAATCAATTCTTTGCAATTCTTTTATACAATTTTTCTTCCTTCCTTTTTCCATCTCTAAATGAGGGAGTATAGACCTGCTACTTTTTGTCATACTTATCACTGTATATCTTGGTGACATCTATGACATCAGCATAGAACAGTACCCCATACACCGCTGTGCATAGTCTGATACTTTTTTGTCAGACAGCGGGGCTACTATGCCCCGATGCCCGGTTTAACATGAATAAGACTGCTCAATAGCGCTGTGGAGTCACACGGCGCCCCTCCCTCTTTTAGGAACTGACGTCGGGGCCATGTGACCCCAACGTCATATGCACATTGCCCCGGCAACCAGACGCACCTCTCTCCCCGCCTCACCCCGTGCCCATATTACATGGGCTACGTGTAAGCAATAGGCTTCACGTCACGGGGAGGAGAAAAGGAAGGAGGAGGTCCAAGCGTCTGCTACCTAGATAACAGGGAAGCTTGTGGACGCTTCCCCTCAATACATTGTACAAAGGTGCTTCCTCTAAACAGTGACAGCAGCCAATTGAAGTCACACCCCCTCCACTGCACCACCAATGAATGTGAGACTCTACCTAGAATAGGGCTACGCCCATCACTTAGCCACGCCCACACCCCATATATTAGGACGCCAGGGATGGCCACAGGCAGCATTCCACAACTGGCTTTGTTACAGAGAGGTACTCCAGGACCGGAGCTCCCTGCCACTTGGAACAATACACCTGACACAATCAATTTAAGGTATTTGATCTCTTTTACTCTATGATGGCCCTGGGGAACCTTATTTCCCCTACGAATCACCATTATTTCCATTCTTTGACCTCTTTGATGTTCAATTTCTTAGCATTTCCCTTATACCTTCATGTTTTTCAGTTGTTTAATTATCACGACTGCCAAATACTGGTTTCTTCACAATATACCAGGCCATCCCGTAGAGGATATTTGAGCAGCATTGACAATCACGTGTTAGGACCCCTGCCAGCACTGGGAAAGCGATTTTTCACAGTTAAATGCAAATGTAAGTCGCATATAATACTTTTCTGTTGTAATGCGATTTCTGTAGTCGCAAATGTAAGTCGCATATAATACTTTTCTGTTGTAATGCGATTTTCTGTAGTCGCAAATGTAAGTCGCATATAATACTTTTCTGTTGTAATGCGATTTCTGTAGTCGCAAATGTAAGTCGCATATAATACTTTTCTGTTGTAATGCGATTTCTGTAGATATAGGTAACAAACAAATATTTAAGTATATACCAATAATCATGCTGTTACTTAAAATTTTAGAATGTGATGCAGTCCCTCCCTGAGGAAGACTTTATCCCTACAATAAGTTGAAACGCGTTGGAAATCTGCTATCAGGACGCCATCACACCTATCGGGGGTGGTACTTGTAACTAGCAGTAGGATGCATCATATGTTTCCATATATCTGATGTTTTTATAATTATTCTTAACTAGATCAATGTGTATGTTCATGTATATCCTATTCGTTTTTGTATCAATAAACTTCTTTTTAACTATAATTCAACACTGCCAATTTCTGCATTGCCCTTAAAATCCCATTTTGAGGTACACATCTAGTTCTAAACATTAGCTGAAATCCTGAAAGCAGTTCATATGTGTACTGCTGCAGTTAATGTCATGAAAGACCAGTTGGGGGGTGTCAGAGAGGAGATGTCATTTCTCAGACAGGACCTGCAAAAAGTCAGGGAACGGGCCACAGCAGTGGAAAGCAGAGTGAGCGACATGGAGGACAAAATCCCCCCACTTGCACAGGAAGCTAGAGCAGCACACCGCATGGCTCAAGAAACATACAACAGGGCTGAAGACACAGAAAACCGTTTACGCAGGAACAACGTCCGTATAGTGGGGCTCCCCGAAAAATCTGAGGGTAAGGACCCCACTACCTTTGTGGAGAACTGGCTCATTGAGATCTTTGGCCGGGATGCATTTTCCCCTTTTTTCACAGTGGAGAGAGCACATAGAGTCCCTGGCAGACCCCCCCCACAGGGAGCCCCTCCCAGGTCCATGTTGGCAAAGCTACTACACTATCGGGACAGGGAAGCTATATTGATAAGGCAAATGTTAAGTTTAATGGTGTCAGAGTCTCATTCTACCCGGATTTCTCGGCGGAGGTGCAGAGAAGCAGAGCGAAATTCGGGGAAGTAAAGAAACGTCTGAGAGCCCTGCAATTACCATACGCTATGCTCTACCCGGCTAAATTACGGGTGACGGCGGATGGGCATGCACAGTTCTTTGAATCACCCAGAGATGCAATGATGTGGTTAGATCACAATGAACAAGCCCTGCGACACCGCCGGCCAGAGGCGGAAGGCGACTGACCCTGACACTCAGCCAAGGTTTCCTCTCAACACAGATTATACTGATGCTGTTGTTTTTCTAATGACTAGGCAGATGTCCATACCTACACCTTGTATGGTCATCTCTCAGCCCACTCAACTGTTCTTTTCCTTATCTAGATGCCGGGAACACATTTCATGTATAGAAATGCTGGAGATAAAAGAACTGTGACTTTTCTAATTTTTCTTTGTCCACGTGAATCTGTTTTGATCTGGTGGCAATGCGAGCTTTTACAGTCAGCCAGTTTTTAGGCTGTGCAGCCAGGCTATGTTTGGCCTGGCCGACGAAGTTATTGTGGTTGATCCTACTATCCTGCCCCACACTGGCGGGCACTGACGTCAGTGGGGGATGCCGGTCATGGATCCGCCATACTACAATAGAAATAAGTTTGTTGGCACCGTTGTGCCTGGTTGTGGTTTACAGTATGCACTTACAGTCCAGAGACTTACCTGAATCTGCTTACTAGCCTCTTTGACAACTTGCCACCCATATGCAAGAACGCTTATCAATGTCTCCATAGACTCACCATACAGATGAACACTGTTCACCCATGCCAATTGATGACTACGCTTCCACTATGGCGGGATCTTCGCTGATTTCTTGGAATGTTAGGGGCATGAACTCCCCCCTTAAGCGTACTATGATATTTACTTGTCTAAAGAAGTTTTTTCCTGCTGTTATATGTCTACAGGAGACGCATCTGACTGCAGAGACCAGGAGTTGTTTGAAGCACAGATGGATAGGTTGGGCCTATCACTCCACTCACACCTCTTTTTCTCGGGGTGTGAGTGTAGTGATACACAGATCCCTGGATTACCAGGAATTTGCCTCTAAGATAGATGCAGAGGGGAGATTTGTATTTCTGCATTGTCGCATTGGAATTTTGCATTGTGTTCTAGCCTGTGTGTAAATACCCCCCCATTTGATGCACGGGTACTTCGATTTTTCCTGGAATTTTTGACGGATAAGCCGAACCTCCCTATGCTCATTGTAGGGGATTTCAATAGTTGGTTAAACCCTGCTTTAGATAAACACCCACCTCCGGGAATACAAGCCCCATGCAGGGCAACACCATTAGCTAGGCTGTTGCAGGAGCTGGGATGGCTAGATATATGGAGACATAGAAACCCAGTAACTAAGCAATTCTCTTGCTTTTCAAAAACCCACGGGTCTCTATCCAGGATAGATCTGGCAGTGGGAAACTCGGGTATGCTCCCCTCGGTCTCTGACGTTTCATATAAACCCAGGTGCGTATCAGACCATTCCTATATGGTACTAAAACTAGTCACAACACAGGGGTCCGTGCTCCCTAAGGCACCCTGGAAATTTAATGCCTTTTGGCTTCAGCTGTTTGCATCTCCTGAGAGACTAGAGGGAAGCATCAGTGGGTTCTTTCAGATTCAGCCAACTCCAGCCGCTGTTGTGGCAGAGTGGGAGGAATTTAAACTGTATCTCCGTAGACTGCTAAGCAATGAGGTTACCAAGGTTAAACAGCGCTCTGAAACTCTCAGGGAGACACTGGAGGTGCAGGTTCATTCCCTGGAGGAGAAATATGTGCAGGATCCCACTGATTCCGCAAGGGAGGCCTGGCAGGCAGCTCAATCTGCTTATGGGCACCTCCTGGCCTCCTCGGCGGAAAAGAAAAGATTTTTTTCTAAAACTGCTTTTTTCGAGGAGGGGGAGACAACGGGCCGCCTTCTGGCTAGAATCGCTAACTCAGAACAGAAGTCTCCAGTAATCGGAGCCATAAAAACTAAAGGGGGACAGTTGGTACAGTCGCCCGATTTAATATTGAACACACTAGCTGAGTTTTATGAGACATTATATCGCCCAACCTCGATACAGGACCCGGGGGAGTTGGGTAACTATTTGGATGACATTGTTTTCCCGCAGCTTTCTGCATCACAATGCCGGGAGTTGGATTCCCCGATATCCCTGGAGGAACTGCAGGTGGCTGTGACTGCGTTTCCCAACTGTAAGGCCCCAGGGGGTGATGGTATCCCTATGGAGATATACAAAAGCTACTCCGAAGTATTGTTGCCCAAGCTTTTGGCAATGTTTAACGCGGCCAGAGACCAGTCTGCCCTTCCACCATCTATGTCTCAAGCCCATATTGTGTTAATTTTGAAACAGGGAAAGGACCCCGTAGATCCAGCATCCTATAGACCGATATCGTTACTCCAGTCAGATATTAAGATCCTGGCCAAAGTACTAGCCCTTAGATTAAATAAGGTGATCACCTCAGTTATACATCCAGATCAGGCGGGATTTATGCCAAATAAATCCACGGCGATGAACCTGAGAAGGCTATTTCTTAATATGCAGACACAGACTGACAATATGGGATCAAGGGCTCTACTGTCACTAGATACTATGAAAGCCTTTGACAGTGTGGAATGGCCCTATCTCTGGGAGGTGCTGAGGCGATTTGGCTTCGGGGACACATACATTACCTGGGTACGCTTGCTGTATCACTGCCCTCGGGCTGCTATAAGGGAGGCAGGTAGAGTGTCGCTGTCATTTACTTTAGGCCGGGGCACGCGGCAGGGGCGCCCTTTTGTCCCCCCTGCTGTTTGCCCTGGCAATAGAGCCCCTGGCAATTAAGATTAGAAATCATGGGGGTATCACAGGCTTCTGCTATGTAGATAGACAGGAGAAAGTGATGCTCTATGCGGATGACACCATGATACTATTGGGTGATATGGAGCAATCCCTGAGGAACACGATGGACACAGTGATTCGGTTTGGGGAATTTTCAGGTCTGAAAATAAACTGGGCCAAATCTGCTTTGATGCCCCTAGATGGTACCACAGTACAGGATGGTGAGAGAGTAGGAGAAATTCCTGTTACCAATTCCTTCAAATACCTGGGAATATGGATTACACCCCGAATTAGGGAATATGACCAACTTAACATTTCCCCACTTTTAGCCAGGTTTCGACAGCGGGTCAAGACATGGAACACCCTATGTATGTCAGTTGCGGGTAGAGTGAATCTAATTAAAATGATTCTGATGCCCCAACTGCTATACATGCTACATAATTCCCCAGTAGTGATCCCACTGAAGACCTTTAGGATAGTCAACACCATATTCTGTGAACTAATCTGGAAAAATAAGCCCCCTAGGATAAAACTAGAACACCTGTAGCGCCCTAAAGACGATGGTGGCCTTGCTCTCCCGAATCCATGGTTGTACTATCTGGCGTCCCAGATGCAACACTTGATAGGTACTATGGCCATGGAGGGAGACGTGGGCGACAGATCCCCTAGTGCTTCCGAGGCTATTATGCTCCATGCAGTGGGTGGGCGATCAGTCCCGACTGCTCTTGAGGCATTGGCCTTTGGTAAACCTCAAAAAAGCTTCCCCACATACAGCTTAATACAAAAAGTATGGAACAAAGTCAGCTATTTGCAGGGGGCCACGGGTTTCAATGAGTTTAGCCCGATTTGGGCTAATGGGGCCTACCCGGAGCTGGCTAAATTGCAGCACGCGGACAAGTGGAAGAGACATGGCATCTTCTACCTGGCTCAAGTTATAAGTAATGGGAAATTGTTGTCCTTTGAAATTTTGAGAGAGAAATACGGGCTACCACAACATATGAAGTTCTATTATATGCAACTCAGACATGCATTTATAGCCCAATCTAGGACCACTGAGTGGCATATGGACCCTAATCCCATTCTTTCCCAACTTAAAACTGCGGAGGTTTCCAAGGGATTTATCTCCCAGTGCTACGGCACATTATCTACTCAATATCTTTCAAAACACCCCCTTACGGTCAAAAGAAAGTGGGAAACAGACATAGGGCCCCTGGACGACGATCAGTGGGAGGAAGCCCTACAATCAGTGGCTATTTGTTCCCTAAATGTGACGCAAAGGTTGACTCAACTACACACACTTCTGAGAGTATATTACACGCCCCATAGACTGCATGCCATGGGACTGACCCCCACCCCGCTGTGTACTAGATGCAAAAGGGATCATGGTGAGTTGATACATATGCTTTGGCGCTGTCCCAAACTGCATGTGTATTGGAAGGGGGTGATAGAGGTTCTGTCTGCGGTGTTTGGGGTACAGATTCCTCTGGACCCTAGACAGTGTATTCTGAACTTACTGGACGAATTAGAGTGGGAGACACATATTAGAGAAGCCCTTACAAGGACCCTTTTCATGGCCCGTAAATTGATTATGAAGCATTGGAAGTCTGAGTCGCCCCCTTCGGTTAAGGAGTGGATTACAGCAGTGGGCAACACGCTAAGGATGGAGAAAATCATATACCAGCATAGGGGTTGTGCCGCCAAGTTCGAAAAATTGTGGGAGCCGTGGCTGGGAACTCCGGGATTGGCCCCGGAGGACCTAGTCATGGATAGACTCCTGAGACTAAATGCGGGCTGAGAGATCCCACGCCCTAATAATCTGTTAGAACATATATTTAGATGCAGAAGTATTGGAAGCCATGTAGGGTATTTTGATTGTAGGGTGTTTAGGGGTGAATGGAATGTCATATTATTTTGCATGTTTGTGGCTTGGCTCTCAGGGAACTGGGGGTGATATACCTTGTTGTAATTACATGGCTTATGAATCTCTGGATTGTATGCTGTCAATTTTCAATAAAGAATTTTTTCTGGATAAAAAAAAAAAAAATATTGCTCTTAAGCTGTTCACCAAAATACTAGCCTCTAGAATCCTGCACCATCTACCACAATTAGTCCACTAGGGACCAAGTGGAATTTATCCTGTCCCGTAAGGCCCGTGACAACACAGTTAAGGTCCTCAATTTGCTACATATAGCCAAATAAAACTCATACCCCGTGCGTATTTCTGGGAACGGACGCCGAAAAAGCATTTGATCGGGCAAATTGGCGATTCATGTTCTCGGTTTTATGATATGTTGGACTTGGAGATATCAGAGAAGTCTCCTAGTCTGCTGCAGCAGTGGAGGCTTCTGCCAACCACTTAGACCAGGCCCCGTCATATTTTTTCGGAAAGCCTCTATGTATATAGGTATCTTTGTATAAGGGTATCACATTGACAAGTGTTTTCACTAGACCTATAGAGGGAGTTTTCCGCTTCCAGCATAGGACGATGGACTTCCAGGCATAGAACAGCAAGATACCCAACAGGGTTCTCTCAGCCACCCTGAGCACCGGATCCTCCACCAGTCCCAAATGGCATATTCTTGGGGGTGGGACAATAGAGATACTTAGTAGTTCATTCATCTCCATAAAGATTTGTGACCAAAAAACTATAATTACCGGGCAGGACCAGAAGATGTGAATGTAGTCCCCTGGAGCATGGTCACATCGCCAGCACTCTGGGGAGAGGGAAGACCTCATCCTGTGCACCCGAGCGTGAGTAAGATATGCTCTATGGACAATCTTGTACTGAATGAGGCGATCTCTCAGGGAAACAAGTATTTTAAATGGGAAGTCCCATACATCCCCCAGTTCTTGGAGTCCAACTCCGGAACATCCTGGCCCCATTGCTGATGGAGCCTGGACAACTCAGGAGAAGAGATCTGGAGGAGATGTGCGTAGAGTACAGAGGTGGGTTTGTTGGTACAGTCAAAACGCAAAATCCGCTCCAAGTCAGACTGCACCAGCTGCCTCTCGCCTGGTGGAAACTGGACCCTGAAAGCATGGGACAGCTGAAGATATCTGAATTTATGTGTAGGCGGGACATTGTGTTGAGATATTAAATGATCAAAGTTGAAGATCGAGGGGTCTGAGGTGACATCTGAGAGAACTTTAATATGGTACTTGGTCCACACCACAGGGTCTGGAATTTTTAAAAAGTGATGTAGGTTGGGATTGTTCCAGAGGGGGGCGTTCGGGGATACCGCAATCGAAGCATACTTTTCACAGGCCAAGCCTTCCCGCCAGGCCCTAAGGTTGGTACACATAGAGGGGGTCAGGTTGTACGGAGCCTTTGGACCCCGCAAAAGAAGGTTCAACAAAGCCTCCGCAGACCGCAACACCACAGCTTCCGTGGCCCAGGCCGGGTTGGATCTATCCGGAACAAGCCACCAGAAAGCAGTGACCAATTGAGCCGCAATAAAATATTTGTTTTTAGTCTCTTTTTATTAAATTTTATATACATTTTACAAATACATTTGTAAATACATATATCTATACATTCATATATCTTATCTTATAACTTTGCGTTTTCCTTGTTCTCGTCACTTGGGATCTTGATTTATAATCGTGGAATCTAATTCCCTTTATTCTTTTCCCTTGTTATTTCCCCAGGATTTCATTGTTATTCCCTATCACCCCTTCATTCATTCTACACATATTCCATTAAAAAAAAAAAAAACAAAGAAAGTTATCCCTCCCCTTTCCCTCCTTCCAATTTCTCCCTCCTTCCTTCCTTCCTTCCTTAGTATGATGTTTTCCCATTCATAAATATTTTGTTAAGCCCCTTGATGAGAGCCGAAATTCTTCCCATTGTTGCCATACTTTAGATGCAATGAAATATTTGTGGCAGTCCGGGAACGCCAGGCCCCCCTGCGAACAAGGGTGCATTAGAGTGGTTAACTTGAAGTGGGAAGGACATGGGCCCCATAGAAAGGAGGAAAAAATTTTATTTACGGTAGGTGGGAAAAAAATGATTTAGTGAACCACTGAGGGGAGTTAAGAAAAAATTATGTAAACTTGGGAAGGATTTTCATTTTGATGAGGTTGATACGACCCAACAGGGACAGAGGAAGATTCTTCCATGCTTTCAGCTTGACTTTGACTGAATTGACCACTGGGGACAAGTTCAGTGGAATGAAGTCAGCCACATTCCTCGAAATTTGTACCCCCAAGTATGTAAATTCGTCCACCCATTGTAGCTGAAGAGAAGCCAAAGCCTCTCCTTTAGCATCCGCATCAGTGGCAAGCAATTGCGACTTTGACCAATTGACCTTAAGCCCTGTCACCTTCGAAAAATTTTCTAGGACCAACAATGGCTCTTGCAGAGAGGCGCCGGCATTGTTTAGAAAAAGGAGGATGTCGTCTGTGTTCAGGGCCACCCTCTCCTCCAGCCAGGCCAGACGGAGTGCCTTAATATGTGACGAGACACGTAGTGCCTCAGCCACTGGTTCCATGGCAATGGCAAAAAGGGCTGGAGAGAGAGGACAGCCCTGCCGCGTATCCCTTGCAAGCTCAAAAACAGGAGAACGACGACCCCCCAGACGAATGGCAGCCATCTGTGAACGATATATAGTCTGCAATCATTGGATAAACACCAGGGGGAATCCCATTCTCTGCAGAATCTCCCACAGGAAAGGCCACTCAATTGAGTCGAACGCCTTCTCAATATCGAGGGAGGCGACTACTCTGGTACCCTGATTGTCAAGCCTTGCACGAAGATTAGTGAACAATCTACGAAGGTTAATATCTGTAGACTTGTGGGTCATGAAACCGGTCTGATCCGAGTCTATGAGGGAGGGAAGTAAAGGGTTAAGTCTAGCAGTGAGGAGCTTAGTTAGAATTTTGAGGTCATTGTTAAGGAGAGCTATGGGTCTATAAAGATGCACATAACTTTGGATTTTTATCAGTCTTGGGAATGAGAATAAAATGCGTGTGTGCCATGAAAGGTAGGAGAGAGCCCTGCTCCAGGCAATGAGTAAATAGGGCAGCCATCCGGGAAGCCAACATGCTGGCATGTGCTACGTAGAAATCAACCGGAAGACCATCTGGGCCAGGAGCCTTGCCAGTGAACAAGGAATTAATCACAGCAAGAATCTCCTCAGTGGTAACTGGGGCAACTAGATGGGATCTCTCCGAGTCGGAGAGCCAGCCAAGGGCTATCGGATCCAGAAGGAGTTCCGACCCCCCTGGGTCTAAACCCATGGGAAATGTGGTGGTAAATAAGGATTGATAAAAGTCATGGAACGCTAGCAAAATGGCCTCTGGAGAAGAGATGGCCTCACCCGTGGGAGGGGTGAGTTCTCAGGGTGTCATGGTGGGACATCATTGCCAACAGTCTGCCATTCCTGTCTCCCTGTTCAAAGAATTTTTGTTTCGTATGATACAGTTCTAATCTAGTAACCTCTGTTAAGTGATGGTGAAGACTGCGTTTGGATGCCTGCAGCGCATCAAAGTTTGAGGCAGAGGGATCCAATCCATATTGGGCAGAAGCCAACTACACCCCACCCTCCAATGCCGCAGTGGCAGCAGTTTGCTGCACCCTAACCGCCTTGATGGCTGAGATGTAATGGCCCCTTGTGAATGCCTTGAAAGTATCCCAGACTATCTCAGGAGAGGATGACCCTTCATTAGAGTCCCAGTAAACACTTAGGGCTAGGGGGGTCTGGAGGCTCCTGGCAGGAAGATGGCGGCGGCCGTGAGTACAGACCGGCTATGGCCGAGTGGATGTCTCTTTCAGCGTGCGGCTCCTCCACACAATATACGGCCAGGGCAAAGCAGGGGATGAAGGGGAACGGTCTGGAGGCTGTGGCGGTGCTCATCGGGCAGTAGGTGCACGGATGGCAAAGGATGGAGTTGAGGATAACCGGAGCTCTCCTGGAACATGTCCGCCGCTGCTCACATCGGGACATACCCCACCAGTCCACAGTCTTTAACCATCTCTTGTATCATGTCCAGAGTCTGACTCTCTGACTATCTCTTGTATCATGCCCACAGTCTCTATCCATCTCTTGTATCATGTCCACCAGTCTCTAACTTTCTCTTGTGTCATGTCTGCAATCTCTTACTTAAACTTTAATACACTGCTAATAGTATTAGCAACATTTCCATTTGGTGCACCTCTAGCAGTCAAGATACAGGAGATGATCAGAGACTGCAGGCATGATACAAGAGATCATTTCAGCCTCACCAGTGTCTGTCAGATGCAGCCTACCAGTGCATGTTAAATGCAGCCTACCAGTGCATGTCAGATGCAGCCTACCTATGCCCATCAGATGCAGCCTCTCACCAGTGCCTGTGGATGCAGCATCTGTGGAGTTACAACAAACTTCTCCAGCTGAAGCACTGGCAACCTGACAAAGGGTCCAAAACCCATGACCCACACCAGTTCCAGAGGCATGGGTGAGGAGACGATCACTTCCCAGCAGCAGATCATGATCCAGGGGGAAAAGGGAGAGGAGGTTGCCGTCCTCGCTCACCAACAGTCAGCAAGAGTGGAGGAAACTGTATTCCCTCCCCATCCAGGATCCGTGCAACTAGGAGACAGTGACAGAGAAATGCTATCCCAGCAGCCAGATGAGGGAACGGGAGATGAATCAGCCAGCTCACCTTCCCAATGGCAGCTACACAGTTTTGGAGAGAAGGAGCTCATCCTTCCTCCCCAGCAGCAGATCCACAGTCTGGGAGTGGAGGAAGCCTCCCTCCCCAATGGTTAGCTGGAGCGGATGATGTGGTGTCTCCAGCAGAAGTGCTGACAACTGGACAGAGTGCTACCAACCTCTGCCCAGTACCAGCAACAACCGCAGTGTTCCAGGGAGCTGGGGCAGTCTGCCCGTCTCCCCAGCGACAAGCTGATGTAGTGAAGCTTCTGCACCCAGCTGAATCGCTGGCAACTGGGCAGAGCGCCGCTGGCCTCTGCCTAGCACCTACAGTGTCTCCACGGCTTCAGGGATGCTGGGAAGTCGGCCCAGATCCCCAACAGCATGACAGAGTGAGCCCAGTCACCCAGTCATCTCTTCGGTGGCTAAAAGGACTCCATGGGGAAGAGCCAGTCCACACTTCTCCCCAGTGGCAGGTATGTGCTACAATAAAGGCAGAGGTTGGCTGGGTGAGTAATACTCTGTTCGGGACTATTTGTTTGGGGTACTTTGTGAGTACGGGCATTGGGGGACTGGAACTATGGACTAACTTCAAAGTCAACCCATCTGGGGTCTCCTTCTGTGTTAGTCTCCTGCTGAAAGAGGAGAATTGTGATAGACTCAACCGGGAAAGAGGCTTTTGGAGGGGACTGCAGGCTATCCTCTTGCCTACTGACTATGGGCCCTGGCTTTTAAGGGAACACTACTCATTGTGCCACCTGTCTGGGGTCACCTGCTATAATATGTTTATTGTAAATAGGTCTAGTGTACCTCCTAAGGGTCTTTCACCCATTGTTAATTGTGCTAATTAACTTACCTATTGTCTGCTAGCAAACTACTATTGAGGGATGTGTTTATATTTGTATTAATGTGTATTGTACAGTACACTGTATTCAGTATTGTGGGGGCCAGTAAGTCTGACCTGGAATGAGATCGCTAAATAGTCTGAGTGGGCACTGAGTCACCCAGGTGGCTAATTGTTTATTTACCGTAATGTTTATTGTATATGTTGGTTCTTTCTTAATTATGTTAATTATATTTCTGTGTACAATTTCCTTTGCATATGATAATGTAATCAGGCTCGCCTGACCTGGTCCAGTTCCAGTTTTGCAGCCAAACGAGTCCTGCCTTGTTCTTGGTTGCAGTAGGTGGCTATAATATCTGATATCTATGTTCAGACTGGACGAAGCGGTATACTGATGGAAGCACTCAAGCGGAGTGTGGGACAGGTCCGTCACAACAACAACTTTAATGCAGAACCACATTAGTTTATACCTTTTTTTTCATAAGCCTAAAATTCTGCTTTAAACATGTTACATTTGGCATCTAAATCCTTAAATGCTGTGGCTGCATTTGTTTAAATTTTTTAGGCTTTATTTTCACATGGTGATCTGGCCAGTATTATTATTATATTATACAGTATTTATATAGCGCCAACAGTTTGCGCAGTGCTTAACAAAATGAAGGCAGACATTACAGTTACATTACAATTTGGTACAAGAGGAGTCAGAGGGCCCTGCTCACTAGAGCTTACAATTCAGTAACACACTTTATTATGTTAGCGTGTGTTTTGCTTTGTATCTATTAAGATTCTTTGCAGTATAAGCAAGGACACTTAGAAACCTTTGTAGTGTATTAGTGTTTTACTAAACAGAGCTACACATACAACTGTAGCAATTCATACAATTCATAGCATACAGAGTATCACAAAAATATGCATACAATGTACACATGCCCAAACTATCTAGCTTTCCCCATCAAATTAGCATAAACAATGTATTCAAGAGGTATACACTAAATGTTACTTAAAGCGGGGGTCCACCCACACCGCCAAAAAAAAAAAATATTAAAAGCCGACAGCTACAAATACTGCAGCTGCTGACTTTTAATACATGGCCACTTACCTGTCCCAGGGTCCAGCGATGTCGGCAGGCGACGCCGAGAACCCGCTCGGTTCTCGGCAGCTGCCACCGCCATCCTAGTGGAGGGAATCAGGAAGTGAAGCGTTGCGGCTTCACTTCCCGGTTCCCTACTGCGCATGTGCGAGTCGTGCTGCGCATCGTAAGTGGTCCCCGCTCTCTCCTGGGAGCTGTGTGTTCCCAGGAGACAGCGCAAAGGGACGGGAAGAGGCATAGACTCCCATGGGAGTCTATGCCGGAAGTGGGTGCAAATACCTGTCTTAGACAGGTATCTGCACCCCCCTCCCCCCTGAAAGGTGCCAAATGTGACACCGGAGGGGGGGGAGGGTTCCGAAAAGCGGAAGTTCCATTTTTGTGTGGAACTCCGCTTTAACTTAAGTTGTAGATTTTGTAGATTTAGTGTCATCCCCAGGTAATGTTTCTATTCAGTCTTTCTTTATGATGGAGTCATCTTCCAGAATCCAGGATCTTCCTGACTGCTTCATGCTTTTCAGAAGTCCTGCAAACTACTATGTCTTTGTTCCTTGCCACATGGCTTGTTCAAGTCCTTTCCCCTCAAGTCCTTTCCCCCCAGACTTACTGGCAGGATCACCAGGTGAATGTTAAATTAAAGAAAGCCAAAAAACTAAATTAATGCATATCACATCTAAGAATTGACATGCTACATTATAATGTTTATTTTTGGGTTTTATACTGCTTTGAAGACAGAGCTTTGACATCCCCTCACTTCCTGAGGTGGCCCTAAATATCTTGACATTACCCACCTAAGTTTCATTTCTTTTCTATTATGCAAACACTTGTGAGTGCCACCTTTGCAAAGAGACCTCTGCTTGTCTATAGCTAGCTTTAAATCTACAGTGGGGAAAAAAAGTATTTAGTCAGCCACCAATTGTGCAAGTTCTCCCAATTAAAAAGATTATTATTATTATTATTATTATACAGGATTTATATAGCGCCAACAGTTTACGTAGCGCTTTACAACTTGAGGGTAGACAGTACAAATACAATACACTTTGATACAGTAGGAATCAGAGGGCCCTGCTCCTTAGAGCTTACAATCTAAGAGATGAGAGAGGCCTGTAATTGTCATCATAGGTATACCTCAACTATGAGAGACAAAATGTGGAAACAAATCCAGACAATCACATTGTCTGATTTTTGAAAGAATTTATTTGCAAATTATGGTGGAAAATAAGTATTTGGTCAATATCAAAAGTTCATCTCAATACTTTGTTATATATCCTTTGTTGGCAATGACAGAGGTCAAACGTTTTCTGTAAGTCTTCACAAGGTTGTCACACACTGTTGCTGGTATGTTGGCCCATTCCTCCATGCAGATCTCCTCTAGAGCAGTGATGTTTTGGGGCTGTCGCTGGGCAACACGGACTTTCAACTCCCTCCAAAGGTTTTCTATGGTTTGAGATCTGGAGACTGGCTAGGCCACTCCAGGACCTTAAAATGCTTCGTTGCCTGGGCAGTGTGTTTGGGATCATTGTCATGCTGAAAGACCCAGCCACGTTTCATCTTCTTTTTTTTTTTTTTTGCTTAAATCCTCTTTATTGAAAAACAACAATTCACATTAAAAAGAAAGCAGATAAGATCACATTCTGGGGACTGACATAACCAGTATTTACATAGTCTTCAACTTTTATCGTATTTATACAGCCGTCCACAAAAAGAAAAAGGCAAGGAGCATGAACATCAATAAAATACCCTCCTCTACCTGAGGGACATACAAAATTTTTCCCCTTTCTTTTACTCCCCTTCCCTCCCCTTCCCCCCGCCATCACACCCCCCCCCAACCCCCCAACCCCCTTAAACCTCATTCTCCCTCCCCATTCACCCCGTGCTTCTCCCACATCACCCAATCCTTCCATATTTTCTCAAATTTTTTGTGATTACTTCTTTTCTTATATATAAGTTTCTCTCTACTAACTTCCTCCTTCACTTCTTTCACCCATTCTTCGAACGTCGGGGGTTCTTTTCTCTGCCAATTCTTGGCTATAAGCTTTTTCCCTTGAAACAGGCATCTAACTATTGCAGTCTGTGTATCTCTCGCGGGCTGTTGCTCCTCTATTAGACCTAGTAGGCAGATCTTGGCATCCATATTTAGTGATGTCTTAAAAATACAATTTATCCTGTCCACAATACTTTCCCAGTATCTGTACAGTTTTGGGCAGCGCCAGAACATGTGTAATAGATCTCCCCTCTCTCCTCCGCACCTCTGGCACCCCGAGTCTACCCTCCTCCCCATCCTAAACAGCTTTAGTGGTGTAAAATACGCCCCATATATCAAATATAAATGCGACACTACCTGTGATGGAGAGAGGGAAACCCTGGGTCCTGATGACAATACATACTCCCATTGACTGTCCGATAATTTCCCAATCTCATCCTCCCATTTCTTCCTATTTTTGTCCTCCGCTCTATCCCCCTGTATCGAGATTCTTAAACTGCTGTACATATCAGATATCAGACCTTTCGTGGAATCTGAGTCGACCAATTTTCTCACAGAGATCATGTCGCTCCATAGTGGCTCCTTACCGTTAAATTGTGCGTCTAAAGCGTGCCTAACCTGCAAGTATCTATAAAATGACCGGTTAGGGATCGCGAATTCAATCGCCAATTCCTGGAATGTTTTTAATCTCCCGGCTTTATAAAGCTGTGAGAGATAATGGATGCCCTGTCGATCCCACTCTTCAATCTTCCCCATTATTTTCACTTCATTAAGCTTGCTATTATCCCACAATGGGGAGAACTCCGAGAAATCTACATAGCCCATTATTTTTTTGACCTTGGACCAGCTCTTGACCATCAACTGGGTAGTGGGACATCTGGTGATAAAGGAGTCCGCCTCCAACGCTTCTACTATGGTGTCGTGGTTAGTATCACCTAGGAGTACTTTATTCCCTGTTACCTCTTTCCCGGGCCTATTACACCCTCCCATATGCTGGACCTGTGATGCCAGAAAGTAACATCCCGGATCCGGGACTCCCAGTCCTCCCTTCTCTGTCGTTCGCCGGAGCGTCTGCAGACCGATCCTTGCTGCGCCGCCTTTCCAAATCAGCTCTCTAAATAAGCTGTCCATTTTATTGAACCATCGTTTAGCAATCCAAACAGGTGAATTATGCAGAATATATAAAATTTGCGGCATCCAGACCATTTTTATCAAGTTGCAGCGCCCGGCGACCGACAGGGGCAACCGTCCCCACACCCTACATTTCTGTTTGAGTTTTTTCATTAATGGGACTAGATTTTCTGCAATATATTGTTCCGGCTCCCTTGAGATATTAATCCCCAGGTATTTCATCTGATTGACTACCTTAATTTGTGTGGTTTGATCCGGAAGGGGCTCCATCAGGGGGTCTATAGGTAATATTGCTGACTTTTCCCAATTAATTTTTAACCCAGAGAATTGGCCAAAGTCTTCGACCATCCCCATAGCCGTCCTTAATGACTCCTGCGTATCCCCTAGGAATAACAGAATGTCATCTGCGTACATTGCTATTTTCTCCTCTCCCCTCCTTCTTTTAAACCCCTGAACCCCCTGAGACGCCCTTATAGCCACAGCCAGCGGCTCTATTGCCAGGGCAAACAGGAGGGGCGACAAAGGGCACCCCTGCCTGGTGCCCCTTCTTAGTTGGAACCAATCTGAGCATTCTCCATTGACTCTGACCTTTGCCCTTGGTCTGTCATATAAGAGGCTTAACCAATGAACAAAGCCAGGGCCAAACTGGAATTCCGCCAACACCTTCCAGATCTAATGCCACTCCAGGCAGTCAAATGCCTTGGTGGCGTCTAACGAAAGGAGTGCCCTCTTACCGCTATTCACCGTGGGGATCTGCATATTTAAATATACTCGTCTTATGTTCGTACTTGTAGCTCTGTCCGGGATAAACCCGGTTTGATCTATATGAATTACTCTGGAAATTATTTTCTTTAGCCTTGTTGCCAGGGCCTTTGCCAGAATCTTCACGTCCGAACATAACAGTGATATCGGTCTATATGATGCCATCTCTAACGGGCTTTTCCCCTCCTTCAGCAATACTATTATAATGGCTTCTGTCATTGAGACTGGCAAATTACCATCCTTCCCAGTGCCGTTTAGTACTTCCAAAAGCATGGGGAGCAAAAGCTCCCCATACTTTTTGAAAATTTCTACGGGTAAACCATCAGGGCCCGGGGCCTTCTGGTTCGCCATGTCTGCCACAGCCCTTTGTAATTCCCCAAGTGTCAGAGGGGCATCCAACATTTCCCTATCTTCTCTCGTGAGCGGGGTTAACTTAATCTTATCAAAGAAAGCTGTCATTTCTCCCTCCACATCTTCCTGAGCCGAGCTATATAAATTTTTAAAGTACTCCCTAAACTCTTCTAATATTTCTGGGTTAGTATTTTTTATTATTCCCTCTCTTCCTTCTATCGCTAGTATGGAATTCGGAGGGCCATTGGCCTTTATGATCAGGGCCAGGGTCCTCCCGACACACTCTCCCTCACAGGCAAACGTTCGTTTCTGAAATAACCTTTTCCTCTTTGTCTTTTCCAGGACTATTCTACTGTACTCATTTTGTCTCTCTACCCACGTCTTATATCTGATTAGAGTTGGGTCCTCAACGTACCGTTCTTCCGCTCTTATAGCACTCTCTTTGACTTTTAGTTCTTCTATCTGTGATTTTTTCTTAGTGTGGGATATTTTTTGAATTAGGATCCCCCGGAGGAAAGCTTTCAGGGCGTCCCAAACTATCCCTAATGGAGCTGTACCTATATTCAAATCTACAAATTCCACCAGCTTCTGCACCACAGTGCCCGCGTCCTCAATAATCTCGAGCCAAAAGGGATTTACTTTCCAGTCACCCCTATTAATGCCTCTCTCACCCTTTAAATCAACTATCATTGGTGAGTGGTCCGAAATCCCTCTTGGCTCGTAGACTATTTCTCCCACCATACCCAGCGATTCCTCATTACCCAAGACCAGGTCTATCCTGGACAGGGTGGTATGTGTCCTGGAATGGCAGGAATATTGCCTCACCCCAGGGTGCCTCTCTCTCCAGATGTCCACCAATCCTACTTCCTCACAATACTGTAAAAGCGGACTCTTAGGTTTACCCCTACCCAGACTTTTTAAAGGGAACCTGTCTACCTCGTTATTCATGGTCATGTTGAAGTCCCCAACCGCCACTACCGGAACCCCTGGGAGGTTCGCCATGAATTCAGTTAGGTCATCCAAAACCTCCCTCCCAAAAGGGGGAGGAATATAGATGTTAGCTAATACGCATTTCCTGTTCTCAATTGCACAATAGAGAAAAATATACCGACCTTCTGTGTCCACCTTGCTATGGCTGCAGGAGAAAGCTATCCCTGATATTATCAAAACACTCACACCCCTTGAGTACGAAGTGTGAGTGGAATGAAATTGCATCTGAAATTTTTTATGATCAATTATCTTAATTGATTCCTTATCCAGATGCGTCTCCTGCAGACATAGTATCTGAACCTTCCCCTTATCTACCATAGAGAGGATCGTCTGCCTTTTCAGATTATCTTTAACCCCCCGAACGTTCCAGGAACATATAGTAAACTTTTTTTTAAATTTCCAAGTGCTATCTAAATCACCACTACCATACATCTGTGGGTCCTATCTCTTTGTGTCTCTTAGCAAAGTTAAACCGCCTCTTAATGTGACTTCTATGGCAGGAATATTGCCTCACCCCAAGGTGCCTCTCTCTCCAGATGTCCACCAATCCTCCTTCCTCACAATACTGTAGAAGCGGACTCTTAGGTTTACCCCTACCCAGACTTTTTAAAGGGAACCTGTCTACCTCGTTATTCATGGTCATGTTGAAGTCCCCAACCGCCACTACCGGAACCCCTGGGAGGTTCGCCATGAATTCAGTTAGGTCATCCAAAACCTCCCTCCCAAAAGGGGGAGGAATATAGATGTTAGCTAATACGCATTTCCTGTTCTCAACTGTACAATAGAGAAAAATATACCGGCCTTCTGTGTCCACCTTACTATGGCTGCAGGAGAAAGCTATCCCTGATTTTATCAAAACACTCACACCCCTTGAGTACGAAGTGTGAGTGGAATGAAATTGCATCTGAAATTTTTTATGATCAATTATCTTAATTGATTCCTTGTCCAGATGCGTCTCCTGCAGACATAGTATCTGAACCTTCCCCTTATCTACCATAGAGAGGATCGTCTGCCTTTTCAGATTATCTTTAACCCCCCGGACGTTCCAAGAACATATAGTAAACTTTTTTTTAAATTTCCAAGTGCTATCTAAATCACCACTACCATACATCTGTGGGTCCTATCTCTTTGTGTCTCTTAGCAAAGTTAAACCACCTCTTAATGTGACTTCTATAATATTTATAAAATGAATTTCCCCTTACTCCAAAGTCAACCCCCCCCTCCCACACACACTCATGCACATATTCCTCCCCCTCCTCCCCCCACCCCACCTCCCCCCTCCCCCTACCCCCCCACTATTTTTACCCCTATTGCCCAATTTTGGGCCTACCCCTGAGGCTTCTATAGTGACCGGACACATTTTTACAAGGTGAGAAAAACAAACTTACCCCCCCCCGGACCCAGTAAGAGGGGAACTATCCCCATTGTTTCCATTGTGCTTATAAACCAACAAATTTTACGTGTTCCCCCCTCCCTCCCCACTCCCCTTAAAGGGGGAGAAAAAAAAAAGAAAAAAAAAAAAAAAAAAAAAAAAAAGGAAAAAAAGGAAAAAAGGAAAAGGAAGTCCACAAACAAACAGGAAAAAAACAAAAAGTTCTCTCTTGATTTCCCGGTCTCCTGCCTTTTCTATATTTCATCTTCTCGCTGTATTCTTCCTTTGTTTTTTTCTAACCAGGTTGTGACTTCGATGGGAGTATTAAAAAATTGAGTTTCCCCCAGTGCCGCAATGCGCAAGCGCGCTGGATATAATAAGGCATAGTTAATTTTTAACTGCTGCAGCTTGCGCTTGCATTCCACAAATTTGGCTCTCTGCCTTTGAAGCTCAGGAGAGAAGTCCGGATATATTGAGACCCTTGCACCTCTATATTGAATGTTCTTCATCTCCCTTGCCTTCCGAAGGATGGTGGTTTTATCCCTGAAGCATAGTAGCTTAAAAATCAGTGGTCTTGGGTGGCCCCCTGGAGCCCATGACCTAGAGGCCACTCTATGCGCACGCTCAATGGAAAAAAATTCTGAGAGTGACTCCCTCCCGAATCGCTCCTTTAACCAATCTTCCATAAATTTAACAGGATTATTGCCTTCACAGCCTTCTGGGAGGCCCAACACCCTCAAATTTTCTCTACGTAGTCTGTTTTCCATACTGTCCATTTTTTGCATGCATTCATTAAGTTGTTTTTTCATAAGTGAGACTTCCTGTCTTAAAGGGGAAACATCATCCTCCATTTGACTGATCCTGTCTTCCAAAGCTGCTGTCCGAGTGCACACTACTTGCACATCACTTTTTACTGACAATAAATCACTTTTAAAACTTTCCATTTGTGCTGACAGGGCAGAAATAGATACCTTACAGCTATTTACAGCTAGAAAGATGTCTCTCAGTGATGGTTCCTTCTCAGCCATTGATGCCACACCACCATCCCCCACCTCCGTGGCCAAACCAGAACCCCCCTCCACCATACCATTCACCCCCAACTCCAATGGGGCGTTTGCTACTGCACTCCCCGTAGGGGCAAGACTTCTCCTTCCCAGCTGGCTGGTTTGATGCTGAGCCCCCCCTATATGGTTGCTCTTTTTAGGTGTCGTGCTTACATGCTGGTTTGGTGTATGAGCAAATCGCTCCAGTTTGGCAGCTACTTGACTTCCCTTTTCTTTGGGGTTTCGCTGTGCTAGGGCCCCTGCACCCTCCTGTGCTGATGTCTCCTCCAGCCCCTTTTTTCTGGTCATAGCGAATCCGTTATGCACTATGTACACCCACAAATATATATGTCCCTCAGCAAGGACCACTGCAGCTTCTCTCCTCCGATGGCTGTACAATTCCAAGTGTCCTGCGCCCACACAGGGGCTCTCGCTACCACCCAGACCGTCTCACAAGGTCGCACCAGTCCTCCCCCACATCTCAACACTCGCCGCTGCGAGTCACTCACCCCTCCGGTCCACGTCTTGTCACAGTGTGAGTCGGGTCAGCTCCGCACACGGCTACCCCCGCAACTTCCGCTTGATCTCTAGTGGACGCGCTCCCCTCTCTCTCACACAGGCGGCGCGTCACTGACAGTCCTCCCGGGGGAGCTCCGAGTGCAAGATTCCTCTGGCAGCTGGTGGTCCTGTGCTTCTCCTTCCCTCCTAGCGCGGCATCCGTCTCTCAAAGAGACTGGCAGGCTAGCAGGCTAGCAGGCACCACAAGGACAGGTTAGCAGCTTCTCCCTCTCTGCTTTACTGCGAGGCATACAGCATAGGAGCGGGGATAGAGTAGGACTGGGTCCGGCTGTGTCTCTCTCCCTCACCTCAACATCCGGTCACGCCCCCCGTTTCATCTTCAATGCCCTTGCTGATGGGAGGAGGTTTGCACTCAAAATCTCACAATACGTGGCCTCATTCATTCTTTCATGTACACGGATCAGTCATCCTGTTCCCTTTGCAGAGAAACAGCCCCAAAGCATAATGTTGCCACCTCCATGCTTCACAGTAGGTATGGTGTTCTTTGGTTGCAACTCAGCATTCTCTCTCCTCCAAACACGACGAGTTGTGTTTCTACCAAACAGTTCTACTTTGGTTTCATCTGACCATATGACATTCTCCTAACCCTCTTCTGGATTGGGAGAATGTCATATGGTCAGATGAAACCAAAGAGCATCCAAATGCTCTCTAGCAAACCTCAGACGGGCCCGGACATGTACTGGCTTAAGCAGGGGGACACGTCTGGCACTTCAGGATCTGAGTCCCTGGTGGCGTAGTGTGTTACTGATGGTAACCTTTGTTACATTGGTCCCAGCTCTCTGCAAGTCATTCACTAGGTCCCCCCGTGTGGTCCTGGGATTTTTGCTCACCGTTCATGTGATCATTTTGACCCACGGGGTGAGATCTTGCGTGGAGCCCCAGATTGAGGGAGATTATCAGTGGTCTTGTATGTCTTCCATTTTCTAATTATTGCTCCCACAGTTGATTTCTTCACGCCAAGCTGCTTGCCTATTGCAGATTCAGTCTTCCCAGCCTGGTGCAGGTCTACAATTTTGTTTCTGGTGTCCTTCGACAGCTCTTTGGTCTTCACCATAGTGGAGTTTGGAGTGTGACTGTTTGAGGTTGTGGACAGGTATCTTTTATACTGATAACAAGTTCAAACAGGTGCCATTAATACAGGTAATGAGTGGAGGACAGAGGAGCCTCTTAAAAGAAGAAGATACAGGTCTGTGAGAGCCAGAAATCTTGCTTGTTTGTAGGTTACCAAATACTTATTTTCCTCCATAATTTGCAAATAAATTCTTTCAAAAATCAGACAATGTGATTGTCTGGATTTGTTTCCACATTTTGTCTTTCATAGTTGGGGTATACCTATGATGACAATTACAGGCCTCTCTCATCTTTTTAAGTGGGAGAACTTGCACAATTGGTGGCTGACTAAATACTTTTTTGCCCCACTGTATAGCAGGAAGATGTTAAGTTGCAATTTCTATAACTTTGTGGAACATATTAATTTTTCATTCCTTCTTTTGTTTAGCGTGCGGTAGCTTTGCATTGAAAGCACTGGAAATTCCACTTGTGCTGAGATATTTACCCAAGCTTTTACCACGCAAAATGAGAAGCTTGCTAAAGTTAGGTGCTAATGATCGCTTGTCAGCCATCAACACAGCATCTGATAACTCTCCAGCTATTAACACGCCACCTGATGTACTACTTCACCTTGAATGCATACTGGATACTGCACCTTGGATCTTTGGCTTTGGTTCAGTAAGTATCATGCCGATAGTTTTTTATGTAAATCCCAAAGGTGGGCTAAACATTTTTGGGAATAGTGAGAACATCTGAAAGTTTTTTATTGCTGTCTGTATGCCTGCCCCAGGTAGGAAATGAGGTGAAATGTCTCCAGTAGATTTGTTTATAGCACTAAAAACTATACGGAAGGGTTAGAACCCTAGTTAGGTTTTATTGCTGTATGTCTCCACTAGGGAGATATCTTCTCACTTTCTTATTTGATTGGGTGTTTCTGGGGCTAAAAGTGGGGTGAAAACTTCTAACCGCAATGAAATCCTGGCAGAGGTCCTTTTTCTTTGAATTTTCCAAAGAAAAAGAGAAAGCTTTGGCTGGAGTTGGGCTTTAAATTTAGTTGACAAAATTGCATTGAGAATTGTGCCATGGTACAGCCATACTGCTTATTTTTAAATGCAACCTATTTTCAATCGTGACAGGGGTCTACAAAAGGGAACCTGTCAGAATAGGTGCTGTTGCTGCTGCTGACTTGTTTTAAGTTGAAAGCTCTGGAGCTGTCATCCTTGTTACACTAATTAGTGAGTTACTGGCCAGCCATTGATGGAGCAAATTTCTTTCCTGCAACCACGGAGAGTGTTAATGGGGGAATACCACCCGCGGAGCCATTGTGTCTTCCCGGCAGGAGGAGGGGGGAACGGGGGGAAGCCGTTCCTGCTGGGAGAACACAGTGATTAGTGCTAGGGGCTATAACAGCTACTGGTAATAATCACATGTAAAATCTGGCAGGCTGGTTGTACCCAAGTCGATCGATCGATCAACCTTGGTACATTCAGCCTTCCCATACATGGCTGGTTTAAGTGGTGGAGCCATGATAAGGATGTCTGCCTTGGAACTGAACCCTGAAAATGTGTTAGTGTTACTAAACTCACAACAGTAAAATCTTTCTGTATGTGCAGAATAACATGCTGGTTATACTCACTGTGGAACTTAAAGTGGTTGTAAACCCTGTGTAAAAAAAAAAAAAAAAAAAAAAAAACCCTGCAAGACAAAGGCATAATGAGCTAGTATGCATAGCATACTAGCTCATTATAAATTACTTACCTTAGATCAAAGCCCCCGCAGCGGTCCTCGTCCCCCCCCTCCAGCGGCGACATCTCTCCCGGGGGTTACTTCCGGGTATCGCAGCTCCGGCGCTGTGATCGGCCGGAGCCACAATGACGTCACTCCCGCATGCGCGCGGGAGCCGCCGGTAACGACACATGGACTGAAGCAACGGCGCGTAGGTGCCATTGCTTCAGTTTGCCCCAGTGCGCATGTGCCAATGACATCGGCACATGCAGGGGACAGGGGATATCCCCTAAACTGTGCAGGTTTAGGAGATATCCCGAGTAGCTACAGGTAAGCCTTAATATAGGCTTACCTGTAGCATAAAGTGGTTGTAAAGGGTTTACAACCACTTTAAGGGGTTAATCCTCGGTTAATCCTCTGTTTGTGTAAAAAGGCTCTTTGATCCTGTATGGACAGATCCTTCCCCTCCTGCAGGGTCTCTTGGCAAGGCCAGAGTAGTCCCCCTGAACATGCTCTGTTTGGTATTGCTGATGAGAACATTTCCTTGTTGATCAGAGCTAGCCAGGTCACATGATATTGACATCACACATTTGGGCGTGTATACAGATCCTAAATCACAGCCCAGTCCCTCCCTCCTCCTCCATGCCCAGTAACTAAAAAAGAACACAGTGGGTGGGATGTCACATCTTGATTGATGCTCCCATAAAAGCATGAGACACAGGCTGAAGAAGATTTATAAGCCGTGGGCACTGGGGGGGGGGGGGTTGGCAAATTAACTATTTTCATATTACTGGATTTAGTAACACTTTAAATGCACGTATAATCTTATGAAAAGAAAAGATTGTTACTAAAATGAATGGTCTGGTGACAGGTTCTCTTTAAGTAGGGAATGTTAAATTACATTTTGATATACAAATGACAACCAGCATGAAAATGTTGTTTTTTAAAACACTTTGATGACACCCAAAAGGGAAACTAATAGGTAGTCATTATGTCACGCTTACCCCTGGAAGAGCTGTTTAGTATGACTGGTTCTCTGTTCTTTGCCACGGCTCTGAGAACTACTTTGCTTTATCCCTTCTGACTCACTTGGTTAGGTAATTAGATCAATATATATATATATATATATATATATATATATATATATATATATATATATATATATATATATATATATATATATATATACACACACACACACACACACACACACACACACACACACACACACACACACACACACACACACATATATATACATATATACACACACACACATATATATACATATATACACACACACACATATAAAAGCATATTGTCGCCAAGCAAAATTAAATGGCATTGCACAGAAATCAATGAACATGTAAAGGAGTCCCTTTGAATGCAATCAATTGAAGAGAATACTAGGCTAATATGGCAGTTAATCTACATCACCGTGGTACTACACAAACCTAACCTAGTTTAGTGCTACTCCCGTAGGAATATTGCCCAGGTCCTCCTCAAAAGCTCTGCACCACAGCCAGGCACACAGGCTCATTCACACGTTTCTTGAATGATCAGTCTAGGGGTGTTTTTATTTTTGGAGAACTTGGTTGGGGTTGGGAGAATTAGGTGTTATCCTCCAAAAACAGGAATTACTGGTATGTAAGGTTGCAACAAACACTTTAGAGTAGTAGTAGTAGCTCTTGAGGACACAGCCAGTGTCCCCTTTAAACAGACTCATAGCTGACCCTCTAGTGCATCCAACTTTTAAGCGACACCTTATTCTGGTGATACCGTTACTGTTGTAAGCATGCAGAACAGTTTAAATGTTCCTGCTCTAGTGTTTCTTCTCTGTGGTAGTTCCAAGCATGTTAAGAAGAGTGCACTTGAACCCTTCAAACTGCGGATCCCTTTGATAGGGGATCGTTCTGGACTTTTGAACACCCAACAGATCTGGTAACTTCTTGATGAGTCTACTTTCAAAGTCTCTTTCCTGATCAGAATGAGTTCTTTGAGGCAGTCCATAATGAACAAAGAACTTTTCCACCAAGCCCTTGGCTGCTGTGGATGCACTTTGGTCTTTGGGAACGTCTTGACATATTGGGTAAAGTGATCTGTCACCACCAAGTCGTTTCCCTGTCCACTCAAGTTGGGTTCTAAACATAAGAAGTCACTGCTCACCAACTCCATGGCTCCTTGGCTTTGGAGGTGGCCCATTGGGACAGCTCTGGTGGGCAACGTCTTTCTCTGTATACAACATAGGCACGAGTGACAGCTTTCAACTTTAGCCCACATGCTAGGTCAGTAGAATCAGTCTCTCACTAATTTTAAAGTCTTTTCAGGCCCTAAATGACTATGGTTGTCATGCAGGGCAGTCTGTTTTGTCTATCAGGAACAGTTGACACTTGTATTTGGGATCGTATGAAAGGCCCCTTTGGTAGACTACCCCCTCACGTAACTATAATTGATCCCATTATGGACCAGGCATGCTTTCTTTTGGAGAGTTCACTAGTAGCATAATTGAATGTCCACTTTCCAGAGCTTTCAGAGTCTGACTGCAAAGAGGAGCTTCCATCTGGTCTCTTAAGCCTTGTAATTTAGGCAGACCTTCATCTCTCATTTGATAGAGCTTGTACCACTTGTTAAGTTAGTTGGGTCCACTCTTCTGAGGTAGTTTCAGTGTCATAGGGCCTTTTTGACTGGGTATCAGCATCTCTGTTTCTGACACCTGGGCAATACTTCAAGCTGAAATGGAAGCCAGATATAGGCCAACCATCTATGACAATTTTTTTTTTTTTTTTTTGGCAATTTTAACACATGTATTAGCACCATAATTATGTATTTATTTTATTCACATGTATGCATTTTTTATTCCTGGATTTAAGCTTAGTCGCAGCAGCATATTGTGCACTATTTATTTAAAGCGCATCAATTTTATACTTAGCATCTATGACCCATGGCATCCAACTTGGCTGTGGTTAGGATATACATGAGGGGATTATTATTGGTCTTGATCACAAAGTCTGCACCATACAGGCATTCTTTTAACTTATCTGGTATGGCCCACTTGAAGGAAAGGAATTCTAACTTGTGGGTGGGATAGTTCTCAGCAGGGGTGGGGCTTCAGCTCACATAGGCAACAGGTCATAGGTGTCATTTGTGCTCTTGATACAACACCCTACCTAGCCCATCATGGGTGGCATCAACATGTAATTCGTAGTGTCTGGCTGGATCAGCATAGGCCAGGCCTGGGGCATTTGTAAAAGCTCTGCTTCAACTGATAGAAAGCCTTCTCAGAAGTTCTCACTCTGATCGATCCATTGGCCTTGGATTGAGATAAGTGACAAAAGGTTGATAAAACCGGCACTTCTCCAGGGACAACTTCAAACCCTAGTCAGAAGCACTTCTCCATGCGTGCTTCATGCTCTTCAAGGGGTCTGCTGAAGATGATAATGTCATCTAGGTACACCAGCATTTCAATTAGGTTCATGTCCCCTACTGTCTTCTCCATCAGTTGCTGGAAGGTCGCTGGAGCACCCAACAGACCTTGAGGCATTCTGTCAAACTTCTAGAACCCCATCGGACAGATAACTGCTGTCTTTTCCCTAACTTCTGGGTGCATGGGAATCTTAATAGTACCCACTCTTTAGGTCTCTAGCACACTGAACCACTTTACTGCCAACCGGCATTGTAGGGCATCTTCTGTCCGTAGGGTGGTGAATTGGTCAGGAATAGTTATGCTGTTGAGTGCGTGATAGTCAATGCACATTTTTGGGGATGCGTTTTTGTTCCGCTCCACCACTATAGGAGAAGCATAAGAGCGCTGGGACTCTCGAACGATGCCTGTTTTCAACTCAGTTACTCAGAGATCTTCCAGAACACCCAGCGGGATTCATCAGGCTTTTTTCCTGAATGGCTTGTCTTCCTGAAAATGAATTTTTGATGCTGGGCACTCTGCACACCCCACATCGAATCTCCCTATCATCTCAGGAGTTGGGCTTTAGCTCGCTCTCTCCATTCAGGTGAGATCTGGGTATTCTGCGGGTAAAACCTCTCTACGAGAATCTCATCTTCTGCCCCCACCACCACCGCCATCAAATCAGATGGTAAGATCACTTATCCTGTCAGCATTTGGACTTGTAACTTCAATAGTGTGTCAGTAATATTGCAAACACTGACTGGAATCTTCCCATGACTTGTTAGGCCCTGGTCGATACTACTTCAGGGATCAAAACCACCCCAGTGTCCTTTCCACAAGAATTGGCTTCACAAACTGAAAAGGGACCTGGTTGATCCCAGTTAGACTTGACTAAAGCTCGTAGACACGCCACCTCTCCTGCCTGCAGTGTCTTCACACCCCTGTCTAGTCGTCGCAACATCCCCTCTCCTTCTGTTGGTGCTTTCTATTCTTCTATCATGCACTGATACACTTGTCCTAGCATGGGGTGTACACTCTCGGTTGCTGTGTCATTTTTTGAGACAAAGGGAATGAGTAGTCTTCTGCCAAAATCAGTATTTGTCCCTCAGGGAGCTCTTGTCGGCTCCAGGAGGATGAGGGCACGCAATGACTAATGTGTCAAATGTTTTTGATTGCCCAACCACAGAGGCCAACTTAATTCCCAGAGGAGTTCCAAGGCCCCACATTTCCAGCTTTTCCAGCTTCTGTAATGGTAAGTCCTTTAGATGTTTGTTGTAGAAGTCCCAGTACAGCAGAGTCGCCTGTGCTCCTGTGTTCAGAAGAGCCTTTGTGTAGTGCCTTCTACTTGAACTGGTACGATGGGGGAAGGCATTACTAATTTGGCTGGGATTTTACTTGGGGCAGCAGACCCTGCAGTCTTTATTTGTACTTTCTTCTTAGTCTGCTTTTGATTTTGTTTATGTTTCAATTGAGTATAAGGGGGTTGGTGTACATTGCTTTCTCTGGGTAGAATGCCTTAAGTCAAAAGAATTGAGTTTGACGGTCTCCCAGAGACAGCAGGGGGAGCCCTGTGTGAGGCTTCGGGACCCCCCTGTTTGCTCATTTCTTTGGATCTGGAGCCAGCAGTTGTAGGTGGGCGTCAAATTAACTCCTTCACTGGGGCCTTTTGAAGTTTCCAGACAGTTTTCCAGATGGCAGCTTCTCTAGCATCTCCAGGACTTCCAGATAGAATCTTCTGTAGCACCTTCAAGACTTCCACAGTGTCAGGCGGAGTTCTTGTCCTTGGGCATTGCGATCTGAAGTGTCCTGTTTCTCAGCTGTGACAACTCTTTCCAGAAGGGGGTGGTATGAAACTTGACTTGGCTCCCCCTGACTTATCATTCTTAAGGAAAAATCAAATACTACCCATTGCGCACCAAAAAACAAACCACAAAGCGCAATAAGTTGTCTGCATTCAAATATAAGGTATGTCTAAATAGATATACATTTTACTAGCAAATGGATATAAAACAAAACATCAAGCCTACAGAATGTAAGGGCTTAAAAACAGCAAAGTACCAAAAGTGCCTGTATAGTCCATGCAAGGATAACTGGAAAGTAGTTTGTAGTATCGGCTTCAATATCTGTGACATATGCAGGCAGGTAAACCAGGAACCAGTATGTCTGCACAGCGCTTCTGTTTTTAGCAAAACATTCCTGGTTGTTGTGACAAAGTTTCAAGGCCTTTGCCTCTTTGTCAAGTCAATACAAACAAGGAGAACAAGGTGCTTGAATAAAAGAATCATGCTATTAACCACTTTAGCCCCGGAAGGATTTACCCCCTTAATGACCAGACCATTTTATGCGATACGGCACTGTGTTACTTTAACTGACAATTGTACGGGCGTGCAACGCTGTAACCAAATTTATGTCCCTTTTTTCCCACAAATAGAGCTTTCTTTTGGTGGTATTTGGTCACCTCTGCGTTTTTTATTTTTTGCTCTATAAACAAAAAAAAGAGAAATAAAAACACATTTTTTTTTACTTTCTGCTATAAAACATTTCCCAAAAAAATGTAAAAAAATAATTTATTCATCAATTTAAGCCGATATGTATTCTGCTACATATTTTTGGTAAAAAAATCCCAATAAGCATATATTGATTGGTTTGTGCAAAAGTTATCACGTCTACAAAATAGGGGATACCCAGCTAAATTTTGAAAAAAATTGTCAATTGTGAAAAAAAAACAAAATTTTCTACTTTCTGCTATAAAACATTTCCAAAGAAAAAAACATGTAAAAAAACAAATGTATTCATCAATTTAAGCCAATATGTATTCTGCTACATATTTTTGATAAATAGGCATATATTGATTAGTTTGCACAAAAGTTATCGCGTCTACAAAATAGGGGATAGATTTATGGCATTTTTAGTTATTTTTTTAGTAGTAATGGCGGCGATCAGTGTTTTTTAACAGGACTGCCACATTGCGGCGGACAGATCGGACACCTAACGGACATTAATGACACTGGCAAGGAAGGGGTTAACATCAGGGGCGATCAAGGGGTTAACTGTGTTCCCTCACTGTGTGTTCTAACTATATGGGGGAAGAGCTCATTGGGACAACACACAGATCCGTCTTCCTGCATAGAGATCTTGTTTACACAGGCAGATGGCTGGCAGGACATAGAGTCCACCGGACCCGCTGATTGGCTCCCCCGCTGGCCAATGGGAGTGTGGGCGCCCCCGCCCACAAAAGCGAGTGTACGAGCCAATGTACACCTATGGCAATTCGCACAACTGAGCCACCTTGCCGCAGTATAACTGTGGCGGGTGGTCGGCATGTGGTTAAAGGGTAAGGAGCGGGGCTGCGGAACGGGAGGTGAAAAGCTACATTCACACCCCTGGTCAAAAACGTAATCTTCTAACTGACAAATAGATAATAGCAACCTAAAAGTATTATGTCCTGTAAAATCCAAGGGAAAATAACCTAATCTATTGAGTAGAGAATATAATAACAGACAAACCAGTATCTTTAACTAATATACAGTATCTCACAAAAGTGAGTACACACCTCACATTTTTGTAAATATTTTATTATATCTTTTCTTGTGACAACACTGAAGAAATTACATTTTGCTACAATGTAAAGTAGTGAGTGTACAGCTTGTATAACAGTGTAAATTTGCTGTCCCCTCAAAATAACTCAACACACAGCCATTAATGTCTAAACTGCTGGCAACAAAAATGAGTACATCCCTAAGTGAAAATGTTCAAATTGGGCCCAAAGTGTCAATATTTTGTGTGGCCACCATTATTTTCCAGCACTGCCTGAACCCTCTTGGGCATGGAGTTCACCAGAGCTTCACAGGTTGCTACTGGAGTCCTCTTCCACTCCTCCATGACGACATCACGGAGCTGGTGGATGTTAGAGACCTTTCGCTCCTCTACCTTCCTTTAAGGATGCCCCACAGATGCTCAATAGGGTTTAGGTTTGGAGACATGCTTGGCCAGTCCATCACCTTTACCCTCAGCTTCTTTGGCAAGGCAGTGGTCGTCTTAGAGGTGTGTTTGGGGTCGTTATCATGTTGGAATACTGCCCTGCGGGCCAGTCTCTGAAGGGAGGGGATCATGCTCTGCTTCAGTATGTCACAGGACATGTTGGCATTCATGGTTCCCTCAATGAACTGTAGCTCCCCAGTGCTGATAGCACTCATGCAGCCCCAGACTATGACACTCCCACCATCATGCTTGACTGTGGGCAAGACACACTTGTCTTTGTACTCATCACCTGGTTGCCACCACATACGCATCAGACCACAGGACATGGTTCCCGTAATCCATGTCCTTAGTCTGCTTGTCTTCCGCAAACTGTTTGCAGGCTTTCTTGTGCATCATCTTTAGAAGAGGCTTCCTTCTGGGATGACAGACATGCAGACCAATTTCATGCAGTGTGCGGTGTATGGTCTGAGCACTGTCAAGCTGACCCCCCACCCCTTCAACCTCTGCAGCAATGTTGGCAGCACTCATAGGTCTATTATACAAAAACAACCTCTGGATATGATGCTGAGCACATGCACTCAACTTCTTTGGTCAACCATGGCGAGGTAAGTTCTTGGAGGGGGAGGGCAGGTCTGCTGGGTGTTGTAGTGCAGGGATTGGCAGTGCAGTGATTGGCAACTGTAGGGTTCCCAAATACCCCCTTTCCCTTCCTGCATTTCCCATCCCCCTTCCTTCCTTCCTTCCTCTCCCCACCTCTCCAACCTAAACAATAACACCCCTCCCCACCCTAAACAATAACACCTCTCCCCACCTCTCCACCCTAAACAAATAACACCCCTCCTTAACCTATACGCCCTAAACAATAACACCCCTCCCCACCTCTCCACCCTAAACAAGGTGGAACCTGTCCTGTTAAACCACTGTATGGTCTTGGCCACCATCCTGCAGCTCGGTTTCAGGAATCCAAATAGAGAGAAAGTATCACCGCTCCAGGTGGGTCAGATCAAGGTAAAAGGCATCTCCTTCAGTCTAGAAGTCCAGGTGCTGGCAATGCTGTGACAGTTATACATCAAAGAAATTCTGGACAACCGCACTCCAAAAATATTTGCCTTTATTCAATAAGGTATCATCCAAAATACAGGTCACAGCAAAATGGAACAAATCTTACGCGTTTCGCACTACAAGAAATGCTTAGTCATAGCTAACAATCACAAAAATCAAAGTGAAATAAATAATAAAAGTTACAGACCATGTGACCACATAATCAGCAGAAATCAATTAATCATCATCACGGGCCACCTGTGGTTTCAACAAGTGCAGTGAAAAAAGAAACAAAAACGACATCAGTGAATGAATGATTGAAATAAAAGTACAAATAAAGGAAATCATGTGCAAAAACAAAAAGTGTGAAAAAATGTGTAAAGATAAATGAATATAGAAATATATATATAAAAATGTGGGGAAAAAATAAAAATACAAAAACAATAAACGTTATATATATACCGTATATAATGTTGAAACATGCATGTATATAGCAATGAAATAAAATAAAGTAAAAACAATGTGAAAACTGTGGTGAATGTGTGTATGTGTATATCTAAGTAGACCAACAATAATTAATGCTTTGAAAAAAGTGATAAAAGATTATTGAATGTATATGTAAAGTAAAGTGAATAAAATATAATAGAGTGAAGAAAGTGCAATGAGAAGTGAAGAATGGAATCTGTATTACAATAAATATTACAGATATCGGACAGATCCGTATGCGTAATACGTTAATTAATGTATAGTTGATATATAATACAGGAATATATGCAATCAAAATTGAAGGATGAGGGAGAATGGGAGGGAGGAGGGGGGAAAAAAGGGGGGGGGGTGAAAGGGGGAAGGGGATATACTTTACATATACATTCAATAATCTTTTATCACTTTTTTTAAAGCATTAATTATTGTTGGTCTACTTATAGACCAACAAATGTGGAAATTATTTCCACATTTTTATATATACCGTATATACTCGAGTATAAGTCGAATTTTTCAGCACATTTTTTTGTGCTGAAAGTGCCCCCCTCGACTTATACTTGAGTCAAGCACTTTTATGCAGCAAAAAAAATTATTTTCCGAACTGACTTTGGGGCCCCATATCTCAGGGCCACTTGATGCTAGGAACCCCAAATTTGGAGTGCAAACCCAGTGGAACTGGTACCACAATATATCGAAAGCTGAAGTTCCTAGCACTAAGTGGCCCCGAGATACGGGGCCCCAAAATCGGTTCAGAAAATGTCATTCTCTGCTGCAGAAAAGTGCTTGACATTTTCTGAACTGACTTTGGGGCCCCATATCTCAGGGCCACTTGGTGCTAGGAACCCCACATTTGGTGTGCAAACCCAGTGGAACTGGTACCATAATATATCGAAAGCTGAAGTTCCTAGCACTAAGTGGCCCCGAGATACGGGGCCCCAAAATCGGTTCGGAAAATGTCATTCTCTGCTGCAGAAAAGTGCTTGACATTTTCTGAACCGACTTTGGGGCCCCATATCTCAGGGCCACTTGGTGCTAGGAACCCCAAATTTGGTGTGCTAACCCAGTGGAACTGGTACCATAATATTTCTAAAGCTGGGGTTCCTGGCACCAAGTGGCCCTGAGATACGGGGCCCCAAAACCAGTTCAGAAAATGTCATTCTCTGCTGCAGAAAAGTGCTTGACATTTTCTGAACTGATTTTTGGGGCCCTGTATCTCGGGGCCACTTGGTGCTAGAAACCCCAGCTTTAGAAATTTTATGGTGCTAGTTCCACTGGGTTTGCACACCAAATTTGGGGTTCTTAGCACTAAGTGGCCCCGAGTTTTGGGCCCCAAATTCAGTCAACTGTGTCCACCTGCAGCAATGTCATTTCGGGACCCTTTGGGTTCAGAGACCCCAAATTTTGGCTGCAGCTAGGGGGCATCTAGGAACCCTTAACTACTGAGTTTGAAGTTCAGGGGACCTATGGCTGCAAATGGGCACAGTGAGGCATGCAAATGGGCACAGTGATGCTGCAAATGGGCATTGTTGACCCTCTTTTCCACTTACAGTAGCTGTGCATTTCTCACCCTCGTCTTATACTCGGGTCAATAAGTTTTTCCCATTTTTTTTGTGGTAAATTAGGGCCTCGACTTATACTCGGAACGACTTATACTCGAGTATATACGGTATATATATTTATATATTCATTTATCTTCACATAGATGTTTTACACATTTTTTCACACTTTTTGTTTTTGCACACGATTTCCTTTATTTGTACTTTTATTTCAATCATTCATTCACTGATCTCGTTTTCGTTTCTTTTTTCACTGCACTTGTTGAAACCACAGGTGACCCATGATGCCGAATTGGTATATTCATTGATTAATTGATTTCTGCTGATTATGTGGTCACATGGTCTGTAACTTTTATTATTTATTTCACTTTGATTTTTGTGATTGTTAGCTATGACTAAGCACTCCTTGTAGTGTGAAACGCGTAAACTTTGTTCCATTTTGCTGTGACCTGTATTTTGGATGACACCTTATTGAAAAAGGCAAATATTTTTGGAGTACGGCTGTCCAGAATTTCTTTGATGTCTAACAGCTCGGTTTCAGGGTCTTGGCAATCTTCTTATAGCCTAGGCCATCTTTATATAGAGCAACAATTCTTTTTTTCAGATCCTCAGAGTTCTTTGCCATGAGGTGTCACGTTGAACTTCCAGTGACCAGTATGAGAGAGTGAGAGTGATAACACCAAATTTAACACATCTGCTCCCCATTCACACCTGAGACCTTGTAACACTAAGGAGGCACATGACTCCGGGGAGGGAAAATGGCTAATTGGGGCCAATTCAGACATTTTCACTTAGGGGTGTACTCACTTTTGTTGCTAGCGGTTTAGACATTAATAGCTGTGTGTGTTATTTTGAGGGGACAGCAGATTTACACTGTTATACAAGCTGTACACTCACTACTTTACATTGTAGCAAAGTGTCATTTCTTCAGTGTTGTCACATGAAAAGATGTAATAAAATATTTACAAAAATGTGAGGGGTGTACTCACTTTTGCGAGATACTGTATGTATACTCCTAATTGAGGACAATAATATTAGTTGTTAATACCTGTATCAATAGAATGTGTGTGTGCATATATATATATATATATATATATATATATATATATATATATATATATATATTACAAAATATATAAAAACACATACATGGACAGGGCCGTCATCAAAAATTTTGGGGCCCCTTACAGTTTTAGGCCCCCCCCCATCCCCAGACCTGGCCATCAACATTACCCAGGGCCCGCCCACTGGCAGTCCCACCGAGTTCCATCCCATGTCCTCTTTCAGTTTCATCTTCTCAATCCCATGTCCTTCTCCTCCTCCTCCAGTCCCATCTCCTCCATCCTATGTCATCCTTCCCCAGTCCCATCTTCTCCATCCAATGTCCTTATTCTCCTCCAGTCCCATCTCCTCCTCCTCCTCCAGTCCCATCTCCTTCATCTTACATCCTACTCCTCCATCCCACATCCTCCTCCAGTCCCATCTCCTCCATCCCACATCCTCCTCCAGTCCCATCTCCTCCTCCTGCTTCAGTCCCATCTCCTCCATCCCACATCCTCCTCCTCCAGTCCCATCCCCTCCATCCCACATCTTCCTCCTCCTCCAGTCCCATCTCCTCCATCCCACATCCTCCTCCAGTCCCATCTCCTCCATCCTCCTCCTCCTCCAGTCCCATATCCTACATCCCACATCCTCCTCCTCCTCCAGTCCCATCTCCTCCATCCCATGTCCTTCTCCTCCTCCAGTCCCATCTCCTCCATCCCACATCCTTATCCTCCTCCAGTCCCATCTCCTCCATCCCACACCCTCCTCCTCCAGTCCCATCTCCTCCATCCCACATCCTCCTCCTCCTCCAGTCCCATCTCCTCCATCCCATATCCTCCTCCTCCTCCAGTCCCATCACCTCCATCCCATCTCCTCCATCCCACATCATCCTCCTCCTCCTCCGCCAGTCCCATCTCCTTATTCTCCTCCAGTCTCATCTCCTCCTCCTCCAGTCCCATGTCCTTATCCTCCTCCAGTCCCATATCCTCCATCCCATGTCCTCTATCCCATGTCCTCCTCCTCCAGTCCCATCTCCTCTATACCATATCCTCCTCCTCCAGTCCCATCTCCTCCATCCTGGGACTCCGGTTCTGGTGGCAACTGTCTCCAAGGGCATTTCTCTCTCACTACCTGTGGGATCACAATGGGACACAGATGGTAAAAAAAAAAAATGTGGTTTTAACTCTTCCATAATTTAGCCAAAATGGAAAATGCTTGTTTTATATATACGTATATACATAACTAGAACATCTAACGGGGTTATATCATTGCATGAGATTTCCCCTCAGTTTCTGTCTTAGTGTCGCCAGAACAGGAAGTGGGGCATCTCACTGTGAGGAAATAGCTTACAATTGTTGACTTATAATGTCCATATTATATTTTATATATATATATATATATATATATATATATATATATATATATATATATATATTTACCGTATTTATCGGCGTATAACACGCACCCCAATTTAAGAGGGAAGTGTTAGGAAAAAAACGTTTTTTTTTTCAAATAAACCACTTTGAAGCAAAATAATGGTCAGTGCCAATCAATGCAGCCTGATTAGTGCCCATCTGCAGCCTCAATGCAGCCTGATGCCCATCTGCAGCCTCAGTGCAGCCTCTGTGCCCATCTGCAGCCTGATCTGTGCCCATCCAATGCAGCCTGATGCCAATCTGCAGCCTCAATGCAGCCTCTGTGCCCATCTGCAGCCTGATCTGCGCCATTCCAATGCAGTCTGATACTCATCTGCAGCCTCTGTGCAACCTCTGTGCCCATCTGCAGCCTGATCTGCACCCATCCAATGCAGCCTGATGTCTATTCACAGCCTCACCATCTCTCATGCAGTGCAGGAAATCAGGAGGGGGGACGAGCGCCGCCCGAATCACTGAGCCGTCATCTTCTGTTTACAGTACTTGGCTCTTACACACACACGTCCCGCCTCCGCTATCGCCATTGGACCAGCTCCTTTGATTGACAGAACACTGGTCCAATGCCGGTGGCGGAGGCGGGACGTGTGTGTGTGTGACGTCAGAGCCGAGTAAACAAGACATGACGGCCCGGTGATTCCGGCGGCGCTCGTGAACAAACAATGACGGCTCAGTGATTCCGGCGGCGGCACTGGTCCCCCTCCTTCTCCGAGGTACGCTATCGGCGTATAACAATCGACAACATCCGGAAAACAATCCAACAGAAAAAAACAACCAATCTCATTCAACCAAAGCAAAAAGAAAAAATCAATACGATCATCACACAAGCACCGAAATTCTCACTGTTCCCAATCTCCACTGACACCACCAAAAACATCATCAGAAGCCTCAGAGACAGCACATCACCAAACGACATCATTCCGACAAAACTCCTGAAAGAATGTTCCGACATCTTGGCTCCCACTATAACACACCTCATCAACCAGTCGTTCAAAGAAAGGACTGTTCCAACCGCCCTCAAACATGGCATTGTAAAACCCCTCCTAAAGAAACCCAACCTCGACCCTAAGGACCCTAACTATCGCAGACGGATAACAAGCCTCAACACCATCTCCAAGATTATGGAGAAAGCAGTAGTACAACAGCTTCAACACCACCTGACCTGAAACTTTTAGACCCTCTGCAATCAGGCTTCTGCCCAGGCCATGGCACAGAAACGGCACTGCTCAAAATATGGCACGACGCCCTCGAAGCAGCTGATGATGGAGAATCATGTCTCCTGGTCCTGTTGGACCTCAGTGCAGCATTCGATACAGTGGACCACAATACTCTACTCATCCGCCTCACAGAAGTAGCAGGAGTCACTGATCCAGATCCACAATGGTTCACATCCTTCTTAGAAAATCGCTCTCAGACAGTGAAACTAGGAGCTTTCACCTCTGAAACTCGAGCAATCTCTTGCGGAGTCCCTCAAGGTTCACCATTGTCACCAGTACTCTTCAACATCTACATCCGCCCACTCCTCAAAATTATCAGAAAATCGGACCTCTGCTTCCACTCATACGCTGATGATACCCAACTCTACCTTCGCATCCCTGGAGAAAAAGACCATCATCAGCAACTAGAAAAATGCCTCACTTTGATAGACGACTGGATGACCACTAGCTTTCTTAAACTCAACGGATCAAAAACAGAGCTTCTTCTCCTACACGCAAATCAAAATTCCAAAACTAAGACCCCATGGACACCACCCAACATCTTCGGACAGACCATCTCTCCAAGCACCAAAGCCAAGAGTCTCGGAGTCATTTTTGACTCAGAAATGTCTATGGATGCACAAATAGGATCAGTAGTCAGCCAATCTCACCATCTCCTCCGCCTTCTACGTAGACTCATCCCCCTTGTCCCAGAAGAGGACAAAGCAGCAGTAGTTGGAACAATCATCAATTCCAGACTTGACTACGCAAACTCCCTCTACATAGGACTACCCCAATATCAGCTTGCGCGCTTGCAACTCATCCAAAACACGGCGGCAAGACTGTTAACAGGAAAAAAACCCTGGGAATCCATCTCCCCTTCCCTAAAGAGCCTACATTGGCTATCCCTAAAGAACCGAATCAATTTCAAGACCCTCTGCCTCACCCACAAATGTATACAAGGAAACGCTCCTCAATACCTATGCGAGAAAATAAAGCACTATACACCCAATCGCAGTCTTCGATCTTCAAACCAAAACCTCCTTTTTATTCCAAAATCCGCTACAAAACAAAAGGAAAACAAAGATTCGCAGTCCAAGGACCACGGCTATGGAACGCTCTACCTACCCACATCCGCATGGAAGAAAACCATCAAGCCTTCAGGAAGAAAGTCAAGACCTATCTCTTCTAAAGAGCTGGACAGCACAGGAGAGATCGAGCGCCTTGAGGCGATTCAGTTCGCATGTGCAGCACTATACAAATCATTCATTCATTCATTCATTCATTCATAACATGCACCCCTGATTTTCCCCCTATTTTCAGGGGGAAAATGTGCATGTTATACGCCGATAAATACGGTATATATTATAAACAATTGCTGGCTATATCCCCACAGGGAGATTCCCCCACTTCCTGTTCTGGTGACATCAAGACAGAAAGTGAGGGGAAATCTCCTGCAATGACATAACCCTGTTGGATGTTCTAGTTATATATCATACTAAAGTATATATAAAGCAAGCACTTTTTTCCCACTTTTTTCCCCATTTTGGCCAAATTATGAAAGAGTTAAAACCACATTTTTTTCCCCTCATATGTGTCCCACGGGTTGCAGGAAAAAATTGCTTGATTCCCCCCATCAACACAGACAGTGTTGATGGGAGAATCCCTGCTGCGAAGCCATTGTATTCTCCCAGTGGGGGGCGGGAAAACCGCCCCTGCCAGGAAAACACAGTAATTATTGCTAGTGGCTACAAGAGCTGCTAGCGATAATTTTATGTAAAATCAGGCTGGTTGTACTCAAGTTGATCGATCGATTAACTTGGGTACATTCAGCCTTCCCATACATAGTTTGAATCTTGGCCAGTCTCTGCTAAACAGAACGAGATTCAAACCGTCCTTGGCCGGCCTTATCAGCACTCTAGCTGAAATTTTCACACGGCCGATCCGCTTTTTCTCAGCAGGGGATCTGTCTGTGGATCCCTTGCTGAGCAGAGCGGGCAACTGACAGGTCTGTGTATACTCATGCTGTCCGTTTACACCCAACTGCCCCCTGTTCCGGCCAGACGGAGCAGAATGGAGGCCTTCCATCTTTTCTTTTTGCCAAATCAGATCAAATTGCAGGTAGGCGGGTGTAAACGGACACATTTCCATTTAAATCTGCCATTCCATAGAGAACAATGGGTGGTCTGATCAGGTTGCCTCAAAAACGGACAGGAGGACATGATCGGACCACTCATGTGAAAGGGGCCTGAAAAGCAATCCACATGGATTGCTTTTCAGAGCATTGGCTAGTTTAGTAAATCTGGACTAATTACAATCACTGTAATGCTACCCATAATGCTGTCCTTTTAACATTGTGACATAAGCCGACACCTCTGCTGCACATGTGTAAAGTTACTTTCACTCTGCTAAAAGGACAACAATAGGGCTGGCAATACAATGATTGATATTAACAGGGGAGCACAGGCTGTGCACTGTACATGTCTTCTAGCAGCTTCAGGGAAACACTTTTTTTTTCACTCACCTCTTTGCAGCAGCTTCTTTTCAGAGGAATTCCCTCCCACCAACACAGGAAGCACGAGGCTCTGCAGTGATGGACAGTGCACTCTGTGTAACTATTGGCTAAGGAGGCAGCAGGAGTCAGAGTAGCCCGCCTCCTGCTGCCTCCTCAGCCAATGAGCAACTGAAAGGCTGTTAAGTCCCTCCCTCATAACGTCTCCAGAGTCCCAGCCCTGCCACACAGCTTACTGTGTTTAGCCTACGGCTACTTTCCTGCACTATTTCTCATCCCTCTCCTCTCTTCTGAACACTTCCTGCTTGCTGCTGTTCCCCGGGCCCCTCCAGATGCTCGGGCCTGGTACATGGGTATTGTATATAAAAACAATATTAAATATATGTATATATTTTTAACCACTTCAGCCCCGGGAAGATTTGGCTGTTCAATGACCAGGCCATTTTTTGCGAAACGGCACTGTGTCGCTTTAACTGACAATTGCGCGGTTGTGCGACGTTGTACCCAAACAAAATTGACGTCCTTTTTTTCCCACAAATAAAGCTTTCTTTTGGTGGTATTCAATCATCTCTGCGGTTTTTATTTTTTGAGCTTTAAACAAAAAAAGAGCGACAATTTTGAAAAAAAACACTATTTTGTACTTTTTGCTATAATAAATGTCCTCAATTTTTTTTAAAAACGCAAATTTTAGGCCGATATGTATTCTTCTACATATTTTTGGTAATAAAAATACGCAATAAGCATATATTGATTGGTTTGGGAAAAAGTTATAGCATCTACAAAATAGGGGAAAGATTAATGCCATTTTTATTTTTTTTTTCTAGTAATGGTGGTGATCATCGATTTTTATCGGGACTGTGACATTATGGTGGACAGATCGGACACTTTTGGTACATTTTTGGGACCATTGGCATTTATACAGCGATCAGTGCTATAAAAATGCACTGATTAATGTGTAAATGTCACTGGCAGGGAAGGGGTTAACAGTAGGGGGCGATCAAGGGGTTAATTGTGTGTCCTAGGGAGTGATTCTAACTGTGGGGGGGATGGGACTGCCTGAGTGAGGAGACCGATCGTTGTTCATACTTGGTGGCACTACTAGTGTATGCAGTACCGTATGTAACCAGAGGTGAGGGGGCGGAGACATTCAGAAACACTCGGAGAGGCTCGGAGACGCTCAGGAATGGAGTGTTTCCGAGCGGCTTCGAACGGCTCCAAGTGTCACCGGTGCCCCCGCACCTCTGGCCAAATGTGGTACTGCACACCCCAGAGGCTTGAATCCTGCTCGTTTTGCGAGACAACGGTCGCAAACCGAGTCAGAATTTAAAAAAGGTAATAAAATATATATATAAGTCGAATTTTTCAGCACATTTTTTTTGTGCTGAAAGTGCCCCCCTCGACTTATACTCGAGTCAAGCACTTTTCTGCAGCAAAAAAAAATCATTTTCCGAACCGATTTTGGGGCCCCGTATCGCAGGGCCACTTGGTGCTAGGAACCCCAAATTTGGTGTGCAAACCCAGTGGAACTGGTACCACAACAAATCCAAAGCTGAAGTCCCTAGCACTAAGTGACCCCGAGATACGGGGCCCCAAAATCAGTTCGGAAAATGTCATTCTCTGCTGCAGAAAAGTGCTTGACATTTTCTGAACTGACTTTGGGGCCCCATATCTCAGGGACACTTGGTCCTAGGAACCCCAAATTTGGTGTGCAAACCCAGTGGAACTGGTAACATAATATATCCAAAGCTAGGGTTCCTAGCACCAAGTGGCCCCAAATCCAGTTTGGAAAATGTCATTCTCTGCTGCAGAAATGTGCTTGACATTTTCTGAACTGATTTTTGGGGCCCTGTATCTTGGGGCCACTTGGTACTAGAAACCCTAGCTTTGGAAATGTTATGATGCTAGCTCCACTGGTATTGCACACCAAATTTAGGGTTCTTAGCACTAAGTGGCCCCGAGATACGGGGCCCTAAAGTTGGTCAACTGTGTCCATCTGCAGCAATGTCATTTCGGGACCCTTTGGGTTCAGAGACCCCAAATTTTGGCTGCAGCTAGGGGGCATCTAGGAACCCTTAACTACCGAGTTTGAAGTTTAGGGGACCTATGGCTGCAAATGGGCACAGTGAGGCATGCAAAAGGGCACAGTGAGGCTGCAAATGGGCATTGTTGACCCTCTTTTCCAAATACAGTAGCTCAGTAGCTGTGCATTTCTCACCCTCGTCTTATACTCGGGTCAATAAGTTTTTCCCATTTTTTTGTGGTAAATTAGGGCCTCGACTTATACTCGGAACGACTTATACTCGAGTATATACGGTATATATATAAATAATTTAGAGCTGCACAATTCTGGCCAAAATGAGAATCACAATTTTTTTGCTTAGAATAAAAAGATCACGAATCTCGCGACGTAAAATCTTTCATATTATACAAAACAATAGGCTAACTTTACTGATTAGTTTTTTTTTTTGTTTTTTTTTTTTAATTCATTAACCACTTGACCACTGGGCACTTAAACCCCTTTAATAACCAGACCAATTTTCAGCTTTCAGTGCTCTTACATTTTGAATGACAATTACTCAGTCATGCAACACTGTACCCAAATTAAATTTTTGTCCTTTTTTCACACAAATAGAGCTTTCTTTTGGTGGTATTTAATCACCGCTGGATTCTTTATTTTTTGCGCTATAAAAGAAAAAAGACCGAAAATTCTGTAAAAAAATGCATTTTTCTTCGTTTCTGTTATAAAATTTTGCAAATTAGTAATTTTTTCTTCATATATGTTGGCCAAAATTTATACCGCTACATATCTTTGGTAAAAATAACCCAAATCAGTGTATTTTATTTGGTCTTTGTGAAAGTTATAGAGTCCAAAAGCTATGGTGCCAATATCTGAAAATTGATCACACCTCATCTCATTTCTTGAGACCCAAACAAGCCAGAAAAGTACAAATACCCCCCAAATGACCTCTTTTTGGAAAGAAGACATTCCAAGGTATTTAGAAAGATGCATGATGAGTTTTTTGAAGTTGTCATTTTTTCCCACAATTCTTTGAAAAATGAAGATTTTTTTTTTTTTTTTCCCCACAAAATTGTCATATTAGCAGGTTATTTCTCACACACAGCATATGCATACAACAAATTACACCCCAAAACACATTCTACTATTACTCCCTAGTATGGCGATACCACATGTGAGACTTTTTACACAGCGTGGCCACATACAGAGGCCCAACATGCACGGAGCACCTTCAGGCGTTCTGGAGCAACCAGGCCAATTCTGACATTTCTCTCCTACATGTAAAAATCATCATTTATTTGCTAGAAAATTACGTAGAACCCCAAAACATTACATATGTTTTTTTAACAAAGACCCTAGAGAATACAATGGCGGTCGTTGCAACTTTTTATCTCGCACGGTATTTGCGCAGCAATTTTTCGAACGCGTTTTTTTGGAAAATAAAACAGTTTTGTGCTTTAGAAAAAAACAAAACAGTAAAGTTAGCCCAATGTTTTTGCATAATGTGAAAGATGAAGTTATGCCGAATAAATAGATACCTAACATGTCACCCTTCAAAATTGCACACGCTCGTGGAATGGCGCCAAACTTCGCTACTTAAAAATCCCCATAGGCGACGCTTTAAAATTTTTTACTGGTTACATGTTTTGAGTTACAGAGGAGGTCTAGGGCCAAAATTATTGCTCTCACTCTACTGATCGCAGTGATACCTCACATGTGTGGTTTGAACACCATTTTCATATGTGGGCAGGACTTACGTATGCGTTCGCTTTCTGCAAGCGAGCACATGGGGGAAAAAAAACTTTTTTTTTTTTTATTGTTCATTTTACTTTATTTTAGTTTGACGCTTTTTTCCAAAAAATAAATTTTTTGATCACTTTTATTCCTATTACAGGGAATGTAAACATCCCTTGTAATAGGAATATGGCATGACAGGTCCTCTTTACAGTGAGATATGGGGTCAATAAGACCCCACATCTCACCTCTAGGCTGGGAAGCCTGAAATTAAAAAAAAAAAAAAAAGATCCTGGCTTTGATCGTAGAGGTGAGTCGGTAGAAGCACCTGAGGGCGGCGGGAGGGGGGGACGTCCCCTCTCGCCTCCCGTAAAAACGATCAAGCAGCGGAACAGCCACTATGATCATTCTTATGGTGTAGGGAATCGCCGCCTGAAAAAGCTGATATCTGAATGATGCCTGTAGCTGCACCCATCATTCAGATATCCCCGCACAAATTCAAGGACGTCGTATGACGGGTGGCGGGTGGGAAGTGGTTAAAACGCATTTTTTTTTAAACACAAAGTTGTTCATTTATACAATATTTCTAACACATAGCATGTACATACCAAAAATGACACCCCAAAATAGATTCTCCTACTCCTCCGGAGTAGGGCGATACCACATGTGTGAGACTTCCACAGCCTGGCCACATACAGAGGCCGAGTATGGCTGAGCATGGCAGAGCATGGCCGAGCATGGCTGGATATGGCAAGGTATGGCAAAGTATAGCTGGGTATCACCGAGTATTGCAGAGTATGACTGGGTATGGCAGAGTATTGCAGATTATTGGGGGGTATTGCAGAGTATTGCGGGGTATTGCAGGGTATTGCGGGGCATTGCAGGGTATTGCGGGGCATTGCAGGGTATTGCGGGGCATTGCAGAGTATTGCGGGGCATTGCAGAGTACTGCTGGGCATTGCAGAGTATTGCTGGGCATTGCAGAGTATTGCTGGGCATTGCAGAGTAGTGCTGGGCATTGCAGAGTAGTGCTGGGCATTGCAGAGTAGTGCTGGGTATTGCAGAGTAGTGCAGGGTATTGCTGAGCATGGAGGGATGGCTGAGCATGGATGGATGTGACTGTATTTGTCACTGAGCAGCGCTGTGGGCACTACACATCCAGCCCACAGCGCTGCTGCCATCCGATCCCTCCCCCTCTGTACCGATCGGTACAGAGCGGGGAGAGAGGAACCGGCATCATGACATGACGCCGGTTTGTTTACATGTGGTCGCTCCGTCACTGGACAGAGCGATCACATGGTAAACGGCCGCGATCAGCTTTGATTGGATTGGATGTTCTCGGGGGCGCGCGAGAGCAGGATTCTGGGAGGACGTCATAGTACGCCCTCCCAGAGTTATCCAACCGCCCTGCAGCCGTCATTTGGCTATGGGTCGGTTGGTAACTGGTTAAAGTAATTGCGTTTGAAAGACCGCTGCGCAAATTCAGTGTGACATAAAATATTGCAACAACCACCATTTTATTCTCTAGGGTGTCTACTAAAAAATATATATAATGTTTGGGGGTTCTAAGTAATTTTCTAGCAAAAAAAAATATTTTAACTTGAAACCAATAAATGTCAGAAAAAGGTTTAGAGTTTAAGTGGGCTGTGGCTTCAGAAGAGCAGAGAGAATTCTTTGCATAGAAAGAATTGTGAAACACTTTAGTCAAGATCGCGATAACGATTCTTGATGATTAATCATGCAGCTCTAGTATAATTATATAGAGGGTATATACCGTAGTGTGGGCAGCACAGTGGCTAAGCGGCTAGCGCTTGCATCCAGCAGCCCCAGGGTAGTCTGCTCGATCCCAACCCAGACACGATTTGCATATATATAAAAAGATTATATATATATATATATATATATATATATATATATATATATATATATTATATATATATATAACACATGCGTAAAGTATATCTACAGTAAATAGTCATAAGTTGATAATTTTATACACAGTCAATTAGTACAGCACAAACGTGCTTAAGATAAAATAAAAATTATGCAATTGGTCATAAAAGCAATCCAGCAACTAACCGTATGGGGACAGGAAGTGCCATCTATAAAATAGTATGCGCATCCAAATCCTCATTCAGACCTCTAGGCACCATCATATTCACCCTATAAATCCAATAGGTCTCTTGATGGCACAGAGCCTCTCATCTGGCAGATTTGGTGGGATCATTTCAAGGGCAAAAACTCTAAGAACATCAGAGTTGTTTTTTTTTGTTTAGACAGGAAATGTTGAGGAAAGCTATGCTCTACCAGACCTTCCTCAATAAGTCTCCAGTGCTCCCCAATCCTTTTACACAGTGTTCTTTTGTTGTGACCTATATATAATAATTTACAGGGACTCACTTGAGCATGTAATAAATAGTTTGATAGAATATCCTTGTCCTGTTGAGTCATGAAACATGGTTTGACCATGGGTAACAAACTGGCATGTTAGGCATTTAGGCCTCTTACACTTGTTAGATACCCATTCTATTGTCAAATAGGAACTGGGGGCATGATTTTTATTCCTGTCTAATTAATTTACTAGGTGTCACCATGTTTCTCAAGTTAAAGCAGAACCCATGATTGAACTTTAAAAACTGCTTGAGTGAGTATTTAGTACATTGACTTTTGTGTCCCTGTAAATTATTATACATAGGCTGCACCAAAAGAAAACTGGGCAAGAGGATTGGGGAGCCCCGGAGACTTATTGAAGAAAGTTCGATAAAGCATAGCATTCCTCTACATTTCATGCCCAAACACAAAAAAGAAACTGAGTTTCTGTTGACACACACACAGCGTGGCGGCTTTTCACTGAGTTTGACTGACAGCAGTAGAAGCCAGTGGTTTCTGCTGCTGCCTTCTCAGTCTCTTTGTGAGGAGGGAGAGAGGAGAGCAGACTGCACCTGGGCACAGCGCTGGATCGATCCAGGGGTGCGGTAAGTGTTTAGAGGGGAGGGGGCACAGAAAGTCCTAGAACATTTTTTATCTTAATACAGAGAATTCATTAAGATAAAAATATTTTAGCTTTAGAACCACTTTAAATTCATCTGTTTCCAAATCTTTTCGTTTTTGGGTAGCATAGGGAAGAGTTACAACCCATGCCAGTTTTTTTTTTATGCTGTCTATCACTGATGAAAGTTATCTGACACAGACAGCAATAAAAACTTGACAGAGGGTCTAACCCTTCCCCATTCTATCCAGAACGTAAAAGGGCTTAGATATAGATTTGAGGAGCTAGTACAAAAAAAAAACACTAAATTAACTGTTTAGCAGGCATGTTGTCATGGACCAATGAAAGACTATTTGTCACGGAATTTTTCTTCTTTTGGGCACAAGATGGAGATAGGGTGCTGACTTGTCTTTCCAGAGAACTCAGAGACACAAGACACATGGAAAAAGGGGAGTTTCAGGAAGAGCGAGGGAGGCTGAGGTGATTTCAGAGGAAGAGAGAGAGTCTAGGAGCCCAGGAAAAGTAAAGGCTCTGACAGGACAGTGCAGAGACAGTGAGGAGAGAACTGTGCCCAAGATTGTCAGCCAGAGAAAGAGAGAGCCTGAGCTGGCAGAAATCCACGGCCATTTGGGGGATCCCCTAAGTCTAAGTCTGCAGCGAGTTATCGGGGCCAGTGTGGAGAGAGGACGAGGCTCCATTGGAAGCTACTACAGTGTGGGGAAGCAGTTCTGGGACCCGATTGTGGAGAGACAGACACTCCCAGGATGCTATTTTAGCCGTGCTGCCTGCAAGAGTCACCCTAAGCATCCGAAGCCAGTGGACACCTGATCTGAGGGGCAACTAACACAGTGTTTATGGGACTGGTGAGCGGGCCTTGCGGCCCCTACTTACTACCACTGCTAGGAAATAAAGCCACTAGGAGGTACTTAACCAGTGACCCCATAGCTCTAATACTGCCTGCAGGCTTTACTGACGGTCGCAACGCGCACAAGCAAAACTTAGGACTAAGGACTAGAGGTCAACTGATATATCGTCTGGCCAATATTTGGCCATTTTTGATAAATCGGCATTGGACGATTATTATCCATATCAGGCCGATATTTAACACCGTGACAACAAGTGTTCCTCTCTTCTCCACACTTTGTTGCCAGAGCCGCTGAGTGTGTGAAACTGACACCTAACTGAATGCAGAGAGAGAGGAGCTGTCAAAATTGAGCATTGATGTCTGGGGTGGGCAAGACCGTAGCTATCAAGCAACAGCCAATGGGATGGGATCTGTGCGGGCCACTACGTGTATGTGGCCCGCCCGCTTTCTTAAGCAGCCCATTGGCTGGTGTTTGATAGCTGCTGGGTCCCGCCCACCCCGGGCCCTGCCCACCACAGGCCCGCCCACCCGACATTACTGCTGAATTTGACAGCTCCTCTCTCTACATTCAGTTATTTGTCAGTTTCACACACAGTTACACTATGGGCTCAGTATGAAACCTGCCAGTGCCAATGGGTGCCACCTGCCAGTGCCAATCAGTGCAATCTTCCAGTGCCAACTGCCAGTGTCATCTGCCAATGCCAACTAGTGCCACCTACCAGTGCCATCTGCCAGTGCCACCTGCCAATGCCAGCCAGTGCCACCTGCCAGTGCCAATCGGTGCCACCTGCCAGTGCCAATCAGTGCTTGCCAGTGCCACCCAGTGCCATCTGCCACTGCCAACCACTGCCACCTGCCAGTGCTATCTACCAGTGCCAGTGCCACCTGTCAGTGCCAACCAGTGTCATCTGCCAGTGCCAACCACTGCCACCTGCCAGTGCCAATCAGTGCCACTTGCAAGTGCCAACCAGTGCCATCTGTACTGAGGACATCAAGTGTGTGGTAGAGTGACAGCAGCAAACAGGGCGGAGTGGGAGTGGGTGAGTTAAAAAAAAAAAAAAAAAAAAAAAAATCGGCCTAAAATATCGGCCGCAAAAATCAGCATCATATATCGACCATCAGCCACCAAATATCGGCATCGGCCAGAGAAAAACCCATATCGATCGACCTCTACTAAGGACTTCCCCTAGTTGTAACTACCTTGAAGCTCCATCCGTTGGTCAGTTTAAAGGGGTACTATACAATACTCTGTTTATTCGTTTGAGTGCACTCAAAACCTAGTGTGGCTTTATAAGTACCCTTGTTGCATTTAAAGTTTATATGCATTGTTTATTACTAACCTGCATGCTGAGTGTGTTCAATTCACTTTAACTGTTACTTACGCTATAATAGTCAATCAATAGATTAAGCGTATTTACCACTAAATAGGTGTGTGTATATTTATTGCCATATCCCACAGTCAGGCGAAAGGTATTTCTCACCTGTGTTGTAAATTGTGCTTTCGGTAATTTTATTAAACTAGGTGTACCAGGGGGGCTGAGGTTGTTCTTGGAGTTGAGGCGCAGAACAGAGAACCCAAAATTTAGCCAGCGGCTCCTTTGGGGTGGCGCTACAACTAAAACTATGAAAATGAAGAAATCATAAGGCATGTGGTTGGCATTATTTGAGTCCTAACTAGACCCTTCTAAAATTATGATGCAAAAAAGTATTCTATTTAAGCAAATGCACATTGGAAAACATTCAGATTATTTGTGTGTTTTAGTTACTTTATTGGAGGCTCCGTCTGTCTGGCTGTGAGGCAACATTGGAGAGCATCCTACAATGTGATGAAAACCTCCTGCAAAAGATCCCTGACTTGAAGCTAAGTGCACTTTATATCTACAGTGAATTGAAGAAGAAATGCATGCGTCTGGGTGACACTTATGTGACACGATCTGCCCTTATCAAAGTGGCCTCTAAATTGGTGCCAACTGTGAACCCCTGTGCAGCAATTGAGTTTCTCGAAGATGAGGAAATTGTGGTGACCGAGAAGGAGCGCGTTTTCAAGTATAATTATTACTTGTATGAGGAAAGTATTGCAGATTTTCTTACAGAGTTGGCAATGAAAAAGCTCCAGAATCCAAAGGTGGAAGAAAATAATATTCTTGATGGGGACCATACTTCTCAAAGGGAGGCAAAGGTGTTCTGTTCAGGTAATCAGACACTTGTATATGAACTTAGTGATGAGCTGATTAAGAATTCACTGATACATGACTGTACAACAGAAGAGAAATGTGTAACAGAGCTGGATGATGAGCAGCAAAGAGCAGCTAGGATGATTCTGGCCAATCCAGTGACCATAATAAGTGGAAAAGGTGGATGTGGAAAGACTACAGTAGTAAGTCGTGTGTTCAAAGCTGTTATGCGGGAAGAAAATGAAAACATTGAAAAGGCCTGCAAAGCTCTTATAGATGACCTGGATGCCTCCGAAAAGAATGAAGTTGAATCGGCCTGCAAAGCCTTTGCAGATGACATGGATGCTTCAGAAGAGTGGGATTTTAATGTCACAACCTCTTCCACTAAGCACATTGGCCCTGTTCGTATTCTACTTACTGCACCCACAGGAAAGGCAGCTTCTCTTCTCAGGAAAAAAACCGAACTTCCAGCTGCTACTCTACATCAGGTACTGGTTCTACTATTACTTGGGAGATTTTATATTCCACTCCTTAACCGAATAGGCCAATTCAGTAATGTGTGCAGTACCACAACGTACGTGTGTTGTGAGATGCGGTGCTATTCATTCTGAATGACACCCCAACACACTTTCCAGCAACACCTGAGTTACAGCACACTGTAATGTGCAGTAACACACTGCCAAATATGATGCATCAATGATTTTTGGTCTTTTATGATGCATTGGGCAACCTATTCAACTTTATGGCACCACAACAGACTTGAGTAGTGTCAATAAGCTGCAAGTATTCGACTGGCCAAATGGGTTGAATATCTGTTTTCTCCATGGAGACCTCCTGCAGGTGACAAAAACCATTGCATGTGACCGGGGAAAACAGACATTCCATCGATTTGTCCAGGTAAAGCTTTGCAGCAGCAAGCGCAAACTAAAGAGGCAGCATATCAAAAAATGGGCCACCGACAGAGTAACTTTAAAAGCTAAGCCCTTGTTTGTGAAAAAAAGGGAGAAAGACTGGTGCCAAGGAAGTTGGCTAAAACATTGTTTTATTATTGCATGTGAACAGCAGCCACAAAAGCCAACGCGTTTCAGCCATCAGGCCTTAATCATGGCTAACAAATAAGTTACACAAAACAGCTTACATAGTGTAGACTAAATCACATGGTCAACTCCAAGGGTGGCGGCAAATATTAAAACCTACAAAAAAAATACAAAAAAGAGCACTATGAGCATTAGAGTTGCACCGATACTGATACTGGTACCGATACTAAGCATTTGCACGAGTACCGATACTACCTGAAACTGATACCGTCAGGTTCTTTCATCTGTCAGCGGGATTCCCCCGCTAACAGATGAAATGTATATAAAATAATGCAGGCAATTATCGGTTGTTAAGGAGTGGGGGTGCCACGTTCTTTAACAACCGATGACGTTTCAGCTGTCAGTGGGGATTTTCCTTCCCCCGCAGTGCACCCGCCCCCTCACGCACTGGCCACGCCCCTCCCCACAGCTCTGTTTTTTGTGTCCTCTGGGCAATGTACTTCTCCTTTGGCTCCTCTGCGGGTGGCTGCCAGGTGACTGATCTACCTGGTGAGTGGTGTGTCCTGCACTGAGCCAAGCTTTGCTCAACCCCCCACCTCTGATGACTTTTCCTAAGTGTCTCTGCGGCTGCAGAACTTCTTGGAGGGGGAGGGCAGGTCTGCTGGGTGTTGTAGTGCAGGGATTGGCAGTGCAGTGATTGGCAACTGTAGGGTTCCCAAATACCCCCTTTCCCTTCCTGCATTTTCCATCCCCCTTCCTTCCTCTCCCCACCTCTCCAACCTAAACAATAACACCCCTCCCCACCCTAAACAATAACACCTCTTCTCACCTCTCCACCCTAAACAATAACACCCCTCCCTAACCTATACGCCCTAAACAATAACACCCCTCCCCACCTCTCCACCCTAAACAATAACACCCCTCCCTAACCTATACGCCCTAAACAATAACACCCCTCCCCACCTCTCCACCCTAAACAATAACACCCTACCCTAAACAATAACACCCCTCCCCACCTCTCCACCCTAAACAATAACACCCTACCCTAAACAATAACACCCCTCCCCACCTCTCCACCCTAAACAATAACACCCCACCCTAAACAATAACACCCCTCCCCACCCTAAACAATAACACCACTCCCCACCTCTCCACCCTAAACAATAACACCCCACCCTAAATAATAACACTCCTCCCCACCCTGAACAATAACACCCCTCCTCACCCTAAATAATTACCTCCCTCCCCACCTCTCCATCATAAACAATAACATCCCTCCCAAACTCTACACCAAAAAAAGTTAAAGGTACAGTGTTAAAAAAAAAAATGTAAAAATGGGTATCGGTAATCAGTATCGGCGAGTACTTGAGGAAAAGTATCAGTACTTGTACTCGGTCTTAAAAAACTGGTATTGGTGCACCCCTAATAAGTATACAATTGTACATACATGTATATACAAACATGTATCACAAATATAAAAAAGGGGACAGCATCAAATAGTAGTAGCTGGGATGCACCTGTTACTTTTTTTTTTGTAAAACTTGACCCAAAGACTGCATTTTTACTGTTTAGCAACATTGTGCTTTACTGCATTTGTTCTTGTAACATTGTCACTTTACATGTGACCGATGTTTGGCATAATTCTGTCTTTTTTTTTTTTTTTTTACATGCCACGTGCTGAAATCTTTTGATATCAAATTAAAGATTTCCACATTTTTCCATTTTTGTTACATGTTATTGGGTTATTCCACCGAGTGTTTTTTTTTTTTTCGTTCTGTGTCTTGGGAATATCATTGAGGGGATCTCTTCATGCCAGCTATAGTCATTATAAATAGGTCCTTAACTCCCTGTTGGAATTTGTATTTTTTTTTTAGTATTATGGAAAATTTAACAAAAGGGTTGCTGAACAGACCAAGGCAAGAAGAGATACCCCAGACTCCAATGAATAAACAGAGCCAGAAAATAATGGGGTGATTTTACTATTGGAATCCCCTCAAGAAATTTAAGAAGTGAGTGGATGACTAAACCCACCAAACTGCATTTGTCCCTAAAATGTCAATTTTAGCTAGACCTGTAAAATGACACTGTTAAAGAAAAGCCTAAATCCATTTTATGCATGATCAGATTGAGCCCTGGTTCACACTGGTGCGTTTTGACATGTCAAATCGGCGGCATTTGCCGGCAATGGCACCGTCCTAATTGGTGCGACGCTGCATCTGCGGCACTGCACCGATTTCAAAAAGTAGTTTCTGTACTAGTTTTTACGATTTTGGCCCGCGATTTACATTGACAACTGTGCAGAAACCTGCACAGATGTCTCTGAAATCGTGGCCGCAATCGGGATTGACAAGCGGGAGTGAAATCGTGCAAATTCAGCTGAACTCGCATTGCTTTATTCCCGCAGCCCAGTGTGAACCTGGGCTGAGGGTTCATGCACACTGCTGCTCCAGACAGTAATTAGATGCTACCATAAGAGAAAGGGGCAATGACGTGCAAGGAAATGGAGTCTTCCTTGAGTAGTCAAATATTCTAGCATGCTCATGCTGAAATGCGCATTGTAAGTGAATAAAACATTTATGAAACAGAAAAACACTGCTTGTAAGCATTTAAAACACTCAATTCTTTACTTTTACTAGCATTTTTTTAAGTTGGTAACAGGGTCTCTTTAATGCTAAATTTCTCAATTTCTTGTATAGATTACATGCAGCTATTCAGCTTGGAAGAATCAGCAGCGGAAGAAAGAAAAAAGTGGTGAGGAGCATACCTATCCATGGAAATTCTCCAAGGTGGAAGTACTGGTGGTTGATGAGTGCAGTCTGGTGTCTATTCAAATATTCAGCGCTGTTTTGAAATTGCTATGTACACAAGCCAAGCTGGCAAAGTTGGTGATTCTTGGTATGTGTTGATATTTTGGGATTTTCCTTTGTAAAAGGCATAAATAATAATAAATGGCAAGGAGAACCTTTTTAATCTCTTTTAATAAAAAAATGAATCAATCCAGTTCAGTATGTTATGCTTAAGGGAATAAACCATGTTTTCTTATATAACTTTTTTTTTTATTCATGGATTGTGTTCTGATGACTTTAGTGTGGTAGCTATGAAATTTTGCATGTAGTTATTTCCTATTAAGGGTCCATGGACACTGGGCATAAAATATGGTGCTTATTCAGGCATTTTGCGTTCTTTATTTCTTCAGGCTGTAGAAGCATCTCTATGTTGGCCTATGTGTCCATTCACATTAGGGAGTTTACAGGCATATTTTCAGAGGAATGTTTAGAAGCAGAAAAAAACCCTATGGCACAGAAGGGGTTAAGTCCAGCACACAGCAGTGATCTGGGCACAGGGGGTATGGCACAACAGGGTTTAAGCCTTTTGCACAGGGAAGCAATTCAGGCAAACGGATAGGTAGAATTCTGGCACAAGGGTTAAGGTACTCACCTCCCAGCAGCCGAGAGCATCCAGGCCAGGGAATCAGGAGGCCAGTAGGGGAGGCAGGCCAGGCAGGCCAGGCAGAGGTCTTCCGCTGTACACCAGGTCCTTGTAAGGGAAGTCTGTGGGGTCTGGCCACAGCACAGGGCTACGCACATCAGCAGAATAAGGGGAGAAATTATCTGCACACGGACCCCGCTCTGTTATTTATCACAGGAGCTTGGGCGCCATCCCAAAGCTTGGTGTCCGTTTGCCCAGGCAACAGGCTCTGCACCTTCCACTCTGGCCACACACAGGAGCAGAAGCTTCGTCTTTGGTGGGCACCGGAGCGCAGAAACAGCGGGACTGCACTGTGTCCCCTAAGACAGTTGGGGTGGGGGGTAGAGCGTGGCCACAGGCATGGAGTGAATCCACACGCAGGCACAGCAGGGAGGCAGACTGCCTGGGGCTTGGCCGGGAGGACAGGATGGGGTCCTCAGCAGGGGACAGCTTCCTGGCGCCCAGCACGGAGGTTATGTGATCTGCGTGCGTGCGCCAGGGTAGGTGATGGCAGTGAGCTAGACTATGCAAGTACAGTGGAACCTTGGTTTACAAATAACACAGTTAACGAGCGTTTTGAAAGACAAGCAACTTTTTTAAAAAATCCTGACTCGGTTTGCGAGTATTGTCTCACAAAACTAGCAGAATTCAAGCTAATAGGGTGTACAGTACCGCATTTGGCCAGAGGTGCGGGGGCGTTGGTGGCACACGGAACGGTTCGGAAATACTCGGAAACATTCAGAAATACTCAGTTTCCGAGGGTTTCCGAGATCAGCCGAAAGGTGCCAAATGTGACATCGGAGGGGGGGAGGGTTCCGAAAAGCGGAAGTTCCATTTTTGTGTGGAACTCCGCTTTAATCTAGTAAATATACTGTGGACAGGAAGCAGTAAAAAATAAAAAGACCAAAAACCACTATAGTTTCTATCCCTATAATGCATGCTTGCTTGTTCTTATTAAAATGACTTTTCAGACAAGAAAACTGTAACATATTTAGGAATAAACCATTTGATTTACTTGAAATTTATTTTTTAAGGGACGCTCATTTTTGCATGACATATACAGTTGTGCTCAAAAGTTTGCATGCCCCTGTAGAATTTGTAATATACAGTATGTATTTTAAAGAAAACACATTTCTTTTATTTCTTATGGGATTCATATTTAGCTGTAGATCATAACATAATGCCACAATCCTAAAAGAAAACATGACAACAAGTAAACAAATGAAATGATCCCTGTTCAAAAGTTTGCATACCCTTAGTCTTTAACATGGTGTATTGCCTTATTTAGCATCAATAACAGCGTTCTGTCTTTTGTAATAGTTGTCTATAAGGCCCTAAATTCTTGCAGGTGGTATAGCTGCCTATTCGTCTTGGCAAAATGCCTCCAGGTCCTGCAAAATCTTTGGTCGTCTTGCATAAAGCACACGTTTGAGATCTCCCTACAGTGGCTCGATGATAATAAAGTCAGGAGACTGAGATGGCCACTCCAGAATCTTCACCTTTTTCGGCTGTAACCACTGTAGGGTCAACTTGGCCTTGTGCTTATGGTCATTGTTGTGCTGGAATGTCCAAGAGTGACCCATGCGCAGTATTCGTGCAAAAGATTGCAAATTGTCTGCAAGTATTTTCTGATCACATGCTGCATTCATCTTGCCATCAATTTTCTCAAGATTCCCAATGCCCTTAGAGCTCACACACCCGCAAAACATCAGTGAGCCGCCACCATGCTTCACAGAGGGGATGGTATTCTTGTCGCTCCTAACATAGCGCTTTTGTAATTTGATCAAAGATGGTCAATTTCTATGCCACATCCCTAGATATGGTGCATCAAAACTATTTTTATAGTAAAAAATGTAGGGCTTTTGAGGCACAGCATCTTAGTAAAAAATATAACATTTTATTTCATTTCCTTAAAATGAAACATATAATAATGACAGACTTTTAATAAAATACAATTATAAAACAGCCAATTCAACTACTGCAGTAATTTATACAACACAGTCTTTCTGCCCAATGTGTGTCTTGGACATGGTCCTCCTCATCAGGAGCTAACAGACTTTTGTTGCTGCCATCTAAACAGAGTGACAGCATTTATTTTAAATAATCCTATTATTATTCCATAATTTCACATATCAGGCCAAGATCCCTTCCAAGGGACTGCGGGGTGCACCCAGGTATCCCTCATGGGTCAACTACACATAGCAAGGAAGTCAAAGATGGGGACCCTCTCCCCCTTTTTCCTCCTCCTCCAACCTCCAATACAGTTTGTCCATTTATCTGTTTATTAGTTTAAATTACACGTATCTAAAACTATTAGCATTGTTTATTCACTTATATTTGCATTAACTTTTAATTAATTGGCAAGTTTCAGACATTCATTAATATTATCGCAGGATGATACTATCCTATGTATTAATATTATCGCAGGGTGCTACTGTCCTATGTATAGAGGGGGGAGGGGAAAAGAGGGGGAAAAAGAGAAAGGGAGGATGGAAGGGGGGGGGGGGGGGGGGAGAGGAGGTATGGTGCACTCTATACCCACCCATCTATAAAATGATCTATACTCACTGTCTTCTGACCTCCTTGTCTGCAAGTATTTTCTGATAACGTGCTGCATTCATCTTGCCATAAATTTTCACATCACAAGATTCCCCATGCTTTTAGAGCTCACACACCCTCAAAACATCAATGAACCAACACCAGGCTTCACAGTGGTGATTGTATTCTTGTCACTCCAAACATAGCGCTTATGGTTGTGACCATAAACCTCTATTTGGTCTTGTTACTCCAGATTACAGTGTGCCAAAAACTGTGAGGCATGTCAAGGTGTTGTCGAGCATAATGTAACCAGGCTTTTTTATAGCATTGCTGCAGTAGAGGCTTCTTTCTGGCAATTTATCCATGCTCATTTTTGTTCAAGCATTGTCACATTGTGCTCTTTGAAAACCACACTGTCTTTTTCCAGAGCAGCCTGTATTTTACCAGAGGTTGCCTGTGGGTTTTTCTTTGCATCCCAAACAATTCTGGCAGTTGTGGTTGCAATCTTTCTTGGTCTACCGGACCTTGGCTTGGTATCAAGAGATCCCCAAATTTTATATTTCTTAATAAGTGATTAAACAGTACCGACTGGCATATTCATGGCTTTGGCTATTCTTTTATACCCTTTTTCATCTTTATAAAGTTCAGTTACCTTGTTATCTAGGTCTTTTGACAGTTCTTTTCAGCTGCCCATGGCTCAGTGTCTAGCCTGCTCCGTGCATACACATGAGAGCCAACAAACGAATTGGCGATTAAGGCTAGGTTTCCACTAGTGCGTCCCCAAAGTCGCGCGATTTTGCCGCGATTTTTTACCGCGATTTTACCGCGACTTTTTACCGCGATTTGAAGCAATGCCTGTATCTATAGACCTCAAGTCGCATCAAAGTGGGACCAAAGTAGTGCAGGGACTACTTTGAAGTCGCTGCGACTTGAAGTCGCACAGATATGAACGGTACTCATTGGAAATCATGGGAAACAATTTGTCATGCGACTTTTCAGTCCCAAGTCGCATGAAAAGTCGCACTAGTGGAAACAGAGCCTTATACAGACACGAGTTGCAATTTAAAAAAGCCACAGTTGAGGGAAACTAACCTTTTAATTGCCATTTTAACCTGTGTGTGTCACCTTGTGTGTTTGTGCCAAGGCCAAACATTCCAGGGTATGTAAACTTTTAATCAGGGCCATTTGAGTGATTTCTGTTTTTATGATTTAAAAGGGAGCCAAAGATAAGATAAAAAACCCTTGGTGTGTAGCAGACCCCCCCCCCAATACTCACCTGAGCCCCATCTCGATCCAGCGATATTGCACGAGAGTCTCGGCTCTCCAGGACTCTCTCCTCATTGGATGAGACAGTAGTAGGTGTCATTGGCTGTCAATCAAAGTCAGTGAGCCAATGAAGAGAGAGAGGGGGCGGGGCCAAGCCACAGCTTCTTGTCTGAATGGACACACAGAGAAGTGGCTCGGCTTGAGTGCCCCCATAGCAAGTTGCTTGTTGTGGGGGACAGGAGGGAGGGGCCAGGAGTGGCAGTGAGGGACCCGAGAAGAGAAGGATCTGGGCTGCTCTGTACAAAACCACTGCACAGAGAAGGTAAGTATAACATGTTTGTTATTTTTAAACAAACAAAAAAAAAAACAAGACTTTAATATTACTTTGAATAAAAGACAGATTTTTTGGCATGATCAGTCAATATCAATGCCTAAATCACGATTTCTGCCAGGCTATGCAAACTTTTGAGCACAACTGTATATGATGGTATTTTGCGCACCGATGTACAATGTCGTTGGTTTGTGCTCATTGACTTTATAATGGTTTTAAGCTGAACTGTAGATTTCCAGCTGAGATAAAGGAGCTGTAAAAGATGATCACTGTGCTGCAATACCACCAGGTTGAAAGAAATAAAACCTGACAGATCTCTGCATCAACACAGACAATGTGGATGCAGGGATCTCTCCCGCAGTGTCTTTGTATTGTGACAGTGGGGACTCCTGGACTCCTTAGACCAGCTTCAGTTGGACAGACAGCAGTACACACTGACCAAAATCAGTTATTGTTGATTTGGGTGAATTTCAGGATGTGTGTATCAGGCTTAAGAAGAAAGCACAGCATGTACAGTGGGGAGAACAAGTATTTAATACACTGCCGATTTTGCAGGTTTTCCTACTTACAAAGCATGTAGAGGTCTGTAATTTTTATCATAGGTACTCTTCAACTGTGAGAAACGGAATCTAAAACAAAAATCCAGAAAATCACATTGTATGATTTTTAAATAATTAATTAGCATTTTATTGCATGACATAAATATTTGATCACCTACTAACCAGTAACAATTCCGGCTCTCACAGACCTGTTATTTTTTCTTTAACCACTTCAGCCCTGGAAGAATTTACCCCCTTCCTGACCAGAGCACTTTTTGCGATTCGGCACTGCGTCGCTTTAACTGACAATTGCGCGGTCGTGCGACCTGGCTCCCAAACAAAATTGACGTCCTTTTTCTCCCACAAATAGAGCTTTCTTTTGGTGGTATTTGATCGCCTCTGCGGTTTTTATTTTTTTTGCGCTATAAACAAAAATAGAGCGACAATTTTGAAAAAAAAAGCATTATTTTTTTACTTTTTGCTATAATAAATATCCCCCAAAAATATATTAAAAAAAAAAAAAAATTTTCTCCTCAGTTTAGGCCGATTATATATATATATATATATATATATATATATATATATATATATATATATATATATATATATATATATATATATATATATATATATATATATATATATATATATATATATATATATATATATATATATATATATTTATTATTATTATATATTTTTTTTTTTTTTTTTTTACCAAAATCGCAATAAGCGATTATTGAAAGGTTTGCGCAAAAGTTATAGAGTTTACAAAATAGGGGATAGTTTTTTGGCACATCAGACATTTTTGACACATTTTTGGGACCATTGTCATTTATACAGCAATCAGTGCTATATAAATGCACTGATTCCTGTGTAAATGACACTGGCAGTGAAGGGGTTAACCACTAGGGGGAGGGGTTAAATCAGTACTAGGGAGTGATTACTAACTGTCAGGGGGATGGGCTGTGAGTGTGACGTCACTGATCTCTGCTCCGATGACAGGGAGCAGAGATCGAGTGACACTGTCACTAGGCAGAACGGGGAGATGCTGTTTACATCAGCATCTCCCCGTTCTTCCTCCCCGTGAGGCGATCGCAGGTATCCCCGCGGCGATAGAGTCCACGGGACCCGCGACCCGACTCACGGAGCTTGCCACGCCCGCTGCCTGCCTTTTAAAGGGGAACCTACAGGTACGTGATTTTGCCTGTACGAGCCCTTCTGCCGCAGTATATGTGCGTGAGGCGGTTGGCAAGCGGTTAAGAAGCCCTCCTGTTCTCCACTCATTACCTGTATTAATTCGTTACCTGTATAAAAGACACCTGTCCACACACTCCATCAAACAGACTCCAACCTCTCCACAATTGCCAAGACCAGAGAGCTGTGTAAGGACATCAGCGATAAAATTGTAGACCTGCACAAGGCTGGGATTGGCTACAGGACAATAGGCAAGCAGCTTGGTGAGAAGGCAACAACTGTTGGCGCAATTATTAGAAAATGGAAGAAGTTCAAGATGACAGTCAATCTCCCTCGGTCTGGGGTTCCATGCAAGGTCTCACCTCGTGGGGCATCAATGATCATGAGGAAGGTGAGGGATCAGCCTAGAACTACATGGCAGGACCTGGTCAATAACCTGAAGAGAGCTGGGGCCACAGTCTCAAAGAAAACCATTAGTAATACACTACGCCCTCATGGATTAAAATCCTGCAGCGCACGCAAGATCCCCCTGCTCAAGCCAGTGCATGTCCAGGCCCATCTGAAGTTTGCCAATGACCATCTGGATGATCCATAGGAGGAATGGGAGAAGGTCATGTTGTCTGATGAGACAAAAATAGATCCTTTTGGTCTAAACTCCACTCGCCATATTTGGAGGAAGAAGAATGAGTACAACCCCAAAAACACCATCCCAACCATGAAGCATGGAGGTGGAAACATTCTTTGGGGATGCTTTTCTGCACAGGGGACAGGACGACTGCACCGTATTGAGGGGAGGATGGATGGAGCCATGTATTGCGAGATCTTGGCCAACAACCTCCTTCCCTCAGTAAGAGCATTGAAGATGGGTCGTGGCTGGGTCTTCCAGCATGACATCGACCCGAAACACACAGCCAGGGCAACTAAGGAGTGGCTCCGTAGGAAGCATCTCAAGGTCCTGGAGTGGCCTAGCCAGTCTCCAGACCTGAACCCAATAGAAAATCTTTGGCAGGAGACTGAAAGTCCATATTGCCCAGCGACAGCCTCGAAACCTGAAGGATCTGGAGAAGCTCTGTATGGAGGAGTGGACCAAAATATCTGCTGCAGTGTGTGCACACCTGGTCAAGAACTACAGGAAACATATAATCTCTGTAATTGCAAACAAAGGTTTCTGTACCAAATATTAATTTCTGCTTTTCTGATGTATCAAATACTTATGTCATGCAATAAAATGCAAATTAGTTACTTAAAAATCATACAATGTGATTTTCAGGATTTTTGTTTTATATTCAGTCTCTCACAGTTGAAGAGTACCTATGATAAAAATTACAGACCTCTACATGCTTTGTAAATAGGAAAACCTGCAAAAATCGGCAGGTTTTAGTTAGGAAGGCCTGAAGACTTAATTAGACCAATCACAGTGTGCAAAATGACCTATAGTAACCAATCAGAATTAATTTCTCATTTTGAAATGCTTAGCACATATCAGTGAATTCATGTTAAATGTGCTGACTTAAGCTGTGCACACATGGATAGAAAATGAATAAAAAATCAAGTCTGTAGAAGGATCATTCAATTTTGGTATGGTTGGTGTTCTTACTGCGACAACCGATTTTCCGTTTTCAAGCTAGAGATCGAACATGTTGAATTTTTCTTCAATCAAATGATTTTCTAATTATTTTGTAGGTCAGTCCTTCGGGGAAAAAAAAAAAAGTTAAGTGAAATGCACATGAGCAGTAGTTAATGTTGAAAATGATTGGAAAAATGTTGAGACCCAGCAGCATAATGTCACTTCCCCATCCTAGTGCAGTTAGAGGAGGAGAGGAGTGTCTGGAGGGGGGCATGACTTGCTACAGAAAACGGAAGATACAGGCATGCTGTACTCTGAGTCTAGCACAATTTGCCTGTATTATCAGCAGGATGGCACAAGACGTAAACTGACCACGCTAGGATCGGCACCCATGCTAGCGTGGTCTGTTTTCTCATGAGGCGGGACAGAGGCAGGATCAACCAGGTATTATACAACACAGGCAGGTCTGAAAAAAAAAAAAACGCAACATTACAAAGTATATACCATTGCTTTTAGGAGGCAGTAACATAATTGTTTTAAGTTTACAAACCCTTTAGTGCCCAAGTTTATTAAAGTGGAACTTCACTGTCCCAATCAACATTGATTATTTTTAATCCTTATGCTGCTAGCATTAGTAAATAGAAGGGAAAGTATATCATATTTTTTTGTTTAAACTTTTTTGTGTACATGTCTTTAGTTACTTCCTGGTTTCTTGCCTAGGCAAATGATGTCATACATCCCAGGAGTCTTCAGGAGAGGAGGAGGGATTTTCTCAGCTAAGCACACTCTCCTGCATGCAAGCTTGAGCAAAGGGCAGATGGATTCCAGGAAGTAAATGCTGCAGAAATCATTTGCCCTGGCCACAGTCGGAAATGTTAAGGGGGTATTTTTCAAAGCGATTTCTCAACAAAATAAAGTATAGAGAGTATATAGGATGGATGGGGGAGTTTACTTTGACTATTAAAAATGCATAAATGCTGTTTTTTGTTTTTGGTGCTCAGATGCAGTGAAGATCTGCTTTAAGGACTAAAACTGTTTTGGCTATTGCTGTTTTATTATATTCTATTACTTATAACCTAACGCTCTTTACCCCAGCATTTATAAAGTAAAAAATGATACATTTATGAAACTGTGTAAAACTATCGGTATGTAAAAACATATGCTTTTCTTTTTAATGTAGGTGATATTCGTCAGTTGCCCAGTATAGAGCCAGGAAACGTGCTGGCAGATGTGTATGGTGTTTTTCAAGAAATGAATTGGGCAATTGAGCTCAAGACCAATCACAGGGCAGAGTCACGGCTCATTGTGGACAACGCAACTCGGTAAGAGGTTGTGTGTGTGTGTGTGTGTGTGTGTGTGTGTGTGTGTGTGTGTAATATATATATATATAAAAATTGTTGTCCATACTTACCGTAATTTTCCTTTCCTGGATCCTCCCCATGTCAGCCTACTATGGGTCAGCTCCGCCCCCTCTGACCCCTCCAGGGTCCACTTCTAGCCCATAAAAAAGGCGGCTGGCTGCCCACACCTGTGTTAAAAAAAAAAAAAAAAAAAAAAAAAAAAAAAAAAGGGAAGAAGAGGTGTTGGGCACGCTCCAGCTTGCTGCTCCGCAAACTACCTCAGGGGCAACCTTTGCGTATGCCCAGGATGCTGCCATACCCCTTGTCGAATGTGCTTTGATCTCTGAAGGAGAAGGAAGGCCCAGCGTTTTGTATGCAATATGCATGGTCTTGACAACTCAGGAAGACCCAACTCTGGATGTTGCTGGCATACCCTTTTTTAGGCCCCATTGGGAAAACCTACTGCTGATCTTGTTTGCCAAAGCTTTTAGTCTATTTCAGGTAGGTTGAAACCGCAGAGACCAGGTCTAACCTACTCCACTCATCAGCTGTATCCGCCGTAAAGGCTGGGAAAAAAAAAAAAAAAAAAAAATCAGATCACCGACGGATGTAGAGCATTATCTTGTACACGACATAGCCGACAAGGCAGGGCTTTGACCCTTCAGGGAATTATAAGCTAACCCTTGGAGACTACTCTGCAGAAACTCCAAAATGTTAGATACTGAAGGAGATCAAAGATCCCAACCCCTTGCCATAGTATTTCAGATCCGGTGATAGGTTACATTTGTTCTGCCAATCCTGTAATAATGTCATCAACTTTATCCTCCTGCAGTTCGGGTGTCAGGCCTCACTCTGCAGGAGATTTTGTCAAGGGGGCCAGTAAGGTAGGACCACTATTGCTGTGACCCTTTTTCAGCAGGATTTTAGAGCCAATGGAAGCGGCGGGAACACATACACCAAGGGGAAGTTCCAAAACCTGGACAGAGCACCCTGACCCAATGCCTGTGGATGCTAGGTCCGGATGAAGAAGCAAAGCAGTTGACAATTCTCCAATGCCATAAGATCCATCGAAGGTGTCCCCCAGATCTTGAAGATCTTGCGTAGGTACTTGGGGTTGAGGCCCCAATTGTTGTGATCCCCAAAGCCTCGACTCAAGTGATCTGCTAAAATATTGCCAGGCCCTGGGAGTTAAGATGCTGTAAGAGCCAAGATTCTTCTCTGTGCAGAGGAAGATTGACATGCCACCTGAAGGAGAGGGTGACTTCTTGTGGCCCTTGATGAGACACATAAGCCACCGTAGTTTTGTTGTCCAAAAGAATCTTGACAGCTCGACCTCACAACATAGGTTGGAACACCAAGAGCGCATCTGACAGCATCCAATCCCAGGAAATTTAAACTCTTCGCCCTACAAAGGTACCATTGGCCTTGAACCTGCTGTCCCAGGCAGTGTGCCCTGCAGCCTGCCAGACTGGCATTGGTCGACACCACTATTGGTTCTGAAGCCTTCAATGGAACTCCGCTAGAAAGATTGCGAGCTACTGACCACCAACCAGGGACCAGATTATAGGAATTGGCAGATGATCCCACTGAAGAAGAAAGTTCGGGCAGATCGCACGTCCCTGTGTCGGCGATGATACATTAGGATGTCTGCCCTATCAACTTTCGATGATACTTTCTGCGCCTACCATGGTGACCACGGGAAACGGGGAATCAGGGTTCGATTCCGGAGAGGGAGTCTGAGAAACAGCTACCACACCCAAGGAAGGCAGCAGGCGCACAAATTACCCACTCCCGACTCGGGGAGGTAGTGACGAAAAAAAACAATACCTCCTTCTGCGCCACCTGACCCTCGGGACTACTGGACCTGTGGCTGATAAAACCCCCAGATACTGCATGGATTCCTTCAGCAGCATAGAAGGCCTGGCCATCACTGCTTTGTCTGAGACTGGATCCCCTGGACCTTCTTCTGAGGAAGAGAAACACGACCCCGATCAGTGTCGAATTGTACCCCCAAATACTCCAATATTTGGGTCAGATGCATCTGGCTCTTCCGAAAGTTGATCAACCAACAGAAACGAGTTAGTGTTTTGCAGGCGAATTCACATTAACCAGAAGGAGCTCATTTGACAGACCCAAAAGTAGCAGGTCATCTAGATAATTAAATATTTGCACTCCCTTGACCCTGAGAGTCGCAACGACAGCAGACGGTAGCTTTAAAAAGCATTCTTGGAGTCGTGCAGAAACTGAATGGGAGAGATTAAAAATGAAAATGAAAGCCTTCCACGGAAGGCCTCAGAAAGCGATGGTGAGATGCGTCTATAGAGATAAGAAGATACGCATCCGCCAGATCAATGGAAACCATCCAGTCTCCTGACTCCACAACCAAAACGATCGTTTGCTGCCAACAGCACCCCTATATATCCTTGCAAACATTGCCTCCTTTCCAAATCCGTAGGAAGTCCAGTTTCTATGAACAAGGTCTGAGGGAGCCTTGTTCTGAACTCGAGACGATAACGTGATTGAATGATGGCTACAATCCAGGCATCATGTAATTTGTCCTCCCAAACCATCCCTGAATTGGGCTAGTCTTGCTCCTACTTGGGAGGGTTAAGCAGAAACAGCTTCAGAAGGACTTATTTGAAGCCTTAGGCTCTGTCCCCACTACTGCGATTTGTTGTGCGATCTGACACAAGAGAAGACGCATGACAAGACAAAACCCATGTATTTCAATGGTCCCCATTCTAATTGGTGCGACTTAAGTCGCAGCGACTCCAAAAAAGGTTTTTAGCACTACCTTGTTCCCACATCTGTGCGATTTGTTCTAACATGGTTTTCACAGGTCGAATGATATTGCATCACAAATCGCACAGCAAAGTCGCAGTGTAAATCGCGCGACTCTGGGGATGCAGCAGTGGAAACAGCCCCAGGAGCTTTGTTGGTCCCGGGCTTGGAAGGCTGAACCAGCTCCTCTCCACTGCCTGAAAAACTGTAAGCCCTAGCCTCTCTGAATCCTTCTTTGGATCTCTTGGTAAACCGAAAGGGCTGCAGTGTCTTAAAGAGCCATTATCTTTGCTGTCATCTTGACCTGGTCAACAGCCACAACTCTACAACAGTCTGCAAGGAGAAGAACTGCCACTTCCCAGACTTTCATCCAAACATCCATCCACCAGCTCCGCTACCCACACTCTAAGGCTGGATTCACACCCATGCACTCCCAGCGCATTCCGCAGAACCGCACCACAGAACCTGTCCCATAGGAGACCATGATAAACAGACAGTAGTGCAAATCCGCAAAAAGCACCAAAAAACGCACAGGTGCGAACCCAGCCCAAGTGCTGCTGCTACAGGAGTGAGTTCTACCGCCGGTCTGCAGGCTGCTGTCGAAACTATACGACCTTTTAGGTCTGCGTTTACTTTGCGATCCATAGGATTCCTAAAAGATACCAAATACTTTAGCGGAAGCGTAATGTGGCGGGCGAATACACGTAATGAAGCATCCACCTTGGGCGTAGTGTCCCAAGGGGTACAGCTTCGATACACCATTATGCATATTGAACTTCTTCTCAGGCCCCCCCCCCCCTCCACTCATCGTCAATTACTTTTTTAATTTCAGAAATGAAATGGGAAGGAGGGTAACGATCTCTTTAAATATGGGTAGTATCTATGCTGTTTATTTGGAAGCAAAAATTCTTTCCTTAACAGCCTCCACCAAGGGGTGAACCAGTGCAAAAATCAAACATATGCGATTCTGAGACCATCTCAGGCTCAGATGGATCCGAATCGCTATCGACTTCAGAGTTTAAAATGCACTGAAAACACATGATCTGAATCTGCAGATGGTGAAGATACAGCAGGATGAGCAGGATTCCTTGAAACACTCTTTAACCCTTCCTTGACTGCGTGCTTAATGTAGGATTTAACCTGGTGTGCTTTCGCATCATTGTCCTGAGTAAGGATGAGCTCCGGCGTGTTCGCATGGCGCACGTGCCGAGCCCGCCAGGAAGTCGGCACGGCGCAGCGCTAATCACAGGCAGGGAGACATTTCCCGATCTCTGCAGCCGCACATCGGGAAATGTCTCACTGCTTGTGATTAGCGCTGCCCCGTGCCGACTTCCTGGCGGGCTCGGCACGTGCGCCATGCGAACACGCCGGAGCTCATCCCTAGTCCTGAGCCATCTGATGTTTTGACTTCTCTTGGCTTGGGTCCAAGCGACTAAAGTGAGGTAAGAGCGAGGGAGATCTGGAATGCTGTGACAACAGGCATCTATCCAGCTGCATGCGACTCTGCGATTTGTCATGTCTAGTCCCTTCTTTACTCTTTTGAGGCTGGAATGCTGATTTGGAACCTCTTTGCGGGAGTTTATCTTGCAGTGGGCCCTTCTCTCTGTAAAACACAGAGGATGTGCTCTCTTTTAAAAATAAATAAATAAAATAACTACAATTAAAAAAAAATTTCTCCATCCAAATTTTCGGTGCTTAAGGCAGCTAGGCAGGCAGGCATAATTCCCCATTTCTAAAAGGTACAGGATAATAAAATACTCTGACAGACAAGTAAATACAGCAGAAAGTGGAAGGAAGCTTTCCAGAACAGAGCAGAAAAGCAGATTGACCAGCTGGAGGCTGAGATTAGCCTAGGAGGACAGAATCAGCATTCTGGTGTTTGCTAGATAACTGAAAGAGGAAGCTACCTCTGACCTCACCTGCACAACTCTGAGCTTCCTGAAAGAAGTACAAGTGGAGGAGGTGAACTACAAGACCCAGTGAGGCAAACCATGAACACACAAAAACATGGAAGGAGAGAGTGCCAGCACCTGCCTAACGAAGGTATTTACAGTCATTTATACTGCCAGTGACCTTTTGCCAGTAATACACAGTCATTTATACTGTACCATACAATCCCAGCACCACGGGAACCCACCTCCTCAGGAGATTTACAGCCTATATGGGGGGGGTTTCTGAATCGGGAGGCTTGAACCCGACAGGATGGATGGATGGATGGATGGAGAAGAGAAAATAAATAAATAAAATAAAAATAAACTTTAAAAGGCGTCCGGCGCAAGGACGAAAAAAGAACACTGGTGTGGGCAGCCAGCCGCCCTTTATGGGCTAGAAAAGAGGTGGTCCTGGAGGGGTCAGAGGGGGCGGAGCTGACCCATTATAGGCTGACATGGGGAGGTCCAGGAAATATATATCTATCTATATAGATATCTATATAGATATATCTATATAGATATATATACACAGTTGTGCTCATAAGTTTACATACCCTGGCAGAATTTATGATTTCTTGGCCATTTTTCAGAGAATATGAATAATAACCCTATAAATTTAGTTTCACTTATGGTTAGTGTTTGGCTGAAGCCATTTATTATCAATCAAATGTGTTTACTCTTTTTAAATCATAATCACAACAGAAACTACCCAAATGACACTGATCAAAAGTTTACATACCCCCGTTCTTAAAGCGGAGTTCCGCTTAAAAAAAATGTAAAAGTCAGCAGCTACAAATACTGCAGCTGCTGACTTTTAATAATCGGACACTTACCTGTCCCAGGGTCCAGAGATGCGGGGGATTGAAGCCCCGCTTGTCTCCCCCTCCGCCGGCGTTGTAACTGTGGGCTCCCGGCTGTGGCTTCAAAAGCCGGGCACCCACTGCGCATGCGTGAGCAGTGCCGCGCAGTGATTTGCCGCGCAATCATCAGGGACCTGTGATGTGTCCCAGATGATTGACAAGAGGGAGGGGGCAGAGCTGATCTCCCTTCCTGCTCCGAGGGAAGTGACGTCAAGAGCCCAGGCGCTGAAGGAGGCAGACTAGGGGGGACCCCCTAGAAACAGGCATTTAGAGGTGAGTAAAAATATATATATTTTTTTTTTTGGGTGGAACTCCACTTTAATACCGTGTATTGCCCCCTTTAACATCAACGACAGCTTGTTCCTCCAGTATTTTTTGATAACATACTGCATTCATCTTGCCATCAATTTTGACCAAATTTCCTGTGCCTTTGTAGCTCACACATCCCCAAAACATCAGCGATCCACCTCCGTGTTTCACAGTAGACATAGTGTACCTTTCAGTGGTGGCTGGTGCTCAAAATTTTGGGCACAAACAAACAGAAAAAAAACCCATCAATTACAGCCACTGTGCCCATCAAACGCAGCCACTGTGCCCATCAAACGCAGCCACTGTGCCCATCAAACGCAGCCACTGTGCCATCAATTGCCACCACTGTGCCATCAAACGCAGCCACTGTACCCATAAATTGCTGCCAATTGAGGCTTGTCTCTGTTTGGCATATTGTAAGCGGGATACTTTGTGGCATTTGCATAGTAATGGCTTTCTTCTGGTGAGTCAACCATGCAGCCCATCTTTCTTCAAGTGCCTCCTTATTGTGCCTCTTGAAACAGCCACACCACATGTTTTCAGAGAGTCCTGTATTTCACCTGAAGTTATTTGTGGGATTTTTTTTGCATCCCGAACAATTCTCCTGGCAGTTGTGATGGAAACCCTAGTTGGTCTACCTGACCGTGGTTTGGTTTTAACAGAACCCCTCATTTTCCACTTCTTGATTAGAGTTTTAACACTGCTGATTGGCATTCTCAATTCCTTGGATATCTTTTTATATCCCTTTACGGTTTTATACAGTTCAACTACCTTTTCCCGCAGATCCTTTGACAATTCTTTTGCTTTCCCCATGACTCAGAATCCAGAAACGTCAGTGCAGCACTGGATGAAAGATGCAAGGGTCTGTCAGGAGTCCAGAAACTCATTTACCTTTTATATACACACTAATTACAAGCAAACAGATCACAGGTGAGGATGGTTACTTTTAATAGCTATTCAAACCCCTTTTTGTCTACTTGTGTGCATGTTACCAGGCCAAAATCACCAGGGTATGTAAACTTTTGATCAGGGTCATTTGGGTAGTTTCTTTTGTCATTACACAGTTGATTGATAATAAATGGCTTCAGCCAAACACTAATAATGAGTTTTTGTGTTATCATTCATATTCTCTGAAAAATGGCCAAGAAATCATTAATTCTGCCAGGGTATGTAAACTCATGAGCACAACTATCTATCTATCTATCTATCTATCTATCTATCTATCTATCTATCTATCTATCTATCTATCTATATATATATATATATATATATATATATATATATATATACATATATCTGTGTGTGTGTGTTTATATATATATATATATATATATATATATATATATACTGCTCAAAAAAAAAAATTAAAGGAACACTTTTTAATCAGAGTATTGTAGGTCAATTAAACTTCTGGGATATTGATCTGGTCAGTTAACCACTTGCCGACCGCTTCACGAACATATACGTCGGCAGAATGGCTCCTGTGCGCAAAGCAACATCGCCTGCCGCAAGCTCAATGCCCGCAGGACCCGCGGACTCGATGTCCGCCGGTGTCCCGTGATCGTGTCACGGAGCTGCAGAACAGGGGGATGCCTGTGTAAATAAGGCATTTCCCTGTTCTGCCTTGTGGCAGGACACTGATCTACTGCTCACTGTGATCGGGAGCAGTAATCAATGTCGTGTCACTCATAGCCCACCCCCCTCACAGTTAGAATCACTCCCTAGGACACACTTAACCCCTTGATCGCCCCCTAGTGGTTAACCCCTTCCCTGCCACTGTCATTTACACAGTAATCAGTGCATTTTTATGGCACTGATCGCTGTATAAACGACAATGGTCCCAAAATAGCGTAAAAAATGTCCGATGTGTCCGCCATAATGTCGCAGTCACGATAAAAAATCGCCGCCATTACTAGTAAAAAAAAAAAATTTATAAAAATGCCATACAACTATCCCCTATTTTGTAGACGCTATAACTTTTGCGCAAACCAATCAATATACGCTTATTGCGATCTTTTTTACCAAAAATATGTAGAAGAATACATATCGGCCTAAACTGAGGAAAAAATTGGGTTTTTTATATATTTTTTGGGGATATTTATTATAGCAAAAAGTAAAAAATATTTTTTTTCGAAATTGTCTCTCTTTTTTTGTTTAAAGCGCAAAAAATAAAAACTGCAGAGGTGATCAAATACCACCAAAAGAAAGCTCCATTTGTGGGAAAAAGTAAGGGAATCGTCATCTTGCGGGTTCACTTCCTGGTTCCCTACTGAGCATGCGCGAGTCATGCTGCGCGTCCTCACTGGTCCCTGCTGTCTTCTGGGACCTGTGTGTCTTCCAGAAGATGGGGCGGAGGAGGGGCTGGACATGGCGTATATAGCCTCGGCTACTGCGGCTATCTATGCCCGGAAGTGGGAGCAAATACCTGGAGTAGACAGGTATCTGCTCCCCCCTGAAAGGTGCCAAATGTGACACCAGAGGGAGAATTTCGAAAAGTTTCAGCTGCTTTGGTGTTAATGAAATTAAGAACAGGAGCACTAGATGGGCAACAACGAGACTACCTCCAAAACAGGAATGGTTTTATAGGTGGAGACCACTGACATTTTTTTTCCCTACTCATCTTTTCTGACAGTTTTTTTCCTAGTTTTGCATTTGGCTAGGGTCAGGGTCACTACTGTTAGCATGAGGGCGATACCTGGACCCTATAGAGGGTGCACAAGCAGTCCAACTCCTCCAGGATGGCACATCAATAGATGCTATTACCGGAAGGTTTGCTTTGTCTCCCAGCACAGTCTCAAGAGCATGGAGGAGATTCTAGCAGACAGGAAGTTACTCTAGGAGAGCTGGACAGGGCCATAGAACCGTTATCTGCTCCATTGTGCAAGGAGAAACAGAATGAACACTGCCTGAGCCCTACAAAATGACCTCCAGCAGGCCACTGGTGTGAATGTCTCTAAACAAACAATCAAAAACAGACTTTATGAGGGTGGCCTGAGGGCCCGATGTCCTCTAGTGGGCCCTGTACTCACTGCCCGGCACTGTGGAGCTCGATTGGTATTTGCCATTAAACACCAGAATTGGTAGGTCCGCCACTGGCACCCTGTGCTTTTCACAGATGAAAGCAGGTTCACCCTGAGCACATGTCATAGGCGTGAAAGGGTCTGGAGAAGCTGTAGAGAATGTTATGCTGCCTGTAACATCATTCAGCATGACCGGTTTGGTGGTGGGTCAGCGATGGTCTGGGGAGGCATATCCATGGAGGGAAGCACAGACCTCTACAGGCTAGAAAATGGCACCCTGACTGCCATTAGGTATCAGGATGAAATCCTTGGACCCATTGTCAGACCCTCCACTGGTGCAATGGGTCCTGGGTTCCTCCTGGTGCACGACAATCCCCAGCTTCATGTGACAAGAGTAGGCAGCCAGTTCCTGGAGGACAAAGGAATTGATACCATTGAATGGCCCCCACATTCACCTAAACTAAATCCAATAGAACGCCTCTGGGACATTATGTTTCGGTCCATCCGATTCCGCCAGGTTGCACCTCAGTCTGTTCAGGAGCTCAGTGATGCCCTGGTCCAGATCTGGGAGGAAATACCCCAGGACACCATCCGTCATCTCATTAGGAGTATGCCCTGACGTTGTCAGGCATGCATACAAGCACGTGGGGGCCATACAAACTACTGAGTACCATTTTGAGTTTCTGCAATGAAATTTCAGCAAAATGGTCTAGCCTGCTGCATGATTTTTTCACTTTAATTTTATGGGTGTCTTTGATTTCAGCCCCCTGTAGGTTGATAACTTTCATTTCCATCAAACGATGTGGCTTCCTTTCGTTCCTAACACATTACCCAGTCCATATCAGTATAGATATCCAGCATGATATTTTTCCCTATTGATATCTGATGCGTTTTCAATGTGTTCCTTTAATTTTTTTGAGCAATGTATGTATACTGTGTGTGTGTATATATATATAGTTATATTATGTTGTACAGTGGGTTCATGCAGATTCTATTGAACATTAATTATCTATATTTTTCTAAAGTATCTCTAATCAGCTGCCTTTGGAATTTGATGCTGAGCTACATTTTGATGGAGATAAAAAACCTGATGAGATGCCTAGTGAAGAGAAGAAATTCATTCTAGTTTCTTTGGCTGCTGAACATGGTAAGCAGTGAGTTGTCTAAAATGGTAAGCGGTGAGATGTCTAAAATATCAGTTAACCCTTTGCGTCCGTGCTGTAGCCAAATGATGGCTACAGCGCGGCCGTACTTTACCGGGAGGCCGTCATATGACGTCCTCATGTGCTCGCGCTGGCTTTGCGCCCCCTGCAGTGCACATTGGCAGTGATCTGTGATCGGAATAAAGAGCTAATCACGGCGACTCTTTACCCCATGATCAGCAATGTTCAATAACAGCTGATCACAATGTAAACAGGATTTATCAGTTATCAGCAATCCTCCCCACGCTGACAGCACGTGAAGAGAGGAGAGCCGAAAACCGGCAAATCCACACAGGGGACATCTGCACTGATAATCAGGGCACTGATAATCAGGCCACTGATCATCAGTGCAGTCCTGCCAATCAGTGATGCCTGTCAGTGCCTCCTCATCAGTGTCCATCAGTGCAGCCTCATCAGCACACATCAGTGAAGGAGAAAAATTACTTCTTTATAAAATTTTATAACCGAAACCAAGAAACTTTTTTTTTTAATGTTCACTCATTTTTTGTTTATTTAGCAAAGAATAAAAAAAACCCAGTGGTGATTTAATACCACCAATAGAAAGCTCTATCTGTCTAAAAAAAATTATAAAATGTTAGTACAGTACAGTGTTGCATAACCATGCAATTGTCATTCAAAGTGCGACAGCAATAAAATCTGAAAATTGGCCCGGGCAGGAAGGAGGTGAAAGTGCCTGGTAGGCAAGTGGTTAAAGAGGACTTGGAAGTAATTGGATTTTAAAAGCGAGTGCAACTTAAAGTGGAGTTCCACCCAAAAGTGGAAGCAGAGCTGATCTGCCTCCACCACCCTCTTTCTGGTGCCACATTTGGCACCTTTCAGGGGATAGGGGGGAATGGGTACTTGTTTTTGACAGGCACCCTTCCCCACTTCCAGGAGACAGCGCCGTCCCTTGGAAGTTCGGCCCCCCTCTTCCTTTCTCTGCCGCCAGGCCAGTTAGAAAGCATGCTTCATGAACGTGCAGTAGGGAACCGGTTTCCCTTACCAGGAATGGCGGCGGCAGCACTTGGGAGTCGATCCGAAAATCGGCTGGGGTGCCGACATTGCGGGCTCCTTGGACAGGTAACTGTCCATATATTAAAAATACTGTAGCTGCTGACTTGAAGCAATGCAACTCACTGAACTTCTTGAAGTGGGCCTTAAACCTTTTCTCCGGGCAGCATTAATGTGGTTGTAAAGCCTCAAGGTTTTTCACCTTAATGAATTCTATGCAATAAGGTAAAAAAACCTTCTGTGCTTCAGCTCCCCCCTAGACCCCCCTTTTTCTTACCTGAGCCTAATCTGATTCAGCGATGTGCACGAGCGCAGTGGCTCCAGACGCTGTCTCTCTCCTCATTGGACTGATTGATAGCAGCAGGAGCCATTGGCTCCCACTGCTGTCAATCAAATTCTGTGACACAGGAGAGGGGGGTGGGGTCGAGTCCCACTGTCTGTGTCAATGGACGCAGCAGCAGGACGCGGGAGTGAGCCCCCATGGGTGCTCCCATGGCAAGCGGCTTTCCGTGGGGGCACCCGAAGAAGAGGAGGGGCCTGGAGCGCCAGTGGGGGACCCCAGCAGCAGAGGATCAGGGCTGCTCTGTGCAAAACCATTGCACAGAGCAGGTAAGTATAACATGTTTGTTATTTTTATTTAAAAAAAAAGGTTTACAAACTCTTTAGACAAATCTTGAAAAGCTACAAAGTGCTGTTCACCTTGTGAACCCTGAGTTGTTAACAAATAGAGAATTTGGATTGTACAATCTATACTTATTAGGGCTGTGTTTTTTGAGTAATAGCTATGCATTGCCTACTTTGTAAAACAATGGTGTGTAGATAACAGGGGAATTATCTACTACCCTTTCATTGTACATAAGGCTGCCCACTATCAGTATGAAAAGCTGAAGAAACAGAGAACTAATGCAAACTATGAAAATCATGTTATAATATATATTATAGAGATATTGACAAATTCACAATGCTCTAGGGAGCTGTCATTGTTTAAAACAGGGGTCCCAAAACTTTTTAAACAAAGGGCCAGTTTACTGTCCTTCAGAGTTTAAGGGGGCTGGACTGTGGGCAATTGGAGCAAAAATTTGCCATGGCGTTAGTGAGAGTAAACAGTGCATCTTTGGTATCAGGGTGAAATTGCACCCCATCTTTGTCAGTGGGAGGAATAGCGCCCCATTGTTGGTGTCAGTAGGAGAAATACTGCCCCATTGTTGGTGTCAGCAGGAGGAATAGTGCCCTATCATTGGTGTCAATGGTCGAAATCGTGTCTTTTATCAGCGGGAGGTAAAGTGGCCCAAGGACTGGATAAAGGGAAGCAAAGGGCCACAGTTTGTAGACCACTACTTTTAAAGGATAAGTTCACTTTAACCAAGGACTAAGCCTCGTTTTGAGATCTTTTGTTTACAAGTTAAAATCAGTTTTGTTTTTTTTGCTAGAAAATTTACTAGAACCGCCAAACATCATTTTTTTTTTTCAGACAACCTAGAGAATAAAATGGCGGTTGTTGCAATACTTTATGTCACACCGTATTTGCACAGTGCTCTTACAAGTGCAATTTTTTGGGAAAAAATACTTTTTTGAATTAAGAAATAAGACATCAGTAAAGTTAGCCCAATTTTGTTCTATAATTTTGTTTGTGAAAGATAATGTTACGTCGAGTAAATTGATACCCAACATGTCACGCTTCAAAATTGCGCAGGCTCGTGGAATGGTGACAAACTTTGGCATTTAAAAATCTCCATTGCCGACGTTTAAAAATTTCTACAGGTTACCAGTTTTGAGTTCCAGAATTTTGCTAGAATTATTACTCTCGCTCTAACGATCGCGGTGATACCTCACATGTGTGGTTTGAACACCGTTTTCATATGTGGGTGCGACTTACCTATGCATTCGCTTCTACAAGTGAGCTTGGAGGGACGGGGCGCTTTACATTTTTGATTTTATTCTTTTATTATTTATTTTACTTTTTATTTTTTATTTTTACACTGTTCATTTTAGAAAGAAATTTGGGTCACTTTTATTCCTATTACAAGGAATGTAAACATCCCTTGTAATACAAAAAAAAAGCATGACAGGACCTCTTAAATGTGAGATCTGGGGTCAAAAAGCCCTCAGATCTCACATTTACACTTTAAATGCAATATAAAAAAAAGAAAGCATCTTTTTTTTTTTTTTTTTTTCAATAAAAAAAAATTCCCCTTTAAGACCAGTGGGTGGAAGTGACGTTTGCCATAGCTTCCGTCATCCAATGGTATAGAGCCGAGTGGGAGCCCTCACTCGATTCCACCGCTACCGACAGCTCCGGTAAGCGGTGGAGACCACCGGGGACCTCCCGCCGCCAATAAAAGTGATCTTGCGGTGAATCTTTTATCTGAAAGCGGATCGCCCACCATTTTTAAAAATACCGGGGTTATGGCAGCTGCCATAACAATGGTATTCAACGTCGGCGCATAACAACGGCGGGCGATCTGGAGGTGGTTAAAAAATAAATAAATAAATCCACTTTTGTTTGCAGATTTAAAAAAAAGTGCATTTGTGGAGAATTTGTGATATTGTTGTCACATGCACACAGAGACCACTTTGTCAAAAAATTTGGGCAACTGATTCAGAGTTGCTGTAGGCCTCTTGGTAGCCTCTTTGACCATTTTTTTCTCCTGGCTCCTTCATCAAATTTGGAGCATCGTCCTGATTGAGGGAGGGTCTCTGTTGTACCAAATACCATTCACTTCTTAATAATAGACTTTACTGTGCTTCTAGGCATTGATAAAGCCTTTGAATTTTTTTGTATGCATCTCCTGTCCACAACTTTATCCTGGAGATCTTTTGACAGTGCCTTGCACCTATCGTTGACTGTTTGCTTCAGTTGCACTACCAGGGACTGAAATGTTCAAGTTAAGCTCTTTTCATGATGAGCTAATCAAAAGGACCACTGCTGATCACAGTTGAAAGTCAAATTGCTTTGTGTGCCATTGAGAGGGTTATTAGCTACACCTGATTGAGTTTACAAGTCATTTTTTAGGAGGGGGTAATCCTTTTTCTTAATCAAATTTAACTGAACTTGAGCAGTTCTGCAAAGAAGAGTGGGCAAATATTGCAAAGTCTAGATGTGCAAAGTTAGTAGAGACATATCCCAACAGACTAAATGCTGTAATTAAAGCAAAAGGTGGTTCAACAAAATACTGGCACAAGGGGGTGATCCTTTTTCCAACCCTTTTTTTTTATCTGACATTTTGGGGTTATATCATAGTTTTATAGTTTACTGTAAGGTTGAATAAAGACGCTAGTCCATCCAGTTCAACCTGTGTAGGTGTTCATGTCAGTGTCTTTATGTTGTGTTCACTAAGATGCAAGCCCGAGAGTCTTGTAAAACTATCAATACTCCCCGCTGACACCACCAATTGTGGAAGAGAGTTTTACATCCTTATTGCCCTGACAGTGAAAAACCCCCTATGCAGCTTAAGGTTAAACCGCTTCTCTTCCAGGCTCATATTGTGGCCCCGTGTCTTCTTACACTCCCTGAGACTTAATCGTTTCCTACCTATGCTGGGATCACCATTGAGGTATTTGTATACCACTATCATATCTCCAGGGAGAATAAGTTTAGTGCTTGTAGCTGTTTCTCGTAATTGAGGTCCTCCAGTCCCCTTATTAATTTAGTTGCCCTTTTCTGGACTGTCTCCAGTTCCAGCACATCCTTCCTGAGGACTGGTAACCAGAACTGGACAGAATACTCCAGATGCAGCTGAACTAGAGTTTTATAAATTGGCAGGATTATTGTTTTATCTCTAGATTAAATTCCCTTTTTTATGCTTGCCAATATTCTGCTGGCTTTGCTTGCAGCAGCTTGACATTGCATGCTATTGCTCAGTCTGTCTTCTACTAGGACCACCAAATCTTTCTACATCCTGGATTCCCCCAGAGGTTCTCCCCCTAGTGAGTACTATGCATTTATATTTTTAGCCCCCAAGTGCATTACTTTACATTTTTCAACATTAAACCTCATTTGCCATGTAATTTCCCACCCCACTATTTTATTCAGGTCTTCTTGTAAGGTTTCTATATGCAGATGTGAAATTCTTGCCCTCCTTTTTTTGTGTTGTCAGCAAAAACTGAGATTGAGCTATTTATGCCAACCTCTATATCATTTATGAATAAATTGAACAGAATTGGTCCCAGGACAGAGGCTTTGGGGTACCTCACTTACCACTCCAGACCAGTCTGAGTACACGTTATTTATCACCACCCTTTGGACACGCCCCCATAACCAGTTTTCTGTCCATGAACAAACTCCATGGCCAATGCCTACAGACCTGTTGGTAGATTAAGTGTTTGTGGGGAACCGTATTAAATGCTTTTGCTGGTACACCATATCCACAAGCCTTCCCTTATCTAGATGGCAGTACACATCCTCATAGAATGTTAACAGATTGGTCTGGCAGAAACGACCCTTCATAAACCCATGCTGATTACTGCTAATGATACCGTTTCCATCAGCAAATTATTGGATATAGTCCCTTATCAGCCCCTCTAACAGTTACATACTATCGATGTTAAACTGACTGGCCTGTAGTTTCCCGGTATATGTCTCTTCCCTTTTTTGAATATTGGTACCTTGTGGGCTTTTATCCAATCAGCAGGTACCATTCCTGTCAGTATGTTGTCTATAAATATTAGGAATAGCGGTCTGGCTATGACTTGACTTCTTTGAGGACTCTCAGGTGTAAGCCATCTGGTCCTGGTGATTTATTTATGTTAAACTTTTCTAGTCTTCTCTGGTCCCCAGCTTCTGTAAGCTACAAGAGTACATACTGTGATGTGTTACTAACAGTACAGTTGTGGTTGTTATACCCAGGGGTGGTCCGTCCATTAAGGGCGCAGGGGCGCCACCTCCCCTGTCCATCGCCGCCAACTGCCATATCCATGCGTCCGACCCCTTTCAGGACGCCGGGCGCATGAATTCCAATGTGGGGTGGGTGGTTTTTTGAAGCACCGATTAGAGCCAGAGGCTCTAATGGGCTTCAAAATAGGATGGGCTCGGGGCGATGAGAATGCGATCAGAGCCCACCCAAGTGTGTGAGAATAGGGAATAAATATTCCCTATTCTCACACTGAATCGCCTCTGTCAATCTGAGACCAGCTTCCCGATTACCCGAAAGGAGAAGCGTTCTGATTTGCCGCCGAGTAGAAGGGAGGAGACGGAAGCCGCCGAGCAGAGGAAGGCAAAGCTGCTTGTCATGCCTGTGGAGGAGAGCCGGGGAAGCCACCTGTGATTGCCCGTCATGGATGGGGTAAGTGCACCAACCGACCCGGGTGGGAGGGTGGTTGTGTGTCGGGTGCACGGTTTGCCGCCCCCCCCCCCCAAAAAAATAATTACCACCAGCCGCCACTGGTTATACCCCTCCAGTTTCCATGTGAAGACTGAGAAGAAAGCATTCAGTACAGTTGCCTTCTCCTTTGTAACCATCTTCCCTTCATTGTCCTTTATGTGGCCAATTTGCGCTGACGTTGCTTTTTTACTATTAATATTTTTTTTTAAATTCTTGGGATTTTTTTATAATTTCCTCTGCAATGTGTCTCTTGTAGTCTTTTTTTGCTGCCATGATTACGTTCTTACACCTCTTATTGCATTCCCTGCAGTATTGGATTGCTGACAAAGACCCATTCGCTTTATATTTTTTAATTGCCATTTTTTTCTCTTTAACCACTTCCTGCCCGCATTACAGGAACATGACGTGCACAAAGTGGTTTAGTTATCCTGACCGGACCTCATATGACGTGATCAGGATAAAGAGCTGGCACGCGCCCGCGCAGCGCGGCGATCAGTGGTGCGGCGTGTCAGTCTGACACACCGCAACTCTGATCTAGGAAAAGAGTCTCTGACGGAGACTCTTTACCACGTGTCCAATCACAGCTGATCACGGTGTAAACAGGAAAAGCCGTGTATTGGCTTTTCCCTCACTCGCGTCTGTCAGGTGCGAGTAGAGGAAAGCCGATCGGCTGCTCCTCTTTCAGGGGGGGCCAGCGCAGCCCCCTTGAGGATGCACACCCAAGGCCACCAGGGAAGCCACCAGGACCACCAGGGATGCCCACCATTTGTGACCACCAGGGATGCCAATCGGTGCCCACAATTGATGCAAATCAGTGCCCACAATTGATGCCAATCGGTGGCCATCACTAATGCCTGCCAGGGCCTCCTTATCAGTGATGCCCATCAGTGTCATCTATCAGTTTACTTCTGTGCCCATCAGTGCCGCCTTTCAGTGCCCATCCGTGCCACCTATGAATGCCCATCAGTGCTGCATATCAGTGCCGCCTATCACTGCCAATCAGTGCCACATATTAGTGCCCATCAGTGCCACCGCATTGGTGCCACCTCATCAGTGCCCATCGGTGCTGCCTTATCAGTGCCAGTCAGCGCAGCCTCATCAGTGCCCATCAGTGAAGGAGAAAAGTTACTTATTTACAAAGTTTTGTAACAAACAAAGAAAACATTTTTTTTTTTTTTCAAAATTTTCAGTCTTTTTTTATTTGTTTAGCAGAAAATAAATATCCCAGAGGTGATCAAATACCACCAAAAGAAAGCTCTATTTGTGGGAACAAAAAGATAAAAATTTTGTTTGGGTACAGTGTAGCATGACCGCGGAATTGTCCTTTAAAAAGCGACAGCGCTGAAAGCTAAAAATTGCCTTGGGCAGAAAGGGGGGAAAGTGCCTGGTATTGAAGTGGTTAATGACTTTTTACGATGTGGTTTAGCCACCCAGAATTAGCCTTCACTCTTCTATATTTATTGCCCATTGGAATGCACAGGGTGATTCCTTTATTTAATATGTTTCTAAAGCATTCCCATTTTTCCTCCGTGTTCAATGTTTTCAGGACTTGGTCCCAACTCATGTCTTGTAGTACTGAGCGCAGTTTAGAAAAGTTGGCTCTTTTGAAATTTTAGTGTTCTTGTGCTACCCTCGTGGCTCCTTTTCCTATGATTTATGCTGAATGTGACCATCCTGTGGTCACTAGATCCCAAGTTGTCCTATATTTCCACATCTGTGATTAGATCTGATTCTTTTGCAAATAATAAATCTAGCAAAGCATTCTTTCTAGTCGGCAAATCTACCAATTGGGACATGATGTTTACTTTGGATACTATAAGTTGTACTTAAATGCAGCTGGATTTGAAAAAAAAAATGGTCTGTCTTAATTTCAGACTGCAAAAAAACCTAAATGTGATTATTTTAAAGGGAGGTGATTCTTTTCTATACCCACTGTATATATCTGTATATAGTAAACATTAAAAGTCCAATCTGCAGCACCTTGTATGTATTAAGAGAGTAAAAAACTCATCACAAAGACATCAAAATAGCCAACAACAATGTTTCAGATCTATTAAGGTTCTTCATCAGGTATAGCAAGCATAAGAATAAGGTTCTAATCACATTCATTCATTTCCAGTCGATGAGAGAATTTTCTATATAATGTAACTAGAACTTGATTCTCATGCTTGCTATACTCTCGGAGTATAGCAAGCATCACACAATCTCCGATATCTACAGTTGTGCTCATAAATTTACATACCCTGGCAGAATTTATGATTTCTTGCCCATTTTTCAGAGAATATAAATGATAACACAAAAACTTTTTATTATCAATCAACTGTGTTTACTCTTTTTATATCATAATGGCAACAGAAACTACCCAAATGACCCTGATAAAAAGTTTACATACCCCAGTTCTTAATACCGTGTATTGCCCCCTTTAACATCAATGACATCTTGAAGTCTTTTGTGGTATTTGTGGATGAGGCTCTTTATCTTCTCAGATGGTAAAGCTGCCCATTCCACTTGGCAAAAAGCCTCCAGTTCCTGTAAATTCTTGGGCTGTCTTGCATGAACTGCACGTTTGAGATCTCCCCAGAGTGGCTCAATGATATTGAGGTCAGGAGATTGAGATGGCCACTCCAGAACCTTCACTTTATTCTGCTGTAGCCAATGACAGGTCGACTTGGCCTTGTTGTTTTGGATCATTGTCATGTTGGAATGTCCAAGTACGTCCCATGTGCAGCTTCCTGGCTGATGAGTGCAAATGTTCCTCCAGTATTTTTTGATAACATACTGCATTCATCTTGCCATCCATTTTGACCAAATGTCCAGTGCCTTTGTAGCTCACACATCCCCAAAACATTAGGGGTCCACCTCCATGTTTCACAGTAGGAATGGTGTACCTTTCATCATAGGCCTTGTTGACTCCTCTCCAAATGTAGTGTTTATGGTTGTGGCCAAAAAGCTCAATTTTGGTCTCACCGCTCCAAATGACTTTATGCCAGAAGGTTTGAGGCTTGTCTCTGTGCTGTTTGGCGTATCGTAAGCGGGATACTTTGTGGCATTTGCGTAGTAATGGATTTCTTCTGGCGACTCGACCATGCAGCCCATCTTTCTACAAGTGCCTCCATATTGTGCATCTTGGAACAGCCACACCACATGTTTTCAGAGTCCTGTATATCACCTGAAGTTATTTGTGGGTTTTTCTTTGCATCCCGAACAATTTTCCTGGCAGTTTTGGCTGAAATTTTAGTTGGTCTACCTGACCGTGGTTTGGTTTCAACAGAACCCCTCATTTTCCACTTCTTGATTAGAGTTTGAACACTGCCGATTGGCATTCTCAATTCCTTGGATATCAATTTATATCCCTTTCCTGTTTTATACAGTTCAACTACCTTTTCCCGCACATCCTTTGACAATTATTTTGCTTTCCCCATGACTCAAAATCCAGAAACATCAGTCCAGCACTGGATGAAAGATGCAAGGGTCTGTCAGGAGTCCAGAAACTCATTGACCTTTTATACAAACACACTAATTACAAGCAAACAGATCACAGGTGAGGATGGTTACCTTTAATAGCCATTCAACCCCCTTTGTGTCAACTTGTGTGCATGTTATCAGGCCAAAATCACCAGGGTATGTAAACTTTTGATCAGGGTCATTTGGGTAGTTTCTGTTGTCATTATGATTTAAAACAAGTAAACACAGTTGATTGATAATAAATGGCTACAGCTAAACATTAACCATTAGTAAAAGAAAAGTTTTCGTGTTATCATTCATATTCTCTGAAAAATGGCCAAGAAATCATAAATTCTGCCAGGGTATGTAAACTTATGAGCACAACTGTACATATCGGAGTTTGGGTGATCTCCACTACCTGCTCTGCACCTGAAGGATCAAGTTACATGCTGGGTGTGTGCAGTCCTGACGTGTGTATGTGTATATCCATCTACAGTGGAACCTCGGATTGCGAGCAATGCGGTTAATGAGCGTTTCGCAATATGAGCACTGTATTTCTGAAAATCCTAACTCGGTTTGCAAGTGTTGTCTTGCAAAATGAGCAGGATTCAGGCCAAAGCGGTGTGCAGCACCTCTTTTGGCCTGAGGTGGGGGGCGCCAGAGCCAAACAGCGGCAATCGTTGCCGTTCGGAAATGCACGGAAAGAGCCGAGGACAGTTCGGCTGACCTCGGCAAACCTCGGAAAGGCTCGTGAATGGAGTCAGCCGAACTGTCCTCGGGCCTTTCCGTCCGTTTCCGAGGCTCTCCGGCACCCCCCCGCCTCTGGCCGCATGCGGTATTGCATGCCATTGAAGTCAATGCGGAACAAATTATTTTAATTTCCATTAACTTCAATGGGGAAACTCACTTTGATATGCGAGTACTTTGGATTACGAGCATTCTCCTGGAACGGATTATGCTCGTAATCTGAGGTTCCACTGTATATCTATATATAGATAGAGATAGATATACACACAGCAGGTAAAATAAGTTTTAAACATGTCACCATTTTTTTAGGTGCATATATTTCTAAAGGTGCTATTGACATGAAAATTTCACCACGTCGGTAACAACCATACATGCATCCATACATACAAAGAAACCAAAACAAATAAGTCCAGAAATTAAGTTATATGTAATAAAATAGAATGGCACAGGGAAAAAGTATTGAACATATGAAGAAAGGGAGGTGCAAAAAGGCATGGAAAGCCAAGCCACCAGCTGAAATCTATCAGTAATTAGAACGCAATCCTGCCCCTTGTCAGTGCAAATTAATATCAGCTGGTTCAGTCTCAACTGATGGCCTATAAAAAGGTGTCTCATTACCAAGGTGTCACACAAGAAACACCTCAAGACCTTCGCAACCATATTGTTGCAAAACATACTGATTGCATTGGTTACAGAAGGATTTCTAAACTTCTGAATGTTCCAGTGAGCACTGTTGGGGCCATAATCCAGAAGTGGAAAGAACATAATTTCACCATAAACCGGCCACGACCAGGTACTCTTTGCAAGATTTCTGACAGAGGAGTGAAAAGAATTATCAGAAGAGTTGTCAAAGAGCCAGGGGCCACTTGTGGAGAACTGCAGAAAGACCTGGAATTAGCAGGTACAATTGTTTCAAAGACAACAATAAGTAATGCGCTTAACCACCTGTATGCACACTCACCACACAAGACTTCATTGCTGAAGAAAAAGCATGTTGAAGCCCGTTTAAAGTTTGCTGCACAACATTTAGACAAGCCTGTGAAATACTGGGAGAATATAGTCTGGTCAGATGAGACCAAAATTGAACTCTTTGGATGCCATAATACACACCATGTTTGGAGGTCAAATGGCACATCACCCCAAAAACACCCCAATACCAACAGTGAAGATTGGAGGAGGGAAGATCATGGTGTGGGGCTGTTTTTCAGCATACGGTACTGGCAAACTTCATGTAGTTGAAGGAAGGATATATGGAAAAATTTATCAAGACATTCTTTGATAAAAATCTGCTGCAATCTACCAGGATGATGAAGATGAAACGAGGGTGGACATTTCAGCAAGACAAAGATCCCAAATACAAAGCCAAGGAAACTTTCAATTGGTTTCAAAGAGAGAAAATAATGCTGCTAGAATGGCGCAGCCAATCACCTGATTTGAATCCAAAAGGAAATCTACAGAAAGAAATAAAGATCAGAGTTCATAGAAGAGGTCCACAGAACCTTCAAGATTTGAAGGCTGTGTGGAAGAATGGGCCAAAATCACACCTGAGCAATGCATGCGACTAGTTTCTCCATACAGGAGGCATCTTGAAGCTGTCATTACCAACAAAGGATTTTGTGCAAAGTATTTAAAAAATTTCAGTTAGCGTGTTCCATACTTTTTCCCTGTGTCATTCCATTTTATTACACATAACTTAATTTTTTAACTATGGATTGCATGGGTTGTTACTGACCATGTGGTGAACATTTCATGTCAATAGCATCTTTAGAAATATATTTATCTAATAAAATGGTGATGTGTTACTTATTTTACTCACTGTATATATTGTGGCAGGGTGACCCTGGGCCACTCTGTAAAATGGTGGTTTACGCCAGATTTTATAAAACGCAAGCAGACTAATGGCACAGGTGTGTGGTGGCTTCATATGAGAGCCAGAGTTATGCTGGCCATACACTATACAGAAAATCGGCCGAACCCATTTTCGAAAAACGAACGTTCGACCGTGACCGCAAACGATCGTGCCATCATAATGACCGATAAATTGTTCAGTGGACATGAATAAATAATTTTTTGTTCGTTTTTTTACATATACCTAGTGCAGACAGTTCGGACGGGAAACACATTAACCTTGCAATTTATCGTACATTCGGCAGAAATTTTCCAAACTTCCCGTTCGTTTTTTTCCCACAAAAACGTCACAAACGATTATCGATTTGTGCCCATTAACTTGCCGAAAAATGAACGAAGTGTCTATACGAACGATTTTTCGGCCGATTTTTCGTATAGTGTATGGCCAGCATTAGAGCTCAGAGCTCCACCCTGGCAGACAGAGAAGGTCTTTGCTCAGAAGTCAGAAGGGCTCCACCTAGGAGAGAGGTGGAAGCCAGAGCAACAACAAAGCTTCAGAAAGGAAGACACAGAGCTGAGGTGCATCATCTGTGCACACACCAGGATGTGTTTGAGGGTCAAAAAGACCTTCAAGAGGTACTGGGAGCAGTAAAGCTGCCACAAGAGAGCCAGGAGGCTAAACATTTTGTTGATTTGTATTGATGGTGAGGACCCCCTGCGTGGGAAGATATATCTGTGTGAGTTTTGTGTTTTTTTTAAAATAAAAGTGGACAGGAGAGCCCTGAAAACTATATCTGGCATGCAATACACTCACTGTTTTGGCAATACCATTGAGCTACTATTAGGCACACCTTGCTAGTACCAGGTTGGACTCCCCTTTTTGCCTTCAGAACTGCCTTAAATCTTCGTGGCATAGATTCAACATGGTGTTGGAAACATTCCTCTGAGATTTTGGTCCACATTGACATGATAGCATCACGCAGTTGCTCCATACTTGCCAGCTGCACACCCAGGATGCAAATCTCCTGTTCCACCACATATGGTTATATTTGAAATAGGCATTTCACCATAACACTCATAATCACATCTATTACAGTTCCCCCCTTGAAATGTTTATTTCACAAAACTGTTCCTCACACTGAAAGGCCTACAGCACCCAGCCTATCCCCCTCTGCAACTCTTTAAGCTGTATGTAGAGAAAGGGCAGCGACTAGTTCACTACCCCCCTCGATACAGCTGGGGGAGTGCAGCCAAATGCTATCTGTCCCTTTAGCCCTACGGTGTTGCATCTCAGGGGAGGGTGACTGTAACGGAGTGTAACACATAATTATCATCATAATTTTCATCAAGCCTTACATAGACATCGTCATCATCATCTGGTATCTCCTGGTTCACGAACGTAGGGGTAGTTTGATCGACAGCTTTTTCTACACACTTCCTAATACAGGGGAGAACACAGCAGATTATGGCAGCCATTACCAGGATAGCTATTCCTATCTGGGTCAACAATCCCTGCCATCCTCCCTTTATCCAGGTAACGTACTGATCCCAGGGGTGAGCCCTGAATTCTGTTTAAAATCTTTGGACAGGTCCTCTAGTTTCTGGATGACTAAAGTCACTTTACCATTTGGGCCGGTGTTGTCTGGGATGTGAGTGCAACATGTGCTTGTCTCGGGGATCATTTTACATACACCCCCCTTCTCAGCCAGGAGCATGTCTAAGACCATACAGTTTTGGAAGGTCATGTGTGAGGCCGCTTCCAACTTTTTGGCTAAACCTGGAGTGCATTTCTGGTGGAATTGACAAGTCTTTGTTAGTTATAATAGATGTAATTTATCCAGTCTACATTCTTATTCACAGTGATAATGGGAATCAGTGACTCAAAACCTGCTGCTACTTGGTCTCTTGCTTTAAACTCATCTGGGACCCCCCATGGGACCCCTATGGCATCTATGTATACGTGGGGGTCAAAACTTCCTGCTGGGGCACTCCTGCGTCTTCTGTTGGGTTTGGGTACATCGCTTGCTTCTGGCTCTGGGTTCTCTGAGAGAATATGCAGGGACATTATGGCTTTAGCCATTGCACATTCTCCTGTCCACTGTCCTGTCATTCTTCTTCTAATTTTCATGTCTCCACAGATCCAGTACATGTCCCCTAAGGACTGAACTTGATTTTGCGCTAGATCTGCAGACACCTCACTGTAATGCCCCGTACAAACGGTCGGACTTTGTTCGGACATTCCGACAACAAAATCCTAGGATTTTTTCTGACGGATGTTAGCTCAAACTTGTCTTGCATACACACGGTCACACAAAGTTGTCGGAAAATCCGATCGTTCTAAACGCGGTGATTTGTGTACACACGATCGGAATTTCCGACAATGGATTTTGTTGTCGGAAAATTTTATATCCTGCTCTCAAACTTTGTGTGTCGGAAAATCCGATGGAAAATGTGTGATGGAGCCTACACACGGTCGGAATTTCCGACAACAAGGTCCTATCACACATTTTCCGTCAGAAAATCCGACCGTGTGTACGGGGCATAAGACTGTGAGAGGTAGCGGGAGGGGGGCAGTAACCGGTGAAATTTTCAAGGGGCTTTCCTGCTCCATGGTACTTTCCATAACATGTGTAATTGCCAGGATATATGGTGATACCTTCTGCTGGCTTGGGAGCCTTAGTGACTATGGAGTACTCTTTTTTCCAATGCTCACACAGGGAGTAGTTAGTGGTTGTGTTGGCGAATAAGCTAAGGACACAGGTCTCATGTTCTGGGAGTACATTAAGGGGCACTGTTCCTAGATGTGGTTTAGCCCCCCACAAACATAACAGTTGGTCTTATTGTGCTTCCCTGCATTGTATCTCATCCACTCAAGCCACAAGTTGACATCTGAGAAACCGGTTTCTGCAGCCATGGTTTCCTCAAAGGTAGGGTCTGCTATGACCACCACGTCCCCTAATATTTGCATGTGAGGCTTTAGGGGGTTAGAGTTGGATGTAGATTGGGGAACTGTCTACTCTGGGTTATTGTACATGTCTTTCAGCTGGAAAGGTTTTCTATAATTCTAATACCCATTTCCCCACCATAGGCCCAATACAAAGGTCCCACTGTCTCCTGGGCTGGGATTCTCAATGGTCAGTCTGAACTCTTTGGTGAAGTATTGATTTGTGTGCTTGTTGATTGTCATTCTATCTAAGAGTGACTTCAATATGTGTCAGTGACACATACATACACAGTCATGGGACCTATTGCTCTTTCATTGGACCAGACACTGTAATCAGTACCTGGAAGTATCTTATTATAAGGGGATATGAAAGTGGCAACATGGGGGGTGTGGCCTGGACATGGCTGGATAGAGACGTGCAGTAGCTGAGCTCCCGGCCATCTCACCCCTATCCCGGCTATTTCAGCTTGAACTTCAAACTATGCACTCCTCCAGAAGGAAAGGGGTAAAGAAGAGCAGCAGACCGACTAAATCCACTCCTCAGCCGCCCACATTGAGTGAACTTAGAAGGCGATTCCAGCTCTCTCTCCTCGGTTCCTCGGAGCTCAAGATGGCGACGCCACATGGTGAACACTCAGGGAGACAGACAGTAAGCGGCTCCCCGTCACCGCACAGAGACACACAGTCAGCAGACAAATATGCCGGCTTCCCCGCGGATCTCCGTCCTGGATTCGGTGAGCATTCACAGCCCCCCTCTCAAGCTCCTGGAGTGGAAGCAGAGCTGCGCTCTCTATTACAGGCACTACCCACTAAGGCGGACATTGCGGCCCTCATAGCTATGGTGGAAGCCGCCCACCACAAAGAGATGAATGTAGTGAGGGCGGATGTCAGTGCACTCACCACTAGAAGAGTCAGGGGAGAGTTCCCTAGCGGCATTGGAATGCCGAATGTCGGTGGTGGAGGACACAAGCAGAAGCACTACAAGACCAGCAGTTACGCTTAGAGGAGATGGAGGACCGGAGTCGCAGGAACAATCTGCGCCTCCGGGGACTTCCGGAAGCCACGGGACCTGAAGATCTGGCAGATACAGCGGTCGCCATCTTCCGCAGCCTTCCAGGTATTGATCTACCAGACCGTATTGTAATTGACAGGATACATCGTGCACTAGGCCCTAAACCAACTGACCCCCTGAGACCAAGAGACGTCATTTGCAGAGTACACCATTATGTGCATAAAGAACAAATCCTGTGCAAGGCCTGGGAAACAGAAGACCCGGAACTGGATGACGTCACGGTGAAGATCCTTCCAGATCTCTCTCGTGCAACCCTGCAGAGGCGTGCGATCCTGAAGCCACTACTGGATTTGGCTAGGCGGAAAGGAGTTACATACCGCTGGGGATACCCCCTATCTGCCACATTTAGGAAAGACCAAAGAGTCTTCACCTTATGCAAACCAGATGCCCTGCCAGCCTTCTTCACTGTTCTTGACACAGACCCTATAGATGTCCCCAACTGGCTTGGCCCTCTCCCGCGCACACCAGGACGCCCGTCCATGCCGGGAATAGGAAGCATCTCCCACCGAGACAGCAGAGGAATCGCCGTCGACCCAGAGCACCTTCTCAAGAAGACGCACGTGAGTCGTGAGACATATGTTTTTCTGCAACACATCCATTTTATGAGGTGTGACGATTTGGTTGTTCTGTTTCCCACTGTTTGGGTTGGATTGTCACTATCATTCATCAGTTGTCACTAGCCTATCTCGGCCACACGGGGGTCTGAAAATCATCTAAATCTTATTGGGTGAGAGGTTTTTCAAACCGTCACCACCGACGGGCCGAACTCTCATCTCTACCCCTGCAGTTGCTATACCTAAGCAACTTATATGATGTGTTGGATGCTTTCTCCTTAAGATAGGCCGCTGGACTGTGCGGAAGACACAACAACCTGGGAATGCTGTCATGGACTGCAGAACTTTCGAGATGGTAGGCCTAACCATATGCATTTTGTCTAACGGGAATTCTCCCAAAACTGTACAGGTATTCCCGCTATTTCCCTGTAAGCTCACATAGGTGGCCAGATTATATGGACAGAGACTGAAGCGGAAACACTACATGGAGGAGATGCAGATGGTCACTTACTTCCCAGTAACCTATCACTCTATGAATCCGGAGTCTAAGTCCAAAGGAGTTTCCATTTTAATTTCAAGTAAGATTCCCTGGCAGCATCAGAGCTCTATAATAGACCCGACAGGAAGATACGTTTTCCTCAAAGGCTTAATCGGTACAGTAAAGGTAACGCTAGCAACCATATATGCCCCGAATGAACAACAGGCTACGTTCTTGAGAGAGACTCTAGAGAAGCTAAACGATTTTAGGTAAGGACAACTGATTGTAGGGGGAGATTTCAATACACCATTAATTCCCTCGGTACACACGTGAACGGGTAGAACGTCGATCCCACCGAACCAACTTAAATGCATAGCTAAAACGCTACACAAATCGCAGCTAATAGATGTCTGGCGCTTACAACATTCGGGAGAACGGGACTTCACATTTTACACACACATGCACCAGCTATATAACAGAATTGATTACTTCTTGATCCCCCATACACAGCTACACGCTGTAGAGCAGACTTCAATTGGGAATAGGACATGGTCAGACCATGCACCTATATTTCAGAATTACCATTTGTCGGATAGTTCTTCTCCCAGACACCGTTTTTGCAAAACCCTGAGGTATTGACAGACGTGACTAGAGCACTAAATTTATATTTTCAAGAAAATGACCAACCAGACTGTCACCCGGGGATACTGTGGGAAGCTCACAAAGTAGTTCTTAGGGGGATCCTCATATCCCATGGTGCCCGTATCAAAAAAGAGAGAAATAAACAGCTATCCCAACTTTTACAGGAACTTGCCACCTCAGAAGCCAGACACAAACACGCCCCTACACGGTCGTCTGAGATGGATCTGACAACTATTAGAAGACAGATCACTGACCTTTTGCACTATAGGGCAAAAGCAGCCCTACAGTTATGTCGCAAAAGGACATATGAATCAGGGGATAAGTGCGGGAAACTATTAGCCAAAATGGTTAGAAACCACAAATCAGCGACCTATATCCCACATATCACCACCACAGGAGGCAAAAAAGTAACCTTACCCGCACAAATCACTGAAGAATTTAAACAGTTCTATTCCAGTTTATACAACTTGCCACAAGTGACTCCCCCCATTACCGAGATAGAGAACTACATCATGTCCTCCCAAATGTCATCCCTCCCTCAGGAGATTAGAGAAGACCTAGACTCACCCATAACCTTGACAGAAGTCCAAAGAGCCATAGGGACAATGAAACCAGGTAAAGCCCCAGGTCCTGATGGCTATACACTACAATACTATAAAACCCTTTTTCCAATACTGGGACCCGGCATGGTCACATTGTTTAACATGATAGGGGCGGGTAAAGCCTTTGCTAGAGAAACTTTGGGTGCCCATATTTCGGTGATTCACAAGGAGGGGAAGGACCCGGCAGCATGTGGTAGCTACAGACCCATATCTTTGTTAAATCTTGACCTTAAGCTATTCACTAAAATTCTGGCTGTTCGGCTGGCGCAACACCTCCAGCAACTTATCCACCTAGACCAAGTTGGATTCATTCCTTCTAGGGAGGCCAGAGATAGCACTACAAAGGTGCTAAATCTATTGCATGTCACCAGGTCTAGAAAAATCCCATATGTTTGCGGTACTCAGGCACATAGGCCTGGGGGGGGGGGGGGGTGATGCTTAGCCGAATAGCCGGTATATACTCCACTCCCACAGCACAGGTGAAGGCGAACGGAGTCCTGTCGGATCCCTTCCCAATAACAAATGGGACGAGACAGGGATGCCCTCTATCCCCTCTCCTCTTTGCCCTTTCTTTCCAAAATAAGATTAAACCCTGACATACAAGGAATATCAATTGGTCCCATGCAACATAAGATATCAGCCTATGCAGACGATTTGCTTTTCTCACTGTCCAACCCGGTGGTGTCCCTACCCAATCTCTTCAGAGAATTTGAAATATATGGGAAGCTATCAAACCTAAAAATTAATTTCTCCAAGTCAGAGGTGATGGGAATATCTATACCAGCCAACAGTCTTCCAAATTTGCAATCGAGCTTTAGATTCAGATGGACTGATTCCGCCTTGACTTACTTAGGCACGAAAATACCACCAGATCCGGCCCTACTATTTGACAGCAATTTTCCTCCCCTACTAATTAAGACTAGAACATTATTGGATGATTGGAATACAGGACTGCACTCCTGGTTTGGGCGGTGTAACTTAATCAAAATGAGTATATTACCAAAATGTTTATACCTCTTCCAAGCCCTGCCAATTAAGATACCCCCCACATACTTTAAACAAGTGCAAACTCTTTTTACTCGCTTTGTTTGGGCACATAAAAAACCTTGCATCCCAAGATCTCAGCTATCCATACCAAAACACTATGGGGTGTTGCGCTTCCAGACATCCGGAAATATTACCAAGCAGTCCATTTAGGTAGAGTGGTAGATTGGCACCGACATAAGGAGTCTAAACTATTGTCACAAATAGAACAACATCAAACAAATATACCTTTACAGATGGCAATGTGGTGTTGTGACTTCCTTCCGTTAGAATTGAAGTCTCATCCTTTCATAGGAAACACTATTAAGCAATGCCTTCAGGCTACGTTACAGACCTCATTAACGACCAAAGAATCTCCTTTGACCCCGATTCTGGGAAACCCCAAATTTCCCCCAGGGATCTCATCTGGGCAGTTTCAGGCATTAAGGAGTTCTAACTGCGTTGGAGCTTCGCAATTTGTGAAACAAGATAAATGGCCCTCCATTTCAGAACTAGTGGACCCGACAGGCCCGTTCAAACTTGTATTTCGCAGTACAAATCCACCATTTTCTTCAGGCAATTCCGAACCCTCATTCTTACACTAGACCCCTGACCACGTTTGAAGGAATATGCTCAGACACAGAACCACTACCACAGGTTTTATCCAAGATGTACACCTTATTAAACACACCTCCACAACCACCTAGCTTGCCGTGCATCACAAAGTGGGAAACAGACCTTCAGCGTACTTTTACGGCAGTCCAGAAACAAAACATGATCGCTCTCTCTCCCTTAAATCCTCAATATGCACTAAAATACAAGAGATGAATTACAAGATCCTGACGAGGTGGTACTTAACACCTAGTCACTTACATACCATGTTTCCCGATACGTCCAAATACTGCTGGCGATGTCAAGAGGAGGAGGGAACGATACTACACATGTTTTGGCCCTGTCCTAGACTGACAAATTTCTGGACTGCAGTCCGTTCCATTTCCCATAAATTCACTGACTTTCAGATCCCGAACGACCCGGCATTTTTTCTACTCCACATATCTAACATACCGCTCAAAACTTATAAAAAATCCTTACTACGCCATCTAACAAATGCAGCCAAGTCCTGCATCCCCATGCTGTGGAAGCGGCACTGCCCACCAACCACATCGATGTGGCTACGGAAAGTGGAGAACATAAACAAAATGGAAGATCTCATAATGACGGCACAAGATAGACAAGCAATGTATAAGAAAACTTGGACGCTCTGGAATATGTTTAAATATTCAGAAGAAGGAAAGGCCCTTTTTGAGAACCCAAATCACTAACAACTTACGTCCCATCTGATATAGGATGACTTACTTAAATAAAGGCCTCCGTTTGCCTCCCCTCAACTCCCCCCCAATCTTCCCTCCCCATCCCCCCCCCCCAACCTTCCCCCCACCATCTTCTTTCTTTTCTTTTCTATTACTTGCTTTTCTATCTCTCTATTTCATTCTCTGGTTGCTGCCTCCTGACTGATGTAGATAGGTCTTCACACAAAAGACTTGATATTCAGCTGGAGATCTAGACTGCTGGTCTCTACATGTATCCACAGAATTTGAAGTTCTGAGATGGAGTAACAAAGAAAACATGGGGGCGTGTCCAAGATGGCGGCGTGAGCAGTCGCACATTACAGAGCTCCGCCGGGGCCTAAGTTTTTAATCCGCAGCCATCGGCTCTAATACACCCTAAGCAGCGGCCTGAGGTGGTCTGGGACGCTGCCCGGCGGGGGACCTACCTCCCGAGTCCCGGAGAGCCCGAACGGGACGTGCGGGCCTGTGATTACTTGAGGCCTGGGCCTCGAGTGGGAGCGCCGGACCGGAGACCTTCCCTGCAGGGGGATCGAGCGGCGGGCCTGCCGGCCGGCACGGGACCACGTTCGGAGCCTCCCCGGTTTACACCCGGCTTCCCTCTCCCTCCTACTAAGGCCGCCGATTCCAGGATTCCACCTGGAACTTCCCCTGCTGCAGACGCGGCGGCCTGCTGGCTCCACTAGGCCTAAGGCAAAACCGCGGCCTCGCCTGAGCGGACGGCTGGAGCCGCCGGCGGAAAACTACGAGCCCCAGGAGCCCTATCCTACCTTGCTCCAACATCACCAGGGCTGGATTGCCTGGTTCCAGAGTTGCAGAGGACCCCAGCAACCCTGTGGAGGCTCTGAATGAGGCGACGCCAGTCGGGCGCAACGGCCGGTAAGGGGAAAAAGTATAAATTTCCTTCCTCCCCTGAGATAACCCCCTCACAGCCAGCCCCTTCCCAAACACCCAGGCCTACCCACAGTGTCTGTAGAACATCACAGACTGCAATAATGGAGGCTGAGGAAGCAAGACCCCCATGGATAGCGGAAGTGATGGCGGCCATAGCTACATGTCAGTCCACACTCACCACAAAAATAGACGCAGTGCAAATGGATGTGGGACTATTGAGGCAGGACATGGATAAGCTCCGCTCTAGGGTGACAGAAACAGAGCAGAGGGTCAGCAGCACAGAGGACACAGTCGCAGAACACAGCGCAGCTCTTCATACACTCCAAACCAAGGTGAAGGCCCTGGAATACAGGGCAGAAGACGCCGAAAATAGGAATAGGCGCAATAACCTACGCATAGTGGGGTTGGCGGAGGGAGCTGAGGGAAACAACCCAGCAGGTTTTGTGGAGGACATGCTGCGCAACCTTCTGCCGGACGCCCGTCTATCTCCTCACTACACAGTGGAAAGGGCACACAGAATTCCTCCCAGACCCGGTCCCCCAGGGGCTCCCCCTCGGACTTTCATTTTGAGACTTCTCAACTTCCGGGATAGGGACGAGATTTTACGCGCCTCTAGGTCTGTGGGTGATCTAAGGCACCAAAACAATAAATTGATGATCTTTCCTGATTACTCTATAGAAACACAAAAACTCAGGAAGTCATTTGACCATATAAAAGCAGCTTTGAGGGCCCGTGATATCCGCTACAGTGTTTTATTCCCGGCGCGCCTGAGGGTCCAGGATGGAGAATCGGTTCGTTTCTTCACCTCCCCTAGGGAGGCATCGGCTTGGCTGGATACATTGCCCCATGCCCGACAGCAGAGAGCCTGACACGTGTATATGATATATAAAATATAAACAAATAAACCGCGCTAAAATTGAGTCCAATAAACAATCAGTGAAATTAAATCAATTCAGTCCAGAATAAAGCAGTAAAGTCTTCTATACGATGAGGTGAAGAAATTGGAAGATAACTGTGTGGTGAACTGCTTACCAGAACGCAAGCCAAATCAAGCGGATGGCTTAAACCCAGCCCGGGCCTTTAAGAGCACTTCAAAGTGGGCAGAATCCTTCGCGCTCATACAGCAGAACGGGTCCACATAGGGTTAATTAAATAAAAAGACCATAGCGTGATACTGACATAAACATATTATATCGAAAAAAAGGGGGGGGTGTTCACACACATAATCATAAAATCATAAATGCACCCTGTATGTGTAGCAAATACAGGGACGCAAAAAGAAAAGTGACATGCAGCATGCAATAAGAATCTGATATGAAACACCAAATATATCTGTTACCAGAAAATAAGGTTGAACCAGCAGACCAGAAATTAAAACAGCCAAGAGAACACCCGGTGCACAGACATAAGGGGCCGCTTACCAGATGGTAAACTGGTGAGGTTGTAAACAGCAGTAGGCTTATTCCCTCTGTGTACCCAGAGTGTAGACTCGAATAGACCTATAGGGGTTCCTGCTCACCAGAAAAAACGACCAGAAATCGCCCAAACCGGAGCTCTGGCGGAGTCACCGCAATCCCGTCCTGGCAAGCTCTTCACAGGCTCGGATAGATGTATATATTCAAAGAAGGAGAAGCAGCCAATAGTGTAATAGCGTTATGACTCCAATTTATTAAAAAACAAGCACTTACATTTAAAAACGAAAAACAGCGATGTCGGCCGGCACTCAAACAGCTCCCGTCCACTACAGGGCAAACGTGGTGACGTCAGCACGTCCCTCCCAGACGCGTTTCGTCACAGGTTGACGTTCTCAATGGGGAACGGGCAGCGCGCTGAGCCACCACAATATATGCAGACACCAAGCCTCGCTCTGGGACCAAATAGGAGAAAACACAGAGCGCCATCTTGGATGTGGGCATAGGTATTGGAAAAGTCACGGGAATAGCGGCGAATAGACGTCAGCTAATTTCCGTCACTTCTCAGGTAAATTAAACACATAAAATAAGACACTTATTAAAATCAAAAAAAGATTAATATGATTCACGCCCTTTGTGCGCAGAGGGCGGGCCTCAGTTAATAAACAAAGGAACCAATCTGAACGACCAGATATGCATAACAAAAAAAGAGGAAAAAGAAAATAATGTCCCCAATCCTGGGCACATAAAAGTGAGGCACTTAGCACTAAAGTTAAAAAGCAAATTAGTATGATTAGCGCCCTTTATGCGCAAAGGGCGGGCCTCAGTTATTTGAGTACAGGGACCAATCTGAATGACCAAATATGCATAACCAAAGAAAAACAATGTCCCCAATAGTGGACAACATCCAGGTTATATCCTCGGATATTCTACCAAATGGGGGCAAGGCAATTTAAATTTATTTGATTGGGGGTCGTGTAATACACAGCCCCATTCCGTTCTATAGAAATTCATGACATATACAAAACACACAGGGCAAGGTAAGTGCATTATGTATTATCAAGGGATAAACCTATACCTTGTAGATAACCCAAATGGAATAAACCATAATTCTACACAATGCACCCCCTAAAACCGCATATATGGTCACATATTAGTAATGCAATTAGTCCCCTTAGATTTAAGGGGTACTAGAATATAAGGTTAAAAAATTAAGAAATAATAAAAATGCATTAAGCTGGACATATACTGTTATATCCTCTAAGGAAACCTTCTAGATTGATGGTCAGAATACTTAACACTGGTAAGGAATCCACCAGTGTCTGGGACCAGTGGTGCTATGGCCACCTTCATATGGTGCCTATATTTACAGAAACATAAAAAATCCAGATGGAACCCTGCCAGGGGCCTCGACCAAACCATATCACAGTAAAAATGGCTATTAAAACTGAAGAGTAAATGGATAAACACGGGGTACTACCAGAGGTTGGGTATGTCCAATTCACTGAGATTCTTTTTACAACAAAAATTAGGAGTTATCGATGAATGAGTTGACATCCACATCAATGTTGAGACCGTAAGGCGTGTAGCTTTTAATCCTGTGAATCCAAGCCATTTCGGATTTTGAGATCTCTCTTACCAGGGAGCTACCCCGCCAGTGAGGCTTATAGCGGTCAATTCCCAAAAACAAGGTGTTGGAGGGGTCTCTGTCATGAACCAACCTGTAATGTTTTGAGACCGAATGGTTTTTAAAACCTGTCAGGATGTTGGTAATATGCTCATTAAGCCTTACCTGAAGGGGGCGTTTGGTCCGCCCCACATATTGCAAGCCACACGGGCATTGCAACAGGTAAACCACTCCAGTGGTGGAACAGGTGATAAATGGAGTGATGTGATAAGTTCGACCGGTTTTTGTCGAAACAAAAGTTTGGGTCCTCCTGGTCGCACATGAATTATAAGAACAGACCCGACACTTGTTGCATTTATAGAAACCAGTTAATTGGTTAAAAAAGGTTGCTCTATTAAGGGGAGGATCCAGTACCCCTGGGGCTAACCTGTTCTTAAATGAGGGGGCCCCTTTGAAAACAATTTTGGGCCTAGGTGGTAAAGCTTCTTTTAGAATCCGGTCATTGGTGACTATGTGCCAGTGTTTGGAAACCAATTGCTTAATCTCTTTGTGTTGAAGTGAGTAAGTGGTGATAAAAGAGATTCCCAAATTATTCATGGAGGTGCCAGTCCGGGGTCTATCCCTCAACAGGAGTTCTCTATCCATTTCCTGGACATTTTTTAACACCGGAATCAAGTCACCTTTAGTGTACCCCTTTTCTAGGAATCTCTCCGTGAGGACATTACTTTGGGATAGAAATTTCTCAAAATTCGAACAATTTCTACGGACCCTCATATATTGACTTTTTGGTATCCCCTTCAACCAGGGTCTATAGTGACAGCTTTCAAGCGGAATGTAGGAATTTCTATCACTTTCCTTAAAGAAGGTTGATGTAGACAGTATTCCCCCTTCAATAGATATAGTGAGATCCAAGAAGTGGATTTGAGTCTGACTTGTCTCAAAATTCAAATGGATTCCACAATTGTTGGTATTAAGGGAGGACAGGAACTGCTGAAGTTCCAAGCCATCCCCATCCCACAGGAGGAGGATGTCATCTATATACCTCGCCCACAAGACTAGATGGGGATTCCGGTGGGTATAGATGACATCCTCCTCCCACTTGGCCATAAATAAGTTGGCCAAACTGGGGGCATATTTTGCCCCCATGGCCACGCCCCGACTCTGGCGGTAGAATTGATCTGAGAACCAAAAGTAATTGTGGGAGGCCGCAAAAACCAACAACTCCATAATAAAGGAAATCTGGTCTGTGGGAAGGCCTGAGTCTTTCCTTAGAGCTCCCTCTACAGCTTGAAGGCCCATGTCATGGGGGATTATGGTGTATAACGAGGTGACATCCGCGCTTACCAACCATGTCAGTACCTGAAAGAAGATTTAGCACATGGCGGGTGTCCTTGATATATGATGGCATCTTTTGTACCAGGGGCTGGAGAAAGAAATCAATATATCTGCCCACCCGGGATGTGACAGAGTCAATGCCACTCACAATGGGGCGTCCCGGGGGGCAGATAGGGTTCTTATGGACCTTTGGGAGATAATAGATAATAGGGGTTCTGGGGGCCTTGGGGACCAAATAAAGGCTCTCCTTGTCCCCCAAGATACCCAAAGAAGTGCCTTTGGAAATAATCCTACGTAACTCCCTAAGGTAGCTATTTTTAGGGTCAGAGGGGAGGGGGGTATAGGTTTCTGTGTCACCAAGGATCCTGGACATTTCAGCCAGGTAATCCTTCCGATCAAGCACCACTATCCCTCCCCCCTTATCCGCTGGGCGAATGACTAGATCTTTATTCTTACATAAAGAATCTAGTCCCTCTTGTATGGCTCTGGAGTTTCTTGCATTTTTTACCTCTAATTTCTCGAGATCCCTTAATAACACATCTCTGAACACTTTAAGCGTCGGAGCAAGTGTTCCCGGGACACATTTGCCAATCCTGAATGTACATAGTTGTCACTAGGTTGGGAATTCCTTGTGATAGGATTCCCCATTATATATCTCTTAATATTTAGTTTTCGGATAAACTTGTGGACATCCATGTATGTTTGGAAGCGATTTAAACTTTTTGGAGGGGCAAACTTGAGACCCTTGTCCAAACCAACTTTTCAGATTGCGTCAGTTCAACGGTACTCAAGTTGAAAATGCCCTGTCCTGTCACATTCTGGCTTTTTTTTGCTCGCATTCGCCTCCCCCCTCTGGTTCCTCGCTTCTTTCTACCGGCCTTTTGAGTCCCTGGCCTGGTTTGGAAAAACCCCAAGTTCCCGCTCCCCTGAGCAATGGGGCAATAGGACCAGGGGTAGCCGGAATCTGGGGAGGGAAGGACAAATTGGGAACCAGGGTATCTGGTGGGTATTCAAATGGTGCATGGGGGGCAGCCATTCCCTCAAATGAGTTCATATCGCTTATAGGGAAGAACCTATTCTGCGTTGGGAGATTTTACTCCCAACCCCCAGCATACGGGTCCTGATATGGCGGTCTCTGATACACATCATAATTATGGTTGGGTCTCCACCAATCTGGATAATTTCCACCATAACTCTGACCTCTGGTGGAGTTGGACGGGCCACGCCCCCTTCCACTTGTGGGGTGACCACCCCTCCATGGAGGGGGGGGGTAGACCTAGTTCCTCCTCCCCTCTGTGTGTGATTGGGCCTAGGGGGTCCCAGGTTGTACTGGTGATATGGAGGCATGTTACTGGATTTGTTGGCAAGTGGTTTTTGAGGGGATTGAAACCTCTGGAGGCCCATACTTTTTTGGGTTTTTCCCAAGGGGCCTTTCTTGTTAACATTATTCCTTGATGGTGGCGGTGGTCCCAAGGAACAGCCACCATTACTGTTATTGTCCCCATACTCCTGGGTAACCACCTCCATCTCGGTGCTGGCCTGATTGGCTGAGTTCTCTTCAGCCAATCTTTTCTGCCACTCAAAGACCATATTGTTACAATAGTCACTGAGATCCCGATTATATTTCTTTCTTTTTTTATATTTTTGATCCCTGTCCTCTTTTTCAAGGATTTTCAATAAACTCTGAGATCTCTCTCTATATTCATCACTGTCCCTATTGGCACTGAGTTTATCCTTGATGGTTTTTATCTCTGTGTCGATTTTCTGCAATTTTGTTTATGATACTTGCATAAGGTGTTACCCCACTCCCATTCACAATTTTTTCACCGGTATTTAATGTTTATATATTCAATTTATTTTTCCAAGCGCAATTTTGTTTGTTTCTATTACGTGTATATGATACCTGAACGTCTGCAAATAGCTTGGGCCCTGAATACCAAACCCATGCAACGATCAACATCGCTTCCACTAATTTGGTACTTAAACCAAGGTTGTTTGGATGCACCAGTTTACATGTTTTACCTGCCTATATAAGGATCCCGTAACCACCAAGTCAGAGCCCCTGGTCAGTTGCATCAGGAGACCGTTAGAGCTACAGTTGCATCGTAAAGAGCATTGTCCCCTCTTAAATAGAGAACACAGGGAACTGAAAAGCCACATGCACCACTGATGGCGGATTTTTCCCCTTTTATTTTTTTATTTTTGTTTCTGATTTTTCTTCTTTAAAACAATTTCTTCCTTTTTTACCACTTATCTCACCATTTACTTTTATCCGTACGCAAGCAAGGGAAGGGCTCTGCATAATGTTGTATTATTTGAATACTTCACCCTTCTTATGGCGGGGCCCCCCGACAGATTTAGTGATGCTCCGGCGGAGCCCCAGGCTGAAGGAGAGTGACTAGGTTCACCTGAGCCCCTCAGGAACTTTTGAGGGGCCGAACGCCTCTTGCACAGGACCCCCCTTTTGCAGCCGGCGTGCTGATTTCGGTTGGGATGGATACCTGCCTCAGTTTTAAGGGGTTTGGTGGGGAGGGGGGGAGGGGGTAGTTGCCCCATAAGGGCAAGTTTATTGTTTTTGGTTAATTTTTTGGTTTCTAAAAGTTTGATTTTGATAATATGTATTCTGAATGCATTGCAAATGTCAGTATGGCACGATTTAAAATGTAGTTTCCTCCGGACCGGGGGGGCAGCCTCGGGGGGGGAGAGTCCTCTAAACTTGAGAAGATCCATTCTAATATCTAATTATGGCATCCCTTAATATCTTGTCCTGGAACACCAGGGGCCTAAACTCTTCGGTCAAAAGATCACTGGTTTTCCAATACATCAAAGCACATAGCCCACATATATGCATCTTGCAGGAAACCCATCTACTGGGTAGTAAAATTATGGCCCTAAAGAAACCCTGGATTGGGTATCATTATCATTCCACATATTCCAATTTTGCACGGGGCGTAAGCATTCTAGTCCATAAATCTCTCCCCTTTAGGCTGCTGGACCTGGTATTGGACTCGGAGGGTAGATACGTCATGGTTCACGCTCAGATATACTCTATGAGATGGGTGATAGTGGGAGTGTATTTACCCCCCCAGGCCTCAATACCCCTCCTGCATCAAGTGGCCTCCAAAATAGCCGACTTCCAAAGTGACAATATAACCATTTTAGGTGACTTTAATCTAGCCCCTAACCCGGAGGTCGACGGGATGTCCAGCGGTGGGCATTCCCACCCCGGCTTGGCAGATTGGGCTGAACTATACGGCTTGACGGATGTGTGGCGGTGGAGAAATCCTCACCTTAGGGCTTACACCTGTCACTCAGCCTCTCACAGATCTTTCTCCAGGATCGATCTGGCCTATGTGGATCATACGGCCTTATCTAGGGTGAGGGACATCAGGATTCTCCCTCGGGGAATCTCGGATCATGCACCGCTCCTCCTGACGTTAGAGGTCTCATCCACATCGGGAGTCTCCCTGTGGAGACTATCCAGATTTTGGGTGACGGACGAGACGGTTGATGGTCATTTTAGAGAGGCAATGGGGGAATACTGGGATGTTAATCCAGGTACAGCCAGTGCAGCTACAGTCTGGGACACTTTCAAGGCATATACCAGAGGAAGATACCAAAACCATTATAGCCAGGGTACGCAGGGAAAGGAGAGCGGAATTGGAGGCAGTGGAGAGGAAGGCAGACTTGCAGGAAGCACTTTATCTTAGGACCAAAAACTCAGGGGACTACGACGAGCTTCAGCGACTGACTGGAGAGGTTGTCCGTATCCGTACTACTCTCACCCAAAAACGTCTTCTCGCTCAGACACACCGCATATTTGAGCAGGGGGAGAGGTCTGGGAAGCTACTGGCATGGTTGTCCAGGGAACAACAGGGGGGGTTGTGCATACCACACATAAATGGACCTGACGGAAATCTTAGATATGACCCAGACGAGATAAACAAATGTTTCGCCTCCTTTTACAAAAATCTTTATAGCTCCAAAGCCACTTACACCAAGGAGGAGTTGACCACTTATTTAGAGCCTCTTGACTTCCCGGTTCTTACTGCTAAATACCGTGACACCCTGGATGCCCCTATCACCACAGATGAACTGCTGAAGGCTCTTAAGACTCTCCAGGTGGGCAAATCTCCAGGCCCGGACGGAATACCCGTCGAGTTTTATAAGCAATACGCAGAGGAGCTGACAGGGAAATTACATACTATGCTTACGGAGGCACAACGCCTGGAGACGCTTCCGAGTTCATTAAGCGAGGCGGTGGTGGTTGTTATACCTAAGCCAGGTAAAGACTTGACCCTGTGCTCTTCCTACCGCCCTATCTCTCTTATTAACGTGGACGCAAAGCTCCTGGCCAAAGTACTGGCCAGGAGGCTTAACACAGTAATAGCGGCTCTAGTACACCCAGACCAAACAGGGTTCATGCCAGGGAGAGGGACAGATATCAACATTAGAAGGCTTTTCACCCATATGGATAGGGCTCAGGCAGACTCGGCAGGAGTGGTGGTATCCCTTGACGTCGAAAAGGCCTTCGATTCAGTAGAATGGGAGTTCTTATGGAAGGTTCTATTGAAATTCGGATTTGGCCCAAAATTTCTGACATGGATACGGATGCTTTACGCCAATCCCAAAGCGAAGGTCCGCACAAACGGAGCCCTTTCTGAAACCTTTCCCCTGGAGAGGGGAACTCGTCAGGGGTGCCCCTTGTCACCGGGACTTTTTGCCCTAGCGATAGAGCCTCTGGCCATTGCCCTGAGGGCGGAGGTCGGGGTGAGGGGGATTCCGGTAGGCACAATTGAAGAAAAAGTGTCCCTATATGCGGACGACACACTGCTTTACCTCGCCGATCCTTGCCGGTCACTGCGGAGGGCTCTGGGCATATTCGAGGACTTCGCTCGGTTTTCAGGGGTCCGCATAAACTGGGATAAGTCTGTCCTGTTCCCGCTCCACCCTTCGCTTCCCAGGGTAGACACAGCCACCCCACTCCAGTGGGTGAGTGAGTTTACCTATCTGGGCATCAAAATCAGTAACACCACCCATGAATTCATGGGCAAAAACGTGCAGCCTCTCCTCTCTCAGCTTACAGAGAAATGTGTGGCTTGGCGTTCCCTACCGCTTACCCCAGTGGGTAGAATAAACCTGCTCAAAATGGTGTTTCTTCCAAAATTTCATTACTTCTTTCGCAACACACCCTCCCATATACCTAGGTCCTTTTTTAGACGTCTGGATGGGATTCTGACCTCTTTCATCTGGACTGGGGGGGACACCCAGAGTGGCAAGGAGGATACTCTATCTTCCTCTTTCGGGGGGGGGGGACTTGCCCTTCCAAATTTCTTGATATACTACTGGGCTGCCGTACTGGTCACGGTGCGCTGGTGGTTCTCCCAGCCCAGACAAAACCCTGCAGTTAGGCTGGAGGCTGCTATTGTTGGCTCCTATGCGGCTTTGTCAAACCTAGTTTATAGAGGTCCTAAAGCACCGTATCCTCTGACAACACTGATGAAAACCACCATTAGAGCATGGAGGGAGGCCAGGGCTATTTACGCCGAGCCGAATAGGGTATCCCCACATACACCGCTTTAGTGCAACCCCGCCCTCCCACATCTATATGACGTGCCGGATCCCTCCCAGTGGGCGGCACGGGGAATAACCACCCTAAAACATATCATAGCTAATGGGAAACTCATGCCCTTTCAGGACATTAAACGGCAGTACTCCCTACCCAGATCTTTTGAGTTCAGATATTTGCAATTAAGACACGCAATGAGAGCACAGTTCCCGGAGAGACTCACTCTGGAACCGGACTCGGTTGAGCGACTTCTGACCTCGAGCGTGATGGGGAAGCCCCTATCCACACTGTACATGTATTTGACGATAGCACATGACGTCAAGCTCACTCGGGCATTTGGCAAATGGAGGGTGGACATTCAGACATTGGGAGATGACGAATGGGAGGACATTGTTTCAACCTACATCCCAACTGTAATAGCAGCTAAGGACAGATTTATACAACTGAAATTTCTCCATAGAGCATACTTCACTCCACACAGGATGGCCAGAATTTATCCCCATATTGACCCCCTATGCCCCCGGTGCAGAACCGGAGAGGGGACATTTTGGCACATGGTATGGGCATGCCCAAAGCTAGGGCCGTATTGGGAGGGGGTGACAGGAGTGCTTAATGACATATGGGACCTTAAATTATCGCTTGACCCTATGCTGCTTTTGCTGAGCTATATGGGAGACGTGGAGGGGGATAGATACACCAAACTCTCTGTTACATTCCTGCTATTCTATGCTAGGAGGGAGATAATGCTACACTGGAAGTCAGCCGAGCCACCCACTATTGGCTCCTGGAAGAAAGCGGTAGACTCGGTGCTGCCACTGTACAAACTCACGTATGAAAGCTGGCAGTGTCCGGCCAAATTTGACAAGGTCTGGTCGACCTGGGTGGTGGTGCGTGGCTGAGGGACCGGGAGTAGGGGACCTACTGATGGATTCCCCCCTTGCGGTCAGGGGCGATGCCCCCCCCCTCGGACGCGGGGCGCTGCCGGATCTTACTGATGGATGATTGACCTCGACCTGACGAATTCACTCGCTTGCTGGACCCATGGGTGGTAGGGATTAGGCGACCTGCTGATTTTAGGGGTAAACGCAGACAGGAGAATCTTCAGAACTTATCGGGTTAGGAAGGAAGGGAGCGGGCGGTAATGGAGTAGAGGGAGACTACGAACAAGGCTAAATACTATGCTATAGATGTAAATATGAGATTATATGTAGTATCTGAACCGCACACCACTGTTGAGTAGATAACTCATTACCCCTATTATATCCTAACGAGTACACAGGGAACTTGCAAAGATGTACTTGTAAGATGCATTATGGAACAGATGTTTTATTATAAGAATTCAGATACTCAATGTTGTACACTGACGGTTTTGTAATGCTGTTTTGTTTTTGAAAATAAAAAACTTTTTGCTGTAAAAAAAAACAAAGAAAACATGTACGTTTCAGTAATAGTAGCATAAAAACAGAACTTGTTCAACAAGTCTTCCAAAATGTATTATTAAGATGTAATGTAGGGAGGCTGCGACCCCCCCCCCCCCTTCTGTTTTGTACCATTGTGGTATTTTTGGGGCTCTGCCCTTTCCTTGAAAACTAATAAAATATATATTTGAAAAAAAAAAGAAAGTGGCAACATGTGTATTGGATAAGTTATACCAGAATTGAGTTATACCATCTTTCTGTTTGATGGCCACCTCCTGGACCTGAGCAAAAATCACAACAAAAAGGACAAACAGAATCATGGCTTGGTCTCCTCAGCCTCTTCCTCGGGCACAGGACTTGCGGTGACACATACACAGTTAATACATCAGATTAGAGCTGCAACTGTTGTGGGAAATAACAACTTAGACTGAGGACTGAACCAAACAATATCCCATAGGATGACAAACCATGATTTCCCCTTGGAGTGTACCTAACACTGAACAAGGCAATGGCAAAGGCAATGGATAGGCTGTCTGGCCAACTCATTCCCGTTTCCTGAGACATTTTCAGCATTCTAGACTTTATTGTGCCATTCAGTCTTTCCACCTTCCCACTACTCTGAGGATGATATGGGGTGTGGAAAGCTAGTGTGACCCCTAAGGTTGTCCACATCTCCTTGGTTACTAAAAGCCGGCCCCTGGTCACTCTCTATAAACTCTGGGACACCATATCTGCACACTATTTCTGTTAAAAGTATTTTAGCTGTGGTTTTCGCCGTCATGTTGGTAACGGGATAGGCTTCCGGCCTACGTGGCAGACACAGTCTCTTGTTTGTCCTTGAAGTGAGTCCTGTTTACAGGAAAGTTTTGTAGAATCATGGCAGCTTGTGCAGTCTCTTCCGGCCTACGTGGCAGACACAGTCTCTTGTTTGTCCTTGAAGTGAGTCCTGTTTACAGGAAGGTTTTGTAGAATCATGGCAGCTTGTGCAGTCTCTTCGGAGCTGTCTATTGGGTCATCCAGGATAGGTGCATCCATTCTGCTGACCACTTCTCGCGTTCCATCCGCAGCTTGTTTCGCAGCAGTATCTGCCAGGTGATTGCCCTCGTGCTTCCTGGGACACCAACTTGCCGTGTGCCTTTACTTTAAGTATAGCCACTTGTGTTGGGAGAAATAAGGCATCCATCAAATCCTTGATAGCTGTGCTGTGTTTTACAGGTGTTCCTGCTGCTGCCAGGAACCCCCTGGCCTCCCGGATGATCCCAAAATTTCCTTCTGCCAATTTGCATGCTGTTTCACTGACTGTCGGTAAGTGTGTTGTTTCCATCTTCATCACTTCGAAGCAGTCATGAGCGTTCCCCCCTCGAGAAGAGGAAGTAGAGTGGATGGGTTAAGGGTATCACATCGGAGGTTGGTGATGTTATTGGGGAGAAGCAAGGCACACTGAAATTTGAGGTGTCTTGCTGAGGACAGGTGTTTGGGCTGTACTTGGTTCAGTATGGCAGTTATGTCATGAGGGGCATTGGGCTGCACAGACGGCTTTGAGGCAGGAGGGTCCCCCCCTGGCCACTGAGTCCAGTTGACAGGAGTGATACCCTGAGTCTGTTATCATGGGCCTAAGCCAAAACTCCTGTGGCATGTCCATGCCTCTCTGAGACAAACAGTTTGAAAGTCTTTTAGTCCCAAAGCAGAGGCTGTTGAGAAGATCTCCTTCAGAGTTTCAAAAGTGTCCACAGCTTCTGGAGAAAGCAGGAAAGGGTCAGATTTCAGGGCATCATAAAGGGATTGCTTGACCTTGAGGCAAAGGGATACCCTTGATTGCAGCAACTCTTTCTTCAGTGAGATGTCAGGTGCCTTGGGAGATGCAGAGGCCTAGGAAAATCACCTTCTCACTGGACTTTTGGCTTTTTAAGGCCTTGCAACCTTGCTCAACCAGGTAGTGGAGGAGGCTTTCAGAGTAGATTGAGGCAATCATAACCAGGAGGTCATCTACATACTGAAGGAGTACAATGTCTGGGTGTAACTTCATCTAGGTGTCCAGAATGAGGGCCATGCTTTGGCAAATTGGGAAGGGGAGTTCTGGGCACCTTGTGGCATAACAGTCCAGGTGTAGCTGGCAGGTGAAACAGGCTTGCCTGAATCCTTGTGGAGAAGGTCCATGTGATCCGGAGAGGTAGGCGAGGTGAGGTGTCATGTCCCTGGTACTGGGCGCTTTCATGTGGACCACGGTTGGGGCTTGGTTCACTGTCTGTGAATTTCCTGGGGCTTCGGTATTCCCTTCTGGAGTGGCTGGGTCTTCCGCAGTTGTAGCAGACACGTGGAGTTGGTACCGGTGGGCGCAGATAGGGTGTGTCAGAGGCCACAATGAGAGGAGCTAGTCTCTACTGCTCCTGTGAGGATTCTGGACCTAATAACTACTAATAACAAGTCTCAAGCTCCAAGGTTGTGGGTTCTCTATACTCAGATCCTTTCGCATTGACTCTTTAAGACCTGAAATAAATGCAGCAGCTAACATGTGTCTATGCGCTCTGTTCAGCACGCTAAAACCCAAATCAGTAAACTTCTTGTACACATATTGGCTTCAGGCGTTTTAGAGTGGAGATGTGAATCATGTCCGTACAGAATAATTTTATTTATTTTTTTTTTGTAGACTACAAAACGCTCAGATGTGAATGGGGCCTAAGTCTAGCACATAGATTTAAGCAAGGAAAACACTTTTGAAAACTCTTTTGCTTGTCTTCTGGCATAACGCCCAGAGTACATAAACTTCCTCTTTATTTATAATACTGTTAAATATTGAAACTGAACATTTTAAACTCCCCAATTGTTGCTAATACAGCTTAAACACAATTAAACATGCGTAAATATAGCACATTTGCTACATTTACTGTTATTAGAAAAGAAACACCTTTTAGCTTCAATAATGCAAGGGTAAGCAATTACAACTAAATTCAGACTCTGACTGAAATATTCAGAAATATTCAAGACATCCTATACATAAATTATTTATTTAATTAAAATGCTACATTGATTGCTACTATGTTCCATCACTAGAAACATGTGGGTGGGTTTCGGTGTGGCCGGTTTAGGGGGCAGTGGCATAGGGCATGTTGCCACAGGGGGAGGTGTCACTTAGAACAGAGGAGCGGTAGACGAAGGGCAGTGTCTACTTCCTGGGGACCAGACGCCATTATAGGGCAGTGGCTGACTACTTAGCTTCCTCTTTTCTAGTTTTCTATACTCATATACAATTCCGCCATTTCGATTATTTTGACTAATTTCATGTACTGTCCACATCCTTCTTCATGAATAGCGTTTGCAACTTTAAAGCAAGCATCTGCTGCTCATAGCAACCCATAATCTGGCAACAGACCTTATTTACGTTTTCAAAAAACAGTACGCCATTCATCTACTTGTAATCTTCCACCCAAATGCATATCAATCCCGCACACTTTTGCTAATTTCTTTCCCTTTTTCACAGCATCCTCTCCCTCCCCTTCTAAAACCAAATCACAGGCCAAACTGCTCTCTGCGGGCTTAGCCAACTTGTTTCCCATGTCACAGTTCTTAGTATATGAACAGAAGATGAGACAAAGGAGAGAGAGAAAGAGAGAACTGAATAGAAATACACAGTAGTAATGTGGAGATCAGGAACTGAAAAGATCTCCACTAAGACACTGGAGAGAGAGAGAGAGAAAAAAAAAGAGAACTGAATAGAAATACATAGTAGTGATATTTAACGAACCACTTTAAACATCATCTACATGTCCCAACACCAAACCCAAATTCCTCACTCTAGCTTTCTCTGTCTCTTCGTACTCTTCTGGTTGCTGAGGTTGTAAAGGGCACCTTTGAGTTTCCTGTCCTCTTATCCTAGCCTCAGCCTCAATAACTTCCAATGACTTGCCAACTGAAAATTCCACTGGATAATGTACATTCAATCTGAATACCATCAATTGCGGGAATTGCGGGGCCTCCGGCATCAGAGGTTTGTAACCAAGAATGGACCTCTTATAACCTGGTTCTACTTTTTTGAGTGCCAAATAACAGTCCACAGACACACTTAGGACATGACATTACCAACAACAATTAATGCGACGACCGGAATGAAATTTGGGATTGTTCAGATCCTCACGGATCCCCACGTCACCGGTGGGCGTATTCCTGACGCCCCCTCCTGATTACCCGTGCTTTGCTGCATAATTATTTATTTTTCCCCAGGAGGAGTTTGACCACGTCCTGACGCCCTCTCCTGATTCAGATCCTCAGGAGAAGTTTAACCACGTAAACTAATTTCATCCGTGTCTATATAATCAATCCCTTTTTCCCAACAGCCGTCACAAGACAGACTCCAACAAAACAAAACACTCCAAATACAGGCGGGACAGAAACAATTGCAGGTTCGTACTATATAAATAGACTCGAGACAAGATATATACCTGTCTTTGTGGACCTCGGGAAGCCGATGCGGAGACAGAAATTAACCAAATACGGATGCGGATCAAACAGCAGACAAATTATTAAAGAGGAGGTCCAGTCAAAAAAAAAAAAATTAAAAGTCAGCAGCTACAAATACTGCAGCTGCTGACTTTTAATTGAACACTTACCTGTCCCAGGGTCCAGCGATGCGAAGCCCCGCTCGTCTCCCCCTCTGTTCAGCAGCGCCGGCATTGAAACTGTGGGCGCCGGGCTGTGGCTGCGCGCGCCGTAATTGGCCGCTCAGTCACCTGGGACCTGTAATGGGTCCCAGATGATTGACAGGAGGGAGGGAGCAGAGCGGAGCCCTTCCTGTGCCGAGGGGGAAGTGATTTTTTGGGGGGGGGTTTTTAGGATTTTTCATGTATTTTTTTTTTTTTTTGGGTGGAACCCCACTTTAAGGAAAATGTCTTACCGTTTTCTCCAGAGTTGATCAGGCTCTTTTCCGCCCGTATTTTGGTCCTCTTTCAGTGTCCTCTTAGTTCGGCTTCCTTTTGGGCCAATCTCGAGTCCCGGGTTTCGGCACCAAATGTTTGGAATCGAACCAGAACTGTCCGGTACTTTTGTTTCTGTCCCCCTGGCCAAATTAACCTTCAATGTAAAAGTGTACACACTTGAAGCAAATTACTGACACATACACGAGTTCAGTAGATTGATACTTCTGCTTTAATTACTTCCTGGACCCCGGCTAATATACCGTGAGCCGGATATTTTGTTATCAAATCAAATATCAAATAAGACAAGCCTATGCAGACCACAAGATATTCATATTCATTATTGTGACTAAGTATAAGCTTTTAGCTGGGTTATATCTATATAAGGGAATAGCAGACTATCATAGCTAAATAGGGTGTCTTGTTTCCAGTTCTTGAAAACAGGCGCAATCTTCTTTAACTGGTTCTTAACTCTTGCAATTCTGTTCCACATGAAGGGATAGGATAAGCTGGCAGACATCTAATTGAATATGGTTAAGGCTGATAGCTGAGAGAGATAGATAAGCACTTATATCTATATGGTTATATTTGAAATAGGCATTTCACCATAACACTCATAATCACATCCATTACACAAGGATAGATCTATACTTTCATGTTTACCCCCAAATTCTGACGCTAGCATCTAAATGTTGCAGCTGAAATCGAGACTCATCAGAACAGGCAACGTTTTTTCCAACCTTCTATTGTACAATTTTGGTGAGCCTGAGTTTCCTGTTAGCTGACAGGAGTAGCACCTGGTGCGGTCTGCTGCTGTAGTCCATCTACTTCAAGATTCAATGTGTTGTGCAATCAGAGATGGTATTCTGCATACCTTGGTTGTAACAAGTAGTTATTTTAGTTGCTGTTGCCTTTCTATCATCTCAAATTGCCACTCACTGGATATTTTCTCTTTTTGGGACCATTCTCTGCAAATCCTAGAGATGGTTGTGTGTGAAAATTCCAGTAGATCCACATTTTTTACTCATCAGCCCGTCTGGCACCAACAACCATGCCATGTTTAAAGTCACTTAAATCCCCTGTCTTCCCAATTTTAAAGCTTAGTTGGACTTAAGCAAGTCATCTTCACCCTGTCTAGATGCCTACATGCGTTGAGTTGCTGTTATGTGATTGGCTGATTAGCAATTTGTGTTACCAAGCAATTGAACAGGTGTACCTAATAAAGTGTCTGGTGAGTGTATACTGTACACGCACATGAACTTTAATGGCATCCCAGTCTTAGTCCATAGGGTTTAATATTGAGTTGGCCCACTCTTTGCAGCTTTAACAGCTTCAACTCTTCTGGGAAGGCTGTCCACATGGTTTAGGAGTGTGTCTATGGGAATGTTTGACCATTCTTCCAGAAGTGCATTTGTTAGGTCAGGCACTGATGTGGACGAGAAGGCCTGGTTTGCAGTCTCCGCTCTAATTTATCCCAAAGGTGTTCTATTGGGTTGAGGTGCAGGCCAGTCAAGTTCCTTCACCTCAAACTCGCTCATCCATGTCTTTATGGACCTTGCTTTGTGCACTGGTCCAAATCATTTGGTAGAGGGGGGATTATGGTGTGCGGTTGTTTTTCAGGGGTTGAGCTGGGCCCCTTAGTTCCAGTGAAGGGAACTCTTAAGGGGTCAGCATACCAAGACATTTTGGATAATTTCATTCTCCCAACTTTGTGGGAACCGTTTGAGCATGGTTCCTTCCTGTTCCAACATGACTGCGCACCAGTGCACAAAGAAAGGTCCATAAAGACATGGATGAGCGAGTTTGGGGTGGAGGAACTTGGCTGGCTGTTTATTAATCATTCATCACTGATTTTAGAGTATGACACTTGGCGCAGATTATTTTGTTTGTTTGGTGAGGGCGGGAGGAGTAGTAATTGGTCGTGTCTGAGAGTGTCATGTGACAGACAAGCTGGCTGACCTTGTAGTTTAGTATAAGAGTTGTCACGCTGTGGTGAAGATGGCTCCCCCCCCCCGCCAAAGGGATATAAATGCTTGAAAGTGATTTCTTATTGAAGCATTTACATCCCATTGGCAGGGGAGTAATGCAATACGACATATTTCCAGGTGGAAAACTCGCAGGATTTATGAACTGAAAACCCACTGTCCACAAGGGTTAAACATGGAGTGGGACATTAACTGCTTCAATAATATTAGTTAGGAATATTCACAATTAATTGGCCAGATTGGTGACATTTCACAGTTTATTTATTTCAGGTACTTATATAGCGCCGTCCATTTACACAGCGCTTTACATATATATTGTACATTCACATCAGTCCCTGCCCTCAAGAAGCTTACAACCTAAGGTCCCTAACACACATTCATACATACTAGGGCCAATTTTTAGACAGGATCCGATTAACCTACCAGCATGTCTTTAGAGTGTGGGAGGAAGCCGGAGTACCCGGAGGAAACTCACGCAGGCACAGGGAGAACATGCAAACTCCAGACACATGGTGTTGTGGTCGGGATTCGAACCAGCAACCCTTTTTGCTGCTAAGTGAAAGTGCTAACTACTACACCAACGTGCTGCCCAGTTCTTTATCTTTTAATTTTAATTTTATTTTTTTATATATTTAATTTTAATTCATAATAGCATTTTTATATGTACCGTATATACTCGAGTATAAGTCGAATTTTTCAGCCCTTTTTTTTGGGCTGAAAGTGTCCCTTCGACTTATACTCGAGTCACCGCCGTCTGTCTGCATGATCAGCGTGTCATGCAGGCAGACGGCGGCTGGCGTGTGATGATAGTCTTCGGCGGCTATTCCAGCTTTCAAAAGCCGCTCCTCCTGCTCGTCTGTGATAGGCTGAATAGCTGTCAGTGTACAGCCTATCACGGACATTCTCTCATCCTCGTCCATGGTATGAGAATGAGAGAATGTCCGTGATAGGCAGTCAGCGGTCAGCCTATCACAGACGAGGAGGAGGCGCAGCTTTTGAACTGTGGAATGGCCGCCGAACACTATCATCACACGCCGGCTGCCGCTTGAGGATGGAGATCGCCACAGGGAGGATGGAGATCGCCACAGGGCGGCTGCACAGGACACAGGTAGGCTGCACATGCACACAGGGACACAGGAACACAGGACACACATGTACAGGACACACATGGACAGGACACATGCACACAGGGACACAGGAACACAGGACACACATGTACAGGACACACATGGACAGGACACATGCACACAGGGACACAGGAACACAGGACACACATGGACAGGACACATGCACAGGGTACAGGTAGGCTGCACAGGACACAGGGAGGCAGGCAGCTGCAGATGGGCATTGTTGACCCTCTGCATTTCTCACCCTCGTCTTATACTCGGGTCAATACATTTTCCCAGTTTTTTGAGGTAAATTAGGGGCCTCGACTTATACTCGAAACGACTTATACTCGAGTATATACGGTATTTTTGGGTATATTTTTTCATCCTCTGATTTTTAGAAATTAATACATGTTAATTTTTCTTCGTCATTTTAGGTCAATATGTATTCTGCTACATATTTTTAGTAAAAAAAAATCCCAATAAGCATATATTGATTGGTTTGCACAAAAGTTATAGCGTCTACAAACTATGGGATAGATTTCTGGACTTTTTATTTTTTTTTAAATGTTTTTACTAGTAATGGCGGCGTTCAGTGATTTTTATCATAACTGCGACATTGGGGTGGACAAAACTGACATTTAGTGACACTTTTTGGGGACCAGTGACACCATTACAGTGATCAGTGCTAAAAAAAAAATGCACTGATCACTGTATAAATGACACTGGCAGGGAAAGGGTTAACATCAGGGGTGATCAAAGGGTTAAATGTGTTCCCCGCAGGTGTTTTCTAACTGTGTGGGGGATGGATGCACTCAAGGAAGTGTTCCCAATGAGCAGAAATCACAGATGCCTTGTTTACATAGGCAGAACATCCTCTCCCTCCACCGAGAGATCGCTGGTGGCCGGCAGCCATCGCGGCCGCCCGACCCACTGTTTGGCACCCGCTGTTTACGAGGATCACGTACAGGCACGTGAATAGTCGCTATAGGGCCGCCCTGCTGCAGTATATGTACGTGGGGCGGTCCTTAAGTGGTTAATGTCAGTCATCTGCCAGCACCGCTACCTCCATTGCCCCTGTGACGACGTCTATTGAGACGAAACATACCTTGGGTTGGAGGACATAGCGGTGAGGTCAGCACGCCTGCCGGGGAGCAGGACGATAATTTCTGATAGTAGAATGCTGTTCTTTGAATACATTTTTTATGCTGGAAAATAGCGCAATGAGCGATTTGTGTTCCTTTTTTATACACATGCCTGGTTAATGAATGACAATAACTAACCAGGCCGTATTATCAGTGATCTTTTGGATGACATCTAACATACGGGTCCTGTGAAGGTAGTGTTACCACAGTGGGGGGTGATGCCACTTAACGCGTGGCGTCTAACGCGTCTATTCATTTTTACATATGGTGGAGCACAGACAAGGGATCACTTGGAGCACTTTTGGACTGTAATTAACCACTTCAGCCCCGGAAGGATTTTTATCCTTCTTGACCAGAGCACTTTTTGCGATTCGGCACTGCGTCGCTTTAACTGACAATTACGCGGCCGTGCGAAGTGGCTCCGAAACAAAATTGACGTCCTTTTTTCCCCACAAATAGAGCTTTCTTTTGGTGGTATTTGATCATCTCTGCGATTTTTATTTTTTCCGTTATAAACAAAAAAAGAGCGACAATTTTGAAAAAAATGCATTATTTTTTACATTTTGCTATAATAAATATCCCCAAAAAATATATTAAAAAACATTTTTTTTCCTCAGTTTAGGCCGATACGTATTCTTCTACATATTTTTGGTAAAAAAATTCGCAATAAGCGTTTATTGATTGGTTTGCGCAAAAGTTATAGCGTTTACAAAATAGGGAATAGTTTTATGGCATTTTTATTAATAATTTTTTTTTTTACTAGTAATGGCTGTGATCAGCGATTTTTATTGTGAATGCAACATTATGGCAGACATGTCGGACGTTTTTGACACATTTTTGGACCATTGTCATTTATACAGCAATCAGTGCTATAAAAATGCACCGCTTCCTGTGTAAATGATACTGGCAGTGAAGGGGTTAACCACTAGGGAGCGGGGAGGGGTTAGGTCAGTACTAGGGATGTGTTCTAACTGTAGGGGGTTGGGCTGTGTGTGACACGTCACTGATCTCTGCTCCCGATGACAGGGAGCAGAGATCAGTGACACTGTCACTAGGCAGAACGGGGAGATGCTGTTTACATCAGCATCTCCCCGTTCGTCCTCTCCGTGAGGCGATCGCGGGTCCTGCGACCCGACTCACGGAGGTCGCGGCTGGCACGCGCGCACACAGCGGCAAATTCAAAGTAACGTACGGGTACGTTACTTTGCGCAGCCGTGCCATTCTGCCGACATATATCTACAGGAGCCGGTGGGGAAGCGGTTAAGCACATGTGGAGCACCTGTTTCACCACCAGTATTTGGAATTGGGATTCCTCTGTCTATATAATTCACCAATTTTATGCCACATTTGAAGATTTGTCATTTGAATGAAAATTATTTGAGGTTTTTTATACTTTGCACAGAATATTTGGCACTTTAATTGAAAATATTCAATCTGTATACTTTACTTGGAACTTTATTAAATAATATCATTTACAGCTTTACATGTACAATGGATATAAAAAGTATACACACCCCTGTTAAAATGTCAGGTTTCTGTGATGTAAAAAAATGAGACAAAGATAAATCATTTCAGATTTTGTCCCACCTTTTAATGTGACCTATAAACTGTACAACTCAGTTGAACGACAAACTGAAATCTTTTAGGTGAAGGGAAGTAAAAATAAAAAGCTAAAATAATATGGTTGCATACGTGTGCACACTCTTACACTAATACTTTATTGAAGCACCTTTTGATTTTATTACAGCACTCAATCTTTTTGGGTATGAGTCTATCAGCCTGGCACATCTTGACTTGGCAATATTTGCCCACTCTTCTTTGCAAAAATATTCCAAATCTGTCAGATTGCGAGGGCATCTCCTGTGCACAGCCCTCTTCAGATCACCCCACAGATTTTTAATCTGATCTATTTAACATATTCTATGTAGTCTGTACATAATATATAATATATAAATGGAGTTTGTCATCAAATGCTGTAGAGAAAAGCCAGTCCTTTAAAATCACTTAAGATGAAATTTGCTGTCACCGAAAGATAGCACCTTCACACGTGCACAGAGAAAAGAGAGGGGGGTGTGCAAAGGGACCCTCTCTTGAAAAACTCTTACCAGAAAAGAGCTTAATCTTTGCATGTAAATCTCAAAGCAGTGGAACGTCTTCACGGGTATCTTCTTTCCCTGTTCAATCTGTGCCAGCCACTCTAATTGCCCAGTTAGTCAAGTGAAGAAAAGAGGGATCGGACATAGTGTAATGTCGTTTGAAACAATTTTTAATACCCTTAAAAAACAAACCCCCTTCACGATGTACACTTACAAGAAATCATGTATATCACAGCGATGTTCACAAAATGTCATCAGCTAACATAGCATCTCCTACCGCTCTCAGCTTGTGTAACCTGCGGGGATTCGTGCTGTGTTCCTGGGTTTGCTGACGTAACTACGCTCATCGTATGGCTCCACCCTGGCGCGTTTCGTCATTCACGACATCATCTGAGGGTGGGGCCACGCGGCGCTCTATCTCTTTTATGTATCCGAGATCAGCTCCTAATTTTTAACCATTTGGCTCAGTTTTAATGTGATTGCATAATTCTGAACACAGCTACAACCCCAGTTATAAGAGGGTGTGCAACCACATTATTTTAGTTTTTTTATTTTTACTACCCATCCCTAAAAGATTTCAGTTTGTTTTTCAATTGAGCTGTACAGTTTATAGGTCACATTAAAGGTGGAAAAAGTTCTGGAATTATTTATCTTTTGTCTCATTTTTTTACATTACAGAAACCTGACATTTTAACAGGGGTGTGTAGACTTTTTATATCCACTGTATATACAGTGCCTTGCAAAACTATTCACCCCCTTGGCTTTTTAACTATTTTGTTACATTACAGCCTTTAGTTCAATGTTTTTTTAATCTGAATTATATGTGTTGGATCAGAACAGAATAGTCTAAGTTGGTGAAGTAAAACTACAGTACCTGATCGGGAGAATGTGTTTCCAGTGAGATCCCATCGCGCTGGTTCTCGGTAACAGGGTACTGTACATCTCGCACTGGCTCGCTCATCGGGAAAGTAAAACTGTTTTTCCCTTTCGCGATGAGCGGCAAGCATTGCTGACAGGTGTTTGTTATGAATACATTGACAATACATGGTCAATGTTGTTGAGAATTACAGTCCCGGGGCATGATGGGACTGTTACGTCATAAGAGGCGGGGTCACCGGGTGACATCACCCGGTGACCACACCCAATGCCTATATAAGTCGATGCACACCTCGCACACAGCATTATAGCGGGAGAGAACATCGTGTCAACACCGGAAGAAGAGAAGAGGGAACAAGACGACGGAGTGGACCGGGCCACCGCTAGCAAAAGAGCGGCAAAAGAGCAGAAGATAGTGGAGGAGCCCGGCAGCAGAACCGGAGAGCGGGAGAAGAGGCCGGAGAGCGGGAGAAGAACCGGACACCGGGAGAAGAGGCCGGAGAGAGCAGAGAAGTCGGAAGTGTCTAGTGTGTTTTTTTTATTGACACTTTTTCCCCCAGGTGAATGGGTAGGGGTACGATGTACCCCATACTCATTCACATAGGGTGGGGGGCCGGGATCTGGGGGCCCCCTTATTAAAGTGGGACTTTATATGAAGCACAGCACCAGAACCAAATTAATCAATTAGTAGGTACTATTTAATGGTGCATATGGGACAGTAAATAACATGTAATAAATAACATAATAAATACATATAAATGTATACACACACATAAGTGTTCCTACATAGTAAATAATATATATATTAAAATGTATTTAATTTAGCCCAAACTTGCATATAGACATGATTTCACACATAATGTGAAATTAATTCAAATTTCTTTAAGGTAGTTTCATAGTAGATGCATGGTAGCTGTGACAATACATCAATAGCTCTACTCACATTTCGTGGATAACTTCATCAGGAGAAAATGTGATATAGGTATGTCTGTAATAAAATATAAATACCAAATAATATAGTAACTAAAATAACAGGAAGAGGGGGGCCACAACTTAATCCCAACACTCTTACCTATAAGTAAGCTACAGTATTCCGCAACATGGGTAGTATTTGTAGCTGGAGGCAACTGGTTCTGGTGTTGTGCTTCATATAAAGTCCCACCATTACCCCATTCCCCTCTTTTTTCTATACATTACAGGAAGATTACCCAGGAATTCTTTGAAGTTGCCTTGAAGTCACATTGCTATAATCTTTTTATATGGATTATAGACTGAAGAACTTATGAATAAATGGTTGTGGAATGAATCATCTGAGTTTCCATAATTTCTTATGGGGAAATTTGCTTTGATATACGAGTACTTTGGATTACAAGCACGTTTCTGGGCTGAATTATGCTCGCAATCCAAGGTTTTACTTTATATTACACAGTGCTTTGTAGTGCAATGTAGTCAGACTCTAGCAAGCAACATGACATCGATCCTACGCACACAGCCAAGATGACACAGCAGTGGCTTAGGGACAACACTGTGAATTTCCTAGAGTGACCCAGATAGAGCCCTGACTTTAAATCTATTGAAGATCTCTGGAGAGAGGATGGCTGGTCCACCAGCAGTCCTCATCCAACCTGACTGAGCTTGAGAGGATTTGCAAAGAAGAATGGCAGAAAATCCTTAAATCCAGGTGTGCAAAGCTTGTTGTGTCATACCCAAAAAGACGTAAGGCTGTAAATGCTGCCAAAGGTGCTTCAACAAAGTACTGAGTAAAGGGTCTGAATACTTTAAGTGATTGTGAAGGCCCAAGATTTTTCACCTCCATGCATTCAATACGTGAAAGTAAAACACCTTCTGTGTGTAGCAGGGCCCCCAGCCCCTCCCTAAAACTTACCTGAGCTCATTCTCAATCCAGCCATTTGAACAAGAGCCTCGGCTCTCCCAGGCCTCTCCCTCATTGGCTGAGAGTGCAGCAAGGGTCGTGCCAGGCATAGAGAAGAAGGAGAGGCCCTGCTAGCACCCAAAGCTTGAGGCTGGATTCACACTTTTGCGAATTGGATGCAGGTTTCTCTTCTTCTTAGCAGAAGATTGTGACTTGCCACGCAAATTTGCAAAAAAATTGGAAAATTGTCAACTAAAACTTGTGCTTCAAGTGCTTCTCAAGTGTACAACTTGCCAGTGAAAATGTGCAGCAGGTTAACAGACTTACAATTCAACACTGCCACAAATTTGTGGCACGTTATGCTTGCTATCTGGGCTTGTATTCATTGTTTAATGCAAAGCTTCCTATGAATGGCTGAGAAGCTGTCAGCCCAGCTCAGTTTTGTTCCAGCAGTAGATTGGAGGTCCATATCGCTGCTGGAACACAGAAGCTATTTACAATTTATACAGTGCTGTCAGTGCTACATCAGTTAGTAAAGAAAATAGTTTGGGCTAGCTTGACCCAAACAAACTATTCGAAGTGAAAGCAAACTTGGAGTCAGGCTTTAAAGTGGAACTTTGCCAAAAGGGGAAATTACGCTCTTCCTTCTCCTCTCCCCATCTGCCACATTTGGATTATTTTTTGAGGGGGGAAACGGGTACTTAGATTTGACAGGTACCTGCTCCCACTTCCCTTTTGGATCCAAGCAGAAGTTCCCTGGTCCCTGAAGACTCCAGGACCATTCACAATGCACAGCGGGCAGTCGGCTGTGAAGCAGGAAACAGCACAGCCAGCTGCCCACAGTTAAGATGTTGGCGCCAGGGACCCGAAGACTGGTAAAAAAATCGGTCTGGCTGAGGACAGCACTGGATGTTTGGACACGTAAGTGTCTGTTTATTAAGTCAGCAGCTACAGTTTTTGTAGCTGCTGACTTTTAATTTTGGCACATCTGACTGTAGATCCTATTCAAGGGGACGGGTCACTTTGCTCCACATTCAGTAGGCACAGGTTTCCAATTTTCTGCACACCGTTGCAGAGAAAGCCTTAGAACAAAATAATTGACCAATGCACAGAAAAATATTTAATCCTAAGACACTGTATAAAAAAAAGTAATATTACCTACAACCATGCTGAAAACCTTTTTTTTCCCCTAAAGTTTTTATTAAGGAAAAATCTGAATATACAGTATGTGGAAGACTGGTACAATAACCACAGCACAGGTGGCATCAAAATAACTAAACACATTTTAACAAATCAGTCAGAGAGAAGGCACACTTGGTACTTTTATAGCAGCTTTACACAATGCATCATGTGAGGATTCTAAAGGACATCTAGCAAGTAAATAAGAATTTGACTTTTCAGCAAGTCAGGGGGTATCTATTACCCTTTAAGAACCTGTCTCATTAGATAATATAAGGTAGAAGGAGATGATAGAAGAAAAACAGACGAGGAGAAGAGGAAGATGAGAAGAAAGGAAGAAGAAAAAAAGGTGGGGGTGGAGGGAAGGGGAATAAAAGCATGGAGCTGCTGCAGCTTAATTAAATTTAATCGGGGTAAAAAGGGGATCTATATCTGACTAAGTCTGGGTTCACACTGATGCAAATCGGATGCGGGTTTTCCAGCATCCAATTCGCATGAAAGGAGAGTGTGACCGGCTCTCAGTGGAGCCGGTTCACACCCCTCCGGGGCGGCCATGGTCCGGATTGCAGAACGGTCCTGTCTTCAGGCGTGAACTCGGCCAAAAAATCGGACCTGATTCGCACCTGAAACGGTGAACAGACACGCACCGGACCACCTTCTGTAAGCCGCTGCCTCAGCTAGTGTGGACCCAGCCTTAAGGCAAAGAGATGATCAGCAGACACTGAGCGTGATGGTCCTGAAATCGCGCTCTCAGATGGCTAGATGCTAAGGTACCACCGCTCTTCCCATGGATATTTATACCCACTGCCTGAAGTGCATTAGCATACACCACCATAGATCTACAATGAATCTAGCAAGCCCAAATTTAAAGATATTGCGAAATTCTGTCTTATGTAATATGAATCAGTTCCTCCGTCTCTGCTATTGTAGTGGGAAAACCATTTTGCAGTAGTAGGTGGTTGTGGTGTTTCCCAGTGGACAGGGACATATAGTCTGGCTGTGTTTATCATGTGCATAGCCAATGACTTCAATTATTGGCACTTGGGCAGGTTAGAGTGATGTAGTAGGTATTGAGAAATAACTGGAGTTATGCAGTGAACCTCACTCCAGTGAGTGCTTAGGACAGAGCATGAATCAGTGATCCTACCTGTGCATGGCAGTGGCAACACTTGTCAGAAACTTTAGGAAAAAATGTGTGTACCACCTATGGCTTACGGTACCATCGAGCTAGCAGTTTGAAACCATTTACTTGCACATTCACTGAGCTTTTGTGAGTCATCGTGTAGATCGCTTCCAAATCCTCCTCCAGAGAATGGGCCACCCAGGCCTTGTTCCCATTTTTGTCAAGCTCCTGACCCATAGGATGACTGCTTTCGAAATACATTTTAGATAGCTGAAAGAAATCATCTGAGTTTGGGTCGGGGAGGATCTGACATACATGTGGATTTGAAAGTAGTGCGGGATCTAGCATAGAGAGATCTTGCTGTTAGAGCGTTCAGGAAGTGTCTGATTTGAAAGTAGGTCCAAAGAGGTGTTGGACGGGTGGGGGATAAGAAGGGCAATGCCGTTTGGTCTAAAAAGCGCCCCTTGTCAAAAAAAATGGTGTGCCTGCACCATGGATTTGGGCCAATAGAGCTCCCAACAGTTTTCCATTTAGTCCAGGGGGGAGTCCGGATTGAAACAAAGGGGCATAAGAGGTCTTTTTCCAGAGGAACCAGAGAAGGCTTTACATGCAAGTTTAAAAATTCGAAGTGTTGGCGCCCATAAAAGGGTGGGCTTTTAACAAGCCATAGGATGAGGGTCGATGGGAGCCAGGGGACAATATCAAGAGGACCAACATCTAATCCTTCACTGATTTGTGAACAGACCAGTCGACTAATCTAGACAGAAGACTGGCCCAGTTGTACTTTTTGAGATCTGGGAGGCCAAACCCCTTTTATGTTTGGGGGGAGTAAGCAGGGCAAAGCTGAGTCTGTGGGTTTTACATTGCCATAAAAAAGCAAGTATCATGTGATTCAGGGAGAAGAATGCTGTAGGCAGAGGTATAGGGGCCGGTTGGAGTATGTATAGCAGTTGGGGCAATGTATTCATTCATTTTAATATGGCTTCTATTCCAAACCAAGAATAACATGCTTTGTTTCAGGCTTTAAGATCTTGATTCATTTGAGCTTGCAGGGGTTGGTAGTTTATGACAGTAAAGGTCTAAAAGAGCAGATGGTAGCTGGGTCCCCAAATAAGTAATGGTCTCTTCTTTCCCTGCAAAGGGGAACTGTCTCTTACAATAAGACACCTCATTGGCTGGCAAAGAGATAATGAGTGCATTGGATTTAGACTCGTAAACTTTTAAATTGGAAATCGACTGGAAAAAGGCATTCCAAGAAGAACGTGGTTCAGTCAAGAACATTAAAACTTCCTTCGCAAAGGCTGCCAACTTGTATCCTTTCCTCCTTTTCAAATTCCCCTTGAGCGCCGGATTAGCATGGAGTTCCCTGGGCAAGGGTTCCAAAGTAATAATGAACAGTATGGCACCCTATGTCATTCCATTGTGAGATCTGGAAGGTGTCTGACAGGTGGCTATTGACTTTTACTTTGGCATGCGGACAAATGTACAGGGATAATTCCTGAGAGCAGAACTTTTCGCAGATGCCCAAGGAGCAGAGGGCATATAGTCACAGGCCACCCTGTTGAATGCCTTCATGGCATCCAATGAGAGAAAGAAGCCCTTCTGTTCCTCAGCTGTCAACCAGTGGTGTATGTTCAATGCTTTCAGGGTGTTGTTACAGGCTTCCCTAGCCAGGACAAACCCCACTTGCTCTAGGGAGATATATTTGGTCAGGAACTGGAGCAACCTGTTAGCTAGAATCCTGGCATACAGTTGTGCGCAAAAGTTTGTATATCCTTGGAGAATTGGTAATATACAGTATTTACCATTTTTAACTATTTGCCGACCGCTGCATGACTATTTACAACGGCAGAATGGCACGGCTGCACACCTGTACGTCCCCTTTAAATCTCGTGATTGCAGGCGTGCGCATGCCCGCCGCGAGTTCCGTGAGTGTGTCCGCCGGGTGCCCCCAATCGTGTCATGGAGCTGCAGAACAGGGGGATGACTGTGCAAACAAGGCATTTCCCTATTCTGCCTTGTGACAGGACAGTGATCTACTGCTCCCTGTAATCGGGAGCAGTGATCACTGTCGTGTCACTGGTAGCCTAGCCCCCCCCACAGTTAGAACAGCTCCCTAGGACACACTTAACCCCTTCCTAGCCCCCTAGTGGTTAACCCCTTCCCTGCCCGTGTCATTTACACAGTAATCAGTGCATTTTTATAGCACTGATTGCTGTATAAATGACAATGGCCCCAAAATAGCGTCAAAAGTATCCGATGTGTCCGCCATAATGTAAGAGAGAGATGGAAGGCGTGTGATCTGATGCATTGTTCAAGATGTTGCAGTTTATTTATAAAAAAAGGAGGGATGAATCCATACAAAAAGTATCTACGTGTTCACAAAACCAGGTTACAAATATACACATTTAAGTTAAGAAAATAGACATGCCCATGCAAGGGCAAGTGCTAGAATTTGTCTGATGCGTTTCGAGGAAAATCCTCTTCATCAGAGCCTTGTAGAATGACAAGATAGATCTGTATAGTATTGTGGATCAACATACAGGAGAGTGGCTAGTTGGGAGAAGTGTCACATGGTAAGTGATGAGTTCTCCTACGCTCTAAGTTTGTCCACATCCCAGTGCTCTAGATGGAATAAATACCAAAAACATATATAATACAGAGCTTATATATAAAAAATGGTGATGAAATTGTATGCCATACAATACAGACCAAGAGCTATAAACAAAAAAAAAGCGACAATTTTGAAAAAAAAGCAATATTTTTTACTTTTTTATATAATAAATATCCCCAAAAAATATATAAAAAAACATATTTTTTTCCTCAGTTTAGGCCGATACGTATTCTTCTACATATTTTTGGTAAAAAAATCGCAATAAGCGTTTATTGATTGGTTTGCGCAAAAGTTATAGCGTCTACAAAATAGGGGATAGTTTTATGGCATTTTTATTAATAATTTTTTTTTTTTACTAGTAATGGCGGCGATCAGCGATTTTTATCGTGACTGCGACATTATGACAGACAGATCGGACACTTTTGGCGCTGTTTTGGTACCATTCACATCTATACAGCGATCAATGCGATTAAAAATGCATTGATTACTGTGTAAATGTGACTGGCAGTGAAGGGGTTAACCAAGAGGGGGCGCTGCAGGGGTTAAGTGTGTCCTAGGGATGTATTCTAACTGTGGGGGGGATGGGTTATGTGTTACATGACACTGATCAATGCTCCCGATTACAGAGAGCTGTGATCAGTTTTGGTGTCACTAGGCAGAACGGGGAAATGCTTGTTTACATCAGCATTTCCCCATTCTTCCTCTCCGTGAGACGATCGCGGGTATCCCCATGGACATCGAGTCCGTGGGACCTGCGATCACACTAACGGAGCTCGCGGCAGGCGCGCACTGGCGGTGGCGCACACGCGACCACACAGCGGCAAATTTAAAGGGATGTACCTGTACAAAATACAAAAAAGGACCAAAGCGCCAAAGGATGAAAATAAGTGGAAAAAAACCTCATGTATGTGTAATTAACATGGATAAACAAACCACATTACTTTACCACATGATCGTAGCAGCTGCAGTGTGAAATTGGTGTAAACAATTAATAAGTAGTAGAAAATACTGTGCTAATTACTAAAAAAAATCAAACATAGAGTATTAGGGTATATGTGATATACTAACAACAATTAATAAAACAGTCCCAGTGAGAGAGTGCTCGTGCTTGTGGAACAATGTTAGAGATCTGATATACAGTGCTCTGACTTGGGTTATAGATGAATAATTCCGTGCTTCTTAGGTGCTTATATAGGGTGCCCCCCTGATAGATGTGCACTCACCCTTGGGAATGGACCAACTATCGCTAGTTAGGTCAAATGCGTGTGTGGGGCTACCCCTGTAGAAATCCTCTGGACCGGTGGTTGGCTACGGTAAATGCTCCTCATATAGATTAATATAATAGAGAAAGCCTCATTGCGCATTACCGTTAATAAAGAACTATTTATTCCAAAAAATAAAAGGGTGTTCAACTCACATGTATGAGTGCCTAATATCCTGACACCCAGAGTGAACAGCAGGCATAAGTAGGTCCATGAAATCTGCCTGATCGGTTCGTACAGCTGCTACCGCGGTGGAGGCTTGATTTCCGAATTTGGAAAATCTCTGATGTACCTTTTTAAGGGCTGTTGCCATTGCAATGAATTTGCCTTGTATCACACATTTGTGAGCCTCCCACTGTGAGTAGGGAGGTATCTGGGGCATCATTAATTTTAAAATAAAACTGTAGGCTAGTTTGAAAGACCGGCAGGAATACTGGATCACTAAGTAGCGAGGGGTTCGGTTTACAGATTTTTGTTTTGACTTCCCTTCAGGTAAAGAAAGAGTCATAAAGATGAGATGGTGGTCCAACATCAGCATTGACTTTTGTGGCTAAAGATAAGTATTTCAGGTCAGGAGAGTGGAACGCACACTACAAGCTGAGTAGTGACCACGTCTCCATATCAGTATAGGCCGATGATTTTTACAGTGACGTTGGTTTCTGTCACTATGACAGTATTTTAAATGTTTGTAAGCTGTTTTATCATTAAACCTGAAGAAATTACTCTATGAGGAGTTTTCTTTTTCCTTCATTATGTGCGGCACACTGTTTATTCCTGGAGCCCCAGGGCTATAATTGGAGCAATCCATGACAGAGGAGACACAGGAGGATACCAGAGAACACCGCATTGGGTTTGGTCTCCATTAAATGACCTACAGGCACGCTAGACCCCTTTTGCCACAAGGCAAAGGGGTCTAATCCATCTGGTGAGTTTGGATTTCTACACCACCCCCAGGAGGTAGATACAACACCGCTGGAACACAGAGCACTTTTTTAACTAAAGCCAAGGACTGTTTACCTGCACTATCACCACGTTATGCACTTTAACTAATGTCACTTAATATTGTTTATTACCATGTGTCATTTGGTTCACTAATATCATGTATGTATGTAAGCAATGACTTGGTCACCATGATACATATCTACATGGCACACTAATCCATCCCAGGTATTAATTATATAGAAATTCTACATGGGTATATTCATCAGAGGAGGAGGGGCAAGCACTGTCTGTCCACTATTCAAAGTATTCCTATGGAAATTCATGGAGGAATTGAGACCTTTTTTCAGTGATATTCAAACTTTTATTGTTATCAGAGATCTTAACAATAGATCAATAGGCTGTTGTTGTACACTATGGCTGCATAGCGAGCCGTGGGTAAGCAAAACAGAATCTGTAAATTTACAGATGCGGGAGTGCACAAAGCAAGGGTGGACAATTAATTTTCCCTAGGGGCCGCATGGGAAACTGGGACTGTTGTGGAGGGCTGAACTTAATTCTGCTCATTATTAGATTTGGACCTGGGAAGGTCTATAAACATGTAAATCTATAGAAAACAAGCACCTGGCACTAGGGATAATAGGTGCAACAACTTGTCAAACTCGTTCACAGAGTTCAGAGCAATGCCACATCTGTGTGCAATGCACATAATCGTAGTGCGGCATTATAGGGTTAAATCTATCCAGTAAGGAGACGATACAACATCTTGTAGGCAGGTGCAGTATGCTGTCTCCACTTCAGGTGGCACTCAATCGCAGCGATAATGCAGGCAGAGGGGAAGTCTTGGGGAACAGGGTTCCTCTATGGTTTCCTGAGTCACTGGGACAGCACTCCAATTGGATGCTGGCTGCCCATGTGACTCTGGCAGCCATATTAGGTGTGGCAGAGTCTTTTAGGATAGGAAGGTACCCTGTCTGTTAGGGACAGTACTAGCGGTAGGGGAAGGATCCTGATGAGGAAGGAAAGCGAAGGGACGCAACTCTTCTGGATACCTTCCTGATTGGGCCTGAAATGGACAGACTGCTTTCTGGAAATCATGAGTACATCCTTTTGGGCAGACTTCCCATCGGGTTTTTGTTAACTGTTGATGCATTACTCCAAAACAAGTTTTCTATTGCAGCAGTTTGCTACTTGGCAGCAGTTGGCAGGATATATCCTTTGCAGCAGATAGGGTAAGAGGACTGTGCTCCAGCATGGCTCCGCTAGGATTGGCCTTAGCCCTGATACTGAAGTTTAATGGCTCTAACATTCCTCTGGCAGAGTGGGAGGGGAGATTGGAGAGTGCTGCACACCTGTACCAAGTCCCAGCTCGGCTGGTGGCAGAGCAGGCCACACAGTGATGGCACTCCCAGAACACAAGCAGGCCACCCTAGAGCAGATTGTGTTACACTTGGAGAGCTTGTTTGGGGAGAAGCTACTTCTGCCGGAGCTGTGGTGAAGATTTTTCCTAAGGAAGCAGCAGGATGATGCTAGCCTTTTCCACTATGCAGTGGCCGTGCGGAATCTCTGGAGACTTCCAGAAAAGAGGGATGTTCACTGCTGTGGCGACATCACTGATTTAGATCACATCCTGAGGGAGCAATTTAAAACTGGTCTGAAGGCAGGCCTGGTCCGACGTGCCCTGCAGGTGAAAGTTAAAGTGCAACCCATTTCCTTTCACAATGTGCTGGTGGATGCGGTTGCACGGGAACAAGAAGAGGCAGACACAACAGTAGCAGTCACCAAGAAGTTTGAGTCTGCGTAGCTCAATTGGGAGGCCCTGGCACCATCAGTCATGCAAACAGCACTGATGAAGCTATCTCAGGATCTGGCCACCTTGAAGGAGGAGGTAGCCTCCTCTAAAAAGAACTCACCCCAACCCCATAGGGGTGAGAACCGCTGCGGAAGAAGACAGAAGTCCCAACAAGTCTGAAGGCATGGTTGCTTCGAGCCCAGTGGTGTCTGCCCTAGTCAACAGGCAAGAGGTCTCATGTTTGATCAACACGGTCTGAGGTCATGGTCATGAAATATGATTTCTATGTGCAGAGATTCGGAGCCCGGGACCAGCTGGACTCCTATTTGGCTGTCCCTCCAAGCGGCTAATAATCTGCCTATTCTAGTCAAAAACATCACTTGGGTGAAGATTCAAATTGCGGACCAGGTGGTGGGGTGGATAGAGTAGCCGTGACCAACGTCCCAGTTATTTCCGCAGTGCCCGTGGTGCTGGGCATGAATGTCTTTGTGACGGACCACCTGGCACCCCATCTGGGTTCCTCCACTCTGGAACCAGGTGTCCAAAGAACTAGATGACAGTAGCTTAGGTGCAAACAGGTCTGTTCTGTGTGGATTATTGCAAACCCAACCCCTGCACCCACAAGGACGCCTAGCCCCTTTCTCAGGTTGAGGAATCCCTAATGACCTTTGGACAAGCCAAGTTCTTCTCTACCCTGGACCTGGCCAGTGGCTACTGGCTAATAAGAGTACGGGATCAAGACCTGGAGAATACCGCCTTTATTACACCCCTGGGCCTTTTCAAATTCAGTCGTATGCCCTCCTCCCCCTCGTGCTTGTTTACCTTGATGATATTATCATCTCCTCCAAAACCTTGGAGGAGCATGTGAAACATCTGGAATGTGTGTTCTTCAGTTTGGCACAATATGGCCTAAAACTTAAGCCCAGCATGTGCCGCCTGATGAGGCAAAAGATCCAGTACTTGAGGCATGTGGTCAAAGCTGGAGGCATTGCCCCAGACGCGGGCAAAGTACAGGCTGTTCAGAATTGACATCCCTCCCAAAATCCTAACAAAACTACGTTCCTTCCTGGGTTTGGTGGGATATTACTTGCGGTTCATTCCAGAATTCGACCAGATAGCCGCCCTGTTTACCCAGCTGTTGTGGGCGCAGCACCTAATGGAATGGTGGAGCCTCGTCTTTCATTCAAGCCCAATGACATGAGCCACAGCAGCAGGCTTTTGAAACATTGACTCAAAGACTGACCTCCGCTCCATTGCTGGCCTACTCTGACTACACTCAGCCATTCAGGGTATACACGGATGGGAGCCTTCAGGGTCTGGGGGCTATCCAGACCCAAGTGCAGGATGAACAAGAGAGAGCGATTATAACACAGAAAGGAGAGAGGCACCTCTAAGTGTAGGAGTTAAAACTATTTATTAGAAGATATGCACATCAAAGGTATGTAAATCCCATGTAAGCCGTCAGCAGTGAGAGTCCTCCATAAACGTTGGCTGCAGCCATGGCTCTCCTCTTACCCAGAACCAGATCCTTCCATCTTCATGGCCGACTTCCTGGATGCAAGTAAGATGAGAGCCGGCGTTTATGGAGGACCGGTACTGCTGACGGCTTACATGGGATTTACATACCTTTTTCATGTGCCTTTCTTATACTGACTCCATGCGAGTTCCCACTTGTAATACCTTCTAAAAAATAATTTTATCTCCTACACTTAGAGGCGCCTCTCTTCTTTCTGTCTTATAGCTCTATTGGAATCTGCTTCAGGTCCTATAAAGAGGCTGCCATTTGTTGATGGACTTTGCTCTCCCCTTTTTCAGAACCCTGTATGGCACTTATGCCCCGTACACATGGTCGGATTTTCCGACGGAAAATGTGTGATAGGACCTTGTTGTCGGAAATTCCGACCATGTGTAGGCTCCATCACACATTTTCCATCGGATTTTCCGACCCACAAAGTTTGAGAGCAGGATATAAAATTTTCCGACAACAAAATCCATTGTCGGAAATTCCGATCGTGTGTACACAAATCCGACGGACAAAGTGCCACGCATGCTCAGAATAAATGAAAGCTATTGGCCACTGCCCCGTTTATAGTCCCGACGTACGTGTTTTACGTCACCGCGTTTAGAATGATCGGATTTTCTGACAACTTTGTGTGACCGTGTGTATGCAAGTCAAGTTTGAGCCAACATCCGTCTGAAAAAATCCTAGGATTTTGTTGTCGGAATGTCCGAACAAAGTCCGACCGTGTGTGCGGGGAATTATCCTGATTTATCCCAGTTGTGGGCTTTTTTTTACATCAACCCCTAGGGATTTGCCCTACTTTCCTTTGTATCATCTGCATATCTTATGTTTTTGTACAATGAATATCATTAGGTGTCCTCAGTAAGGACACTGACTTGCGCCTTCCTATCCTTTGCTTGATCCTGTTTTAAGAGAGGGGGATTGCCTATGCCAGCAGAAGCCTACAGCCTACTGAGAAGAACCCCACAGCTACAGTTCTTTTAAGCTCATGTTTTTCGCCCTGGTCTAGGCTATCATCGAAAAATTTGCATGTTGGCCCCAGTGACTACCTCTTAATTTCCAGATAACAACCCATTGACCTACCTGGAGACTGCAAAATTGGGGGCCTTGGAGCAGAGGTGAAGCGCCCACTTGGCACAGTTTAATCTCAAGATACATTACCAGCCAGGGAAGCTCAACGGACATGTCAACGCTCTGTCCCATTTCCTGGTAGAGCGCCCAGGAGAGGACATAAACTCAAACCTGGAAGACATAGAGGTTGCTCCTCTTCTACCTGTACCAGCTGCCTCAGGTGCCAAATGAGAGACCAGATCCTGACCCACAGGTCAAGACAGCGGAGCTTTATGGGGGACAGGAATGGGGGCTGCTTCAAGAAAAGGACCCAGACCTCATACAAGTGCAGCACTACCTCTCTTTTAGAAGTACAGGCCTACCTCACGGGAGTGTCAAACATCTCCTGTGGCCCGGGCCATCCTCAGACAATGATCGGCTGGAATTGCAAGACATAGTACTCTACTGGCAGGCCCAAATCCCTTCCGAACAGCGAGACATCCTGCAAGTTGTGGTCCCCCAGTCTCATATCTTGGAAGTTTGTCAAGCGCTCCACGCCACGGGCAGCAATTTTGAGGCAGATCGGACTGAATCACTGGACCAGAGGTACTTCTTTTGCCCCATTTGTCACAATGGGTACACAAAGCTTGCCAGCAGTGCAGATGTTGTACCATCCATAAGGCCTCCCTTTAGAAGGTAGCACCCATCACCATCAGCTCCTCTGAACCATTTGAGTTGGTGACCAAGGACTTCCTAACAATCTCCAGCTCTCCCTCTGGGTACTAGTATGTGCTGGTCTTTATTGACCACTTCACCAAACTTGTGGTGGTAGTACCTACCAAGTACCAGACAGCTGTCACCACTGCCAACCTCTTCCGAGAGCATATTGTTCAACCATATGGCTGACCAAAATATATTCTGTTGGACCAAGGCCTCAACTTTGGGTCTGTTATAATGACTGAATTCTAAAGCTTAAGTGGCATCAGGAAGTCCCATACCACTCCTTATCATCCCCAAGGCAGCGGCGGTTGCCGTGGACTCTAGAGCTGAGTGACCAGGATCAGAGGCGCCAACACATAGGGGCTGTGGTGTGGGCCTATAACACCATCCACTGGCCACATGCCCTTCTTCCTAATGTTTGGGCGATATGGCTGAATGCCTGTGGACCTCCTGGTGGGAATAGCAGAACACCTCCCGTCCAGAACACCCAGCTTTTGGGTACAGGAGCATTGGGAGCAGATGCAAAAGGCCAAACAGGTGTTGAACAAGCACAAAGAGGTGGCTTCTGATCCTGTTCTGAAAGCACTGCCCCTGAAACTGGGGGGACTGGGTGTTGGTAAAGAACACCAAGCAAACCAGAGGAAGCAAGCTGGAGCCCAAGTGGGAACGCACCCCATATTAAGTAGTGGGCATCCTTTTCCAGCTATCCCAGTCTATGATCAATGAGGGGCCTGGCCACATGAAAAAAAAAACTGATCAAAACATGTTATGTGGATTACCCTTGGGAGCTGAGGATCCTGCATGTCCCCATCAGAGTCTCATTACTTCCCCCACTCAGTGGGAGTTGTTGTCCTGTCTGAACCTTACAGATTTAAGAGACACTTCAGTCCCCACACTGGTTCAGTATCTACTGTATATTTTGAAAAACATATAGTGTTTTTTGTAAAAGCTAGCCCATTTGCCCTATGTGTATAGGGTACCTCTAGAAACCACCACCACTACTTTTTCAAAATAAAGTATACATTACACAAGGAAAATGGGGAAAATTGACCAAGTTTGCATACCTGGGAGTAGGGCACACAGCACATCTAGGAATGCAATTCAGCAGTCGTCACCTAGTTATGTCTATTATTACCAGTGTGAGTGGGGAGACAGGGTCCAGACCCTGCAGCAAAAAAGCCCATGCAGAAGCTGGCTCATTTGTTGGTGTCCTATGTGTATAGGGTGGCTCAAGAAACCTCTCACTGTGTCCTGCAGACTAGAACATATTAAACAATGAGAATAAGGGGTAGGGCTTAATTCATAAAGTCAGTCTTCAAAAAAGTAACACTACCACCAAATCAAAGCTGCGTAGTCAGACATCATGCTCAGGGGCCCCAGAGAGACATCTGCAAATTTTGAAAAACCAATAAACAAACTTGTTTATGCCAGGAGCATAAATGTGCATCCTGGTAGCAGCTAGTGGGGGGGCATAGGGTTGCTCACTGGGACTCTGGAGGATGCCCCCTCTGAAATCCTTAATGGATGTGGTTTAATGTTTAGAGCATTATCAAACTCCTCTTGCATAAAACAAATACCAAAGATAGCATGGGAGTGGTTTCAAGAGTCAGCCCCTGCCGATCCCTTTTTAACACGATCTTGGAGTGATACTTGGTAGAGAGCTACAGTGTTTTACAAGAATGTGTTGCTTCACCTCAGGGTATAGTGTCATACCACTCTTACCCTGGATGAGTCAGCTTAATATGGGAAACTACACTGCTTAGATGTTGAGGAAGGGAGGTCCCTGTCACTGTACCCCAAAAACTGAATGCTGGACTAGAAGCAAAAGAAGTAAATGTCACGCCGTGTCCGGGATTTGATCCTGGGACCTGGGGTTCTTTGGATGGGTTCCTATTGCCTGAGCCACCAGGGAACTTCCTTTTGCTAGAATCCTTGTTATGTTCTGCTGCTGGAGTTTGGATGCTGGCTCCACCCTGTGACCAGCTGTAGGCAGTCACCTGATCTTGTGACCCTATAAATCTTCACTTCCCCCTTCCTGTCTTTGCCCTAGTATAGGATCCTGTTGTATGATAGTGCTTTGCTGGTTTCTAGCTTCCGCTTGTTTCTGACTCCGCTTCTGGATTACACCTTTGGACTTCACTGATCACTGTTGCTGACCCTGCCTGTTCCCGACCTTGCCTTTTGGCCTACTCCTTTGGATTACTCGGATCGGGTTTGCTGACTTCACCCTCTTCCAACTGTGAGTTGTTTGTTTTATTTTCCTTATTTAGTCTGTTTGCACTTCCCTTTTAGTCTCCTGGCAGACCTGACAGTAAATACATAAGTGCAGACAATGTGTTCATTAAAATAATATATAATTGAGAACAATCCTGCAGTCCAGTAGTCCTTTTTTTCCAGCAATTGAAAATTGGGCACACCATTATCCCTTTGGTATCAGCTACCCAGGTACAGGCTGGATTAAGCTACTACCGTAAAGCAATAAAGCTCTAAGCTCTTTTATCAGCAGGGTATCTGTAGAGGATGAGTGGAGGAAGGCCCTGTGTTGCTATCAATATCTAATTTGACTAGCAGTAAGGATCAAGTAGACCTATAGTATTTTGTTCGGAAAAAGATATGATAGCTTTTCCGACAGGATTCCACACGGTCACACAAGTTTGGTGAACTTTCGACCATCAAGAACGCGGTGACGTACAACACTACGACGAGCCGAGAAAATGAAGTTCAATGCTTCTGAGCATGCATCAAATTGTTTCAGAGCATGCGTAGGAATTTTGCGTGTCGGAATTGCTACAGACGATCGTATTTTCAGGTAGGAACTTTTTTGACCGAAAAATTGAGAACATGCTCTCAGTCTTTTGCTGGCTGGAATTTGGCCAGCAAAAGTCCGATGGAGCATACACACGGTTTTCCGACCAAAAGCTCTCATCGGTCTTTTGCTGGCCGAATTTCCGATCGTGTGTACTGCTCCACTTTGCAGCCAGACCCCCTTGCTTCAATGTCAGAGGTGCAGCGGGGAGCAGCGAGATGACATCATCTCTCACTGCCCGCCCAGCATCAGCGCTCTCCTGCCCTCACTAAATGTACCAGTGCTGCCAGCCTGCCACCAATGCAGCGTCAATGCATATTTGGTGACACTGGCTGGCATGGCAAGTGACAATCCACAACAGTTGGCAAGTGACAACCCACATCTGGTGGCCAGCGATGTTGCAAGCGATAATCTGCAAATGGTGGCAGGTGACATGGCAATCTTCAAATGGTGGCAAGTGACAATCTGCAAATGGTGGCAGGAGACGTGGCAATCTGCAAATGGTGGCAAGTGACAATCCGCATCTGCTGCCAGGTGAAAGTGGCAAATGACAATCCACATCTGGTGGCAGGTGACAGTAGCAAGTGACACAATGCATCTGGTGACAGGAGATGTGGCAAGTGACACGCCCAGAGCTTCCACTGATTCTACATTATGGCGAGTTGAACCACTTCATTATATATTAGACTGTAACAATAGAAACAATGCGCTTCAATCACCCTGACACCGCCATGGGCTCTAGCCCTAGATCTTTTGCAGGCCTAGCAACGCCCCTGAATTTAAACATCCCTTGTAATAGAAAAAAAGCATGACAGGACCTCTTAAATATGAGATCTGTGGTCTGTGGTTTTTCTTTAAAAATGTCACTTTGGGGAAAAAAAAAAAATTCTCCTTTAAGAGCTATGGGCGGAAGTGACGTTTGACGTCGCTTCCGCCCTCCCATGCTATGGAGCCGAGCGGGGGCCATCTTCCCCTCAGTCGGCAGCCAGGCATCCACGGGAGAGGACACAATCATCTCCGCTGCTACCGAAGGGTCCGGTAAATGGCGGAGAGGATCGGAGCGCGGCAGGAGGAGGGTGGACACCTCTCTCGCCACCGATAAAAGTGATCTCGCTGCGAATCCACCGCTGAGACCACTTTTATCTTAGAGAGAAACGCACGGCGTTCCCAAAATTAAGCTAACTGCTTATTGTTTGAGCAAGAGTGCACTGGAAAGCATGGAACGCAACCTCTTCAAATTAGTCTCTGCAGCAACAAGGTTCTTTACCAAAGAAACGCGCTAATAGTGATGAAGAAATACAAAAAGATGTGAAATAGAATTATGCTATTAACAAATACTTAAACCATTGACAAATGTTTAAACCGATCAGTGCATATAAGATGATAGGTCATTAAAAAATTGTCCATCATAATACAAACAATTATGATCACCACGTGACAAAAGCAGCTAAATGCTGACATAAATGTCTCAAAATTGGATGAAGGTGTTCCAGAAACAATTGACCTAGGGACTGGTATATACCACATGGATCACCCAAGTTCAGCGGCACTCTGAAGCATATGTTCTTGGAAGCCTTCAAAAAAGAATCCAGTGTGGGGAAACATAAAGTTGTGCAGATACCACCACCCAAGTTCCTTCCTTCTGCGTCTTCCTCAGGGGGTCGACGTTGGAGGGTGCTGGTGTGTATCACAAGCCTTTGTGGTGGCTTGCTGGGAGGAGAAGTGCAGAGTGTAGGGTGGTGTGTAGAGGTGAGCCCCAGGTGTGGACAATCCACACCTGGGGCTCACCTCCACACACCACCCTACACTCTGCACTTCTCCTCCCAGCAAGCCACCACAAAGGCTTGTGATGCCAGTTGGCAATTCAAGCCTGTTTGACTCGCACAGTATATGCTCTGTGAGTCCCAACGCTCTGGTAAGCCTCCATTCACTTGGGTGGTGGTATCTGCACAACTTTATGTTTCCCCACACTGGATTCTTTTTTGAAGGCTTCCAAGAACATATGCTTCAGAGTGCCGCTGAACTTGGGTGATCCATGTGGTATATACCAGCCCCTAGGTCAATTGTTTCTGGAACACCTTCATCCAATTTTGAGACATTTATGTCAGCATTTAGCTGCTTTTGTCACGTGGTGATCATAATTGTTTGTACTATGATGGACAATTTTTTAATGACCTATCATCTCATATGCACTGATCGGTTTAAACATTTGTCAATGGTTTAAGTATTTGTTAATAGCATAATTTTATTTCACATCTTTTTGTATTTCTTCATCACTATTAGCGCTAACTAATTTTATATATATTTGATTTACTAGCAAAATTTCTTTTTGCGGTGTTAGCTGCTTGCAATTCGAGAGTAAGCGCATGTTTTTTTTGTTGTTTTTCTGCGTTGATCTACCCGTCAGTCACAGGCAGCTGACTGGTAGATTGCAACCCCTCTGCTGATTAACGCACAACTACACAAGCAATCAGCTCTGTTTGTGTAGCTGTTCAGCGCTGCTCCCCCCTGGCCCCTCCTATTTATCCTGGATGCTTGTATGGGACATCATCTGGGATGAACAGAAAGAAAGAATTGGATGAGAGGCTAGTGGGGAACAGCGTGACAGAAGAGGACTCATCACAGCTGGTTCTCTGCTTAGCTTTGCAAATGAAATGACCCCTGCCCTGCTATTTTTTTGAGCTCATGTAATTTACCCTGATCCTATTTGCTCTGATCCCATTTAAGTTGCCTTAATCCCATTTAAGTTGCCCTGATCCCATGTTACTCTGATCTCAGGTAAGGTGCTCTGATCCCATGTGCCCTGATCCCATGTAACGTGCCCAGATCCCATGTAACGTGCTCTGATCCCATGTAAGGTGCCTTGATCCCATGTGCCATTATCTTTAGAAGTGGACCTCTTCCCCTGTAATGGATCCTTCCATCTCCAGGTTGAACAAAGCAACCGTGATACTGGTGGAGGAGTCTCCCTCCTTTAAAGACAGCATTGACTGGTCAGTATTGGGACCTGTGTTGGTCCCAGACTTGGGGTCTCAGAAGCTTATCAAATGGGCCAAGCTTCTGCGACAAGATCTGGATACAGGTCAGGTCTCCCCAGTGTATGTGGAACTGGCTTACTGCTTAGAAGCAGCCCTGCTTCTTTCCAAGCTACCTGTTTCATCAATGGTGCTGTGGCTTAAATGTTGGTCTGCTGTCCAGATGTCCAAGAAGGCCCTGGTATACCTCCCCTTCCCAGAGTGAACGCCTCTTCAGTGCTACTTTGATGATATCAAGAACCTTACGGGTGGCAAGAGTACCTTCCCCCCACAGGCCAGAAGAAAAAGGAACTGTTGGGTGTGTAGACCTTCCTTTACTGCACATAAGAGGCTTTTTCGTTCCCCTGGCTCTGCTGACAAGGATTCAGGGCCCTTGTGGGTGGTGCCAAAGGAACCGGCCCCACAAAACCTCCAAGTCCCTGGACAAATCCTCCTCAGCATGAAGGTTTGCCCCACCCATCTTTAGGGTAGTGTGTGGGGGGGGGGGGGGGTCATCTTTGCTGGTTCTCACTCCTATGGACCTCCATCATTCCTGACAATGGGTTTGCAAACTGATTGGGTCCACTGTCCAGCTACTAAATAGAATTTCATTCTTATCCACCAGAGAAATTCTTTCTCTCCCATCTTTGGCCCAAGCTTCTGCTTTTGTCTCCTGCCTCCTTGCTTTGGACCCTGTACAGGGTCGTGCAGGACCTGCTTATCCAGGGAGTGATTATCCTGGTGCCCAAATCAGAGTGGTTATGGGGGCTTTACTCCAATCTGTTCACAGTCCTGAAACAGGACAGGGTTCACCCAATTCTGGACCTCAAGGCCCTGAATTGCTTCATATGGGTACAGCAGTTCAAGCTTGAATCCATTTACTCAGTGGCGGTCTCATTTAATCAAGAGGATTTTATATTGTCTATAGACCTCAAAGATGCATACCCGCACATTCCCACTTGCCAAGGACATCAGTGTTTCTTGCGCTTCGAGATTGGATGCACATTATAAATTTGTGGTGCTCCCTTTTGGCCTGGCCTCCGTGCCCCAGGTATTGACCAAGGTGTTGGCCCCAGTCCCTGTGTTACTGAGACAATGGGGAATTGCCATGATTGGCTACCTGGACAAGCTGCTCCTGTGATAAGAGACTCATTCCGCACTGATTGATAATGTGGAGATCAAGATGTGCTCCCTGCTGGAAACCTCAAGAAGTCTGTCCCACAGACAGTCTTCCCTGCTGTCTTTTTTGCAGGTGCTGGGGCTTATGGTGTCCATCTTCAGAGGCAGCCCCATATGCGCAGTTCCATACAAGAGCTGTGCAGATGGAAATCCTGTCAAAATGGGACAAATCTTCCATTTCCCTGGACAACCAGATTCATCTGGACTGTTTTACAAGGGCCTCCTCATCTGATAGCTCCAGTCTTCGTCCCTACACACTGGAAAGCCCTTTCTTCCCCTCCTGTGGATGGTAGTCACAACAGATGCCAGCCTGTCTGGCTAGGAACAAAAAAAAAGGAAAGTATGTTGGACTTTACTGGCATGACAAGGAGTACACATAACTATAATTACAAGTAGATTTTTTTTCCATTCATTTAAAACCGAATTGGTATACAATAGTAGAATAGTTTGCCTTATTGTATTGTATAATTGACGCATTTAAAACAGACTGCAGAATACTTCCTAGACGGGCACCAAAGCTCTCCAAAAGGCCACGAAGAGGGGATTGAAAGGATAACGTTGCCTATTCAGAAATGCAAAAAATAAATGATGTAGTGTGTGTGTGTGTATGTATATGTGTGTGTGTGTGTGTGTGTGTGTGTGTGTGTGTGTGTGTGTGTGTGTGTGTGTGTGTGTGTGTGTGTGTGTGTGTGTGTATATATATATATATATATATATATATATATATATATATATATATATATATATATATATATATATATATATATATATATGTGTGTGTATATATATATATATATGTGTGTGTATATATATTTATATATATGTGTGTGTGTGTGTAAGCCCCTCCTAGATTGTAAGCTCTAACGAGCAGGGCCCTCTGATTCCTCCTGTATTGAATTGTATTGTACTTGTACTGTCTGCCCTAATGTTGTAAAGCGCTGCGTAAACTGTCGGCGCTATATAAATCCTGTATAATAATAATAATAATAATAATAATACTGTATAAAGAACCGAAAGTTCACTTACACAAGTATCTGCTCAAATGTTATGAACCAAAGTCACATCAACACAAATGATATATTCATAAATCCTAAAGAGGCACTATCTGAGGGATGGAAAGAAGAATACATACATCCCCTTTCAATACAAAGGTGGAAGTAATCATAATATTACAAAAACCATTGACAAGGTACAGGAGGTGCTGGTGGCTGCATGTTGCCTTATAAATCACAATGTGAACTGCCACAACTCCAAATCCAGGCAAAGATAGAAAAGGGAGGGCGAGCTTAGGTGGATTAGTGTTAAAACAAAACGGAGACACAAATAGCATAACAAACTTGTATGCCAAGATTGTCACAAGATGGCACTAGAACACGAATGCTACCAAATAATCTGTTTAGTTCACAACAGCAACCCTATAGGTCAACATTCTCCGAAGTGATGTTAGCCAAGGGCAAGTAACCTAAAGTCCTATGGAACATAATAAAAAGCTCAATAGCCATCTATGAAGTCCACATGACACACCACAGCAATCCATAAGTATTAAAAAATCCATAACCCGTCCACCACAACATGTGCTAATCAACCATGATAGAAACACCACCTCCCCACGCATACACTTTATGGTACGCAAACTTTGAGGAAGTCATCCCGACTAAACGCATCAGAAGGAAGTGACATCAGCCGCAAACCGGGAGTGGCACAGTAGCAATTTTGGAAAAGGGTTTTTGCACTGGTCTTCTATGCTTTATGTAAGCATACCATAAAGGTGTTTTGTTATTTATTTATTTTTTTGCTGCACTATGGTCCTTCTCTAATCTTACATGGTCCTGGGCTACATAGAGGGCGCCATCTTATGGAGGACTCTGGGGGCACCTGAGCCAAGCCACTGTTCTGTGTGTCCATTCAGACATGGAGCTGTGGCTCGGCCCTGCGCCCTTCCTCTCCTCATTGGCTCACTGACTTTGACAGCAGCTGGAGCCAATGGTGCCTGCTGTGTGTCTCAGCCAATCTGGAGGTAGAGTCCTGGACAGCCGAGTCTCTCATTCAACATCGCTGGAATATTATTATAAATATTAGGTTTACCTGAGCCCAATCTGTTTTTTTTTTTTTTATCTATGCATTAAGATAAAAAAAACAGAAGAAGGTTTTTTTTTATCTCAATGCATAGACTGCATTATTATAAAAAAACTTCTACCTTTAGAACCACTTTAAATTTGGCACTTCTTCACTATTTCCATGTGAGCACGCTTATTGGCTATTTAAACAGTTTATAGGTTTTGAATATACTACATACAAATTTTTGGTTCTTTTCCATGTTGCAAGGAAAGCACAAGTGGGAGCACAATGGATATTCGCAATCAAGACATAACTCATGTATATGTATGAAAATATTTTATTGCATTTTATTGCTGGTGAGAAGATAAGGAGACAATTTTTATCCAAACGGGACTGTTATAATATATGTACATCTTTCAACATTTTTGTAGATGAACATTTTATGCTTTAAGGTTCATAGAAACTATTTTAGTTCTTGGTAAAAGTGAGAACAGCAGGGTGGGACTTTGCATGAGGGTGTAGGGGCTGTTCAAAACCCCTCCTCCATCCCAATTAAGTAGTAGAGTATGGAGAGAACAGGTGTGGGACTTTATACAAGGCACATGGGAGCAGAGGTATGAGTTGGGTAAAAATTGAAATTTATTAATGAGAAAAAAAAAGATTTTACAAAAATTCATACATTACATAATTGAGCATAAATAGTAACATAAATGATTTTACAAAAATTCATACAATACATAGTTAGGCACATGGCTCTGCATATGTTGGCACTCAGCTCTAAGGTAGTAGATATTAGATATTAAAAGTGTAATCGAAAACTAATGCATCAAAAATGACAAATATAAATAAATGGATACAAGTAAATAGGAACGTTATATGCATATGGGTTCATATAGTGTACACCTAGCGGTAGATTGGAGCTCTACGTCGTTACGTCGTTTCGGGGCCTTAAAGCCACTCATCAGGAGCGATACCGAGGTGGTACCTATGAGTTGGGGAAATAGAGGTAATGAATGGTGGGAAAATGCAAGGGAAAAAAAATATATAAGTCATGAATATCATGTTATTGGTTGTAGCTCTGGACTCACAGTAGTGTCTGCGCAAAGGCGACGCGGCCCAAGGTGCCACGCCAACCATGGATGCCCCGTCCCGAAGCTGAGGGGGCATGGTCCGACAGGCGAGACCAACACAACGAACCCCCCAGGTGGGGTCAAAGTGTGGAGACAAATGTGTGGGTGGGGGGTGGTCCCAAGATGAGGGAGGATAGGCGCTGGGTGTCTGTGTAAAAGAAACAAAAATAAAAAAGTGTGAGGTTGAATGGAGTGAAAAACTGGGGCAAGGTGGGGTGTGGGGTAAGACAATAAAATGTGGAGAAAACCGGAGAGGGGGAGGGGGGGGGGGGAAGAGAGAGAGAAGGAGGGAAGAAGGGGGAAAAGGAAAGGGGAAAAAGGGAATAAAGAGGGAGAGAAAAGAGAAAAGGAAAAGGGGGGGTGCAGCGGGGGACTGAAAGCAGGGACAGAAGGTAGTGAGGACAAAAGAGGTAAAGTAAGACAAGGGAGCACGATGAAGGAGAGGGGGAACACAGAAGAAAAGTGAGGAACAACATGATGAGAAGAATGAGAGGGAGAGAAAAGGAAAAGGGGGTGGGTGTTGAAGGTGCGGAAGAAACATACCTGAGCAAGTGCAAGTAGGGGCATGAATGCCGGCTGTGAGATGTGCAGATGGATGGTGAGGGCAGGAAAGACAGAGGAGGGGACCACAGCCAGGAGGGACGATGCCGCGGTGAACGCCGCCAGAGAAGGCCCCCAACGTCAGGCACCAGCAGCCCAGAGAACCGGGGGGAGAGCCCCAGACCCCTGCAGCTGGACACAGAAACTGGCCAGCCGTGGGGCGACCCCCTAAACTCATCGAGCGCTGGAGAGTGGAATCCCAGGCATCAGCTGATAAGGCGTCACGCTGGACGCCGAACAGCTGGTGCGGGAGGCGTGACGTCGACGCGCAGTGGGGGAGACCCCGCCCACCTCCTCCCAAGGAGGGAGGGGCAAACCACAGTGCGCGTCACAGCTTCGGGGAGGGACAGAACAGGCCGGCGGGGACAGACAAAGGGCCCCGTCGAAAACACGCACACATACTGGGAGCAAAAAAAGTTAAGCTGTGACGCCAGGGAAATCCTGGCACAGTATAAGTGACTTAAACAGAAGCTGTCAATGTGTGGGTATAGAGTCTGGTCTGTCGTATTAAAATGAAATGGGCAAATAAGATTAAGAATTACACTTGGGAAAGATGGAAGTATCAGAGGATGTTTAAAGGAAATGTGTATTGCTCAGTGTAGCGCCCATGTGCCTCCATTCCTAATTGTATGGTAAAAGTGAGAACAGCAGGGTGGGACTTTGCATGAGGGTGTAGGGGCTGTTCAAAACCCCTCCTCCATCCCAATTAAGTAGTAGAGTATGGAGAGAACAGGTGTGGGACTTTATACAAGGCACATGGGAGCAGAGGTATGAGTTGGGTAAAAATTGAAATTTATTAATGAGAAAAAAAGATTTTACAAAAATTCATACATTACATAATTGAGCATAAATAGTACATAAATGATTTTACAAAAATTCATACAATACATAGTTAGGCACATGGCTCTGCATATGTTGGCACTCAGCTCTAAGGTAGTAGATATTAGATATTAAAAGTGTAATCGAAAACTAATGCATCAAAAATGACAAATATAAATAAATGGATACAAGTAAATAGGAACGTTATATGCATATGGGTTCATATAGTGTACACCTAGCGGTAGATTGGAGCTCTACGTCGTTACGTCGTTTCGGGGCCTTAAAGCCACTCATCAGGAGCGATACCGAGGTGGTACCTATGAGTTGGGGAAATAGCGGTAATGAATAGTGGGAAAATGCAAGGGAAAAAAAATATATAAGTCATGAATATCATGTTATTGGTTGTAGCTCTGGACTCACAGTAGTGTCTGCGCAAAGGCGACGCGGCCCAAGGTGCCACGCCAACCATGGATGCCCCGTCCCGAAGCTGAGGGGGCATGGTCCGACAGGCGAGACCAACACAACGAACCCCCCAGGTGGGGTCAAAGTGTGGAGACAAATGTGTGGGTGGGGGGTGGTCCCAAGATGAGGGAGGATAGGCGCTGGGTGTCTGTGTAAAAAGAAACAAAAATAAAAAAGTGTGAGGTTGAATGGAGTGAAAAACTGGGGCAAGGTGGGGTGTGGGGTAAGACAATAAAATGTGGAGAAAACCGGAGAGGGGGAGGGGGGGGGGGAGAGAGAGAGAAGGAGGGAAGAAGGGGGAAAAGGAAAGGGGAAAAAGGGAATAAAGAGGGAGAGAAAAGAGAAAAGGAAAAGGGGGGGGTGCAGCGGGGGACTGAAAGCAGGGACAGAAGGTAGCGAGGACAAAAGAGGTAAAGGCAAAGACAAGGGAGCACGATGAAGGAGAGGGGGAACACAGAAGAAAAGTGAGGAACAACATGATGAGAAGAATGAGAGGGAGAGAAAAGGAAAATGGGGTGGGTGTTGAAGGTGCGGAAGAAACATACCTGAGCAAGTGCAAGTAGGGGCATGAATGCCTCACACTTTTTTATTTTTGTTTCTTTTTACACAGACACCCAGCGCCTATCCTCCCTCATCTTGGGACCACCCTCCACCCACACATTTGTCTCCACACTTTGACCCCACCTGGGGGGTTCGTTGTGTTGGTCTCGCCTGTCGGACCATGCCCCCTCAGCTTCGGGACGGGGCATCCATGGTTGGCGTGGCACCTTGGGCCGCGTCGCCTTTGCGCAGACACTACTGTGAGTCCAGAGCTACAACCAATAACATGATATTCATGACTTATATATTTTTTTTCCCTTGCATTTTCCCACCATTCATTACCGCTATTTCCCCAACTCATAGGTACCACCTCGGTATCGCTCCTGATGAGTGGCTTTAAGGCCCCGAAACGACGTAACGACGTAGAGCTCCAATCTACCGCTAGGTGTACACTATATGAACCCATATGCATATAACGTTCCTATTTACTTGTATCCATTTATTTATATTTGTCATTTTTGATGCATTAGTTTTCGATTACACTTTTAATATCTAATATCTACTACCTTAGAGCTGAGTGCCAACATATGCAGAGCCATGTGCCTAACTATGTATTGTATGAATTTTTGTAAAATCATTTATGTACTATTTATGCTCAATTATGTAATGTATGAATTTTTGTAAAATCTTTTTTTCTCATTAATAAATTTCAATTTTTACCCAACTCATACCTCTGCTCCCATGTGCCTTGTATAAAGTCCCACACCTGTTCTCTCCATACTCTACTACTTAATTGGGATGGAGGAGGGGTTTTGAACAGCCCCTACACCCTCATGCAAAGTCCCACCCTGCTGTTCTCACTTTTACCATACAATTAGGGATGGAGGCACATGGGCGCTACACTGAGCAATACACATTTCCTTTAAACATCCTCTGATACTTCCATCTTTCCCAAGTGTAATTCTTAATCTTATTTGCCCATTTCATTTTAATACGACAGACCAGACTCTATACCCACACATTGACAGCTTCTGTTTAAGTCACTTATACTGTGCCAGGATTTCCCTGGCGTCACAGCTTAACTTTTTTTGCTCCCAGTATGTGTGCGTGTTTTCGACGGGGCCCTTTGTCTGTCCCCGCCGGCCTGTTCTGTCCCTCCCCGAAGCTGTGACGCGCACTGTGGTTTGCCCCTCCCTCCTTGGGAGGAGGTGGGCGGGGTCTCCCCCACTGCGCGTCGACGTCACGCCTCCCGCACCAGCTGTTCGGCGTCCAGCGTGACGCCTTATCAGCTGATGCCTGGGATTCCACTCTCCAGCGCTCGATGAGTTTAGGGGGTCGCCCCACGGCTGGCCAGTTTCTGTGTCCAGCTGCAGGGGTCTGGGGCTCTCCCCCCGGTTCTCTGGGCTGCTGGTGCCTGACGTTGGGGGCCTTCTCCGGCGGCGTTCACCGCGGCATCGTCCCTCCTGGCTGTGGTCCCCTCCTCTGTCTTTCCTGCCCTCACCATCCATCTGCACATCTCACAGCCGGCATTCATGCCCCTACTTGCACTTGCTCAGGTATGTTTCTTCCGCACCTTCAACACCCACCCCCTTTTCCTTTTCTCTCCCTCTCATTCTTCTCATCATGTTGTTCCTCACTTTTCTTCTGTGTTCCCCCTCTCCTTCATCGTGCTCCCTTGTCTTACTTTACCTCTTTTGTCCTCACTACCTTCTGTCCCTGCTTTCAGTCCCCCGCTGCACCCCCCCTTTTCCTTTTCTCTTTTCTCTCCCTCTTTATTCCCTTTTTCCCCTTTCCTTTTCCCCCTTCTTCCCTCCTTCTCTCTCTCTTCCCCCCCCCCCCTCCCCCTCTCCGGTTTTCTCCACATTTTATTGTCTTACCCCACACCCCACCTTGCCCCAGTTTTTCACTCCATTCAACCTCACACTTTTTTATTTTTGTTTCTTTTTACACAGACACCCAGCGCCTATCCTCCCTCATCTTGGGACCACCCCCCACCCACACATTTGTCTCCACACTTTGACCCCACCTGGGGGGTTCGTTGTGTTGGTCTCGCCTGTCGGACCATGCCCCCTCAGCTTCGGGACGGGGCATCCATGGTTGGCGTGGCACCTTGGGCCGCGTCGCCTTTGCGCAGACACTACTGTGAGTCCAGAGCTACAACCAATAACATGATATTCATGACTTATATATTTTTTTTCCCTTGCATTTTCCCACCATTCATTACCGCTATTTCCCCAACTCATAGGTACCACCTCGGTATCGCTCCTGATGAGTGGCTTTAAGGCCCCGAAACGATGTAACGACGTAGAGCTCCAATCTACCGCTAGGTGTACACTATATGAACCCATATGCATATAACGTTCCTATTTACTTGTATCCATTTATTTATATTTGTCATTTTTGATGCATTAGTTTTCGATTACACTTTTAATATCTAATATCTACTACCTTAGAGCTGAGTGCCAACATATGCAGAGCCATGTGCCTAACTATGTATTGTATGAATTTTTGTAAAATCATTTATGTACTATTTATGCTCAATTATGTAATGTATGAATTTTTGTAAAATCTTTTTTTCTCATTAATAAATTTCAATTTTTACCCAACTCATACCTCTGCTCCCATGTGCCTTGTATAAAGTCCCACACCTGTTCTCTCCATACTCTACTATTTTAGTTCTTGGTTTAAAACTGACCAGTTCAGTGGAGGGACTTCCTTTTTAACCACTTCAGCCCTGGAAGAATTTACCCCCTTCCTGACCAGAGCACTTTTTGCGATTCGGCACTGCGTCGCTTTAACTGACAATTGCGCAGTCGTGCAACATGGTACCCAAACAAGATTGATGTCCTTTTTCCCCCACAAATAGAGCTTTCTTTTGATGGTATTTGATCACCTCTGCAATTTTTTTTTTTTTTTTGCACTATAAACAAAAAAAGAGCGATAATTTTGAAAAAAATGTGATAAATGTTACTTAAGCGCTGATATGATTTTAAAAAACTGGTTGGATTAAGAAATGAAAAAAGAATACTAAATGACATCAGCTGAAACCATTCAAAAAGTGATCTGACACTTATTATGTGATGAAAATGTGTTATTGGTGCGCTAATATCAACCTTTTAAAATTGCACAGTGCCCCTTAACCGCTTCACCCCCAGAAGAATTTACCCCCTTCCTGACCAGAGTGTTTTTTGCGATTCGGCACTGCGTCGCTTTAACTGACAATTTTTTTTTTTTGCGCTATAAACAAAATAAGAGCGACAATTTTGAAAAAAACACATTATTTTTTACATTTTGCTATAATAAATATCCCCCAAAAATATATAAAAAAAAACATTTTTTTTCCTCAGTTTAGGCCGATACGTATTCTTCTACATATTTTTGGTAAAAAAAAAATCGCAATAAGCGTTTATTGATTGCTTTGCGCAAAAGTTATAGCGTTTACTAAATAGGTGATAGTTTTATGGCATTTTTATTAATAATTTTTTTTTACTAGTAATGGCGGCGATCAGCGATTTCTATTGTGACTGCGACGTTATGGTGGATATGTCGGACATTTTTGACACATTTTTGGGACCATTGTCATTTATACAGCGATGCGATTAAAAATGCACTGATTACTGTGTAAATGACACTGGCAGTGAAGGGGTTAACCACTAGGGGGCGGGGAGGGGTTAATCAGTACTAGGGGAATGTTTTCTAACTGTAGGGGGAGGGGCTGTATGTGTCACTACGCTGATCACTGCTCCCGATGACAGGGAGCAGTGATCAGTGGCACTTGTCACTAGGCAGAACGGGGAGATGCTGTTTACATCAGCATCTCCCCATTCGTCCTCTCCGTGAGGCGATCGCGGGTATCCCCGCGGCGATCGAGTCCGCGGGACCCGCGACCCGACTCACGGAGCTGCCGGCGCACGCGCGCACGCAATGGCACGGTGGGGAATTCAAAAGGACGTACAGGTACTCCCTTTTGCCCAGCCGTGCCATTCTGCCAACGTAAATAGTCATGCGCCGGTCGGGAAGCGGTTAAACATATAGTGGGGACGGAAAGTATTCAGACCCCCTTAAATTTTTCACTCTTGCAGCCATTTGCTAAAATCATTTAAGTTCATTTTTTTTCCTCATTAATGTACAGACAGCACCCAATATTGACAGAAAAACACAGAATTGTTGACATTTTTGCAGATTTATTAAAAAAGAAAAACTGAAATGTCACATGGTCCTAAGTGTTCAGACCCTTTGCTGTGACACTCATATATTTAACTCAGGTGCTGTCCATTTCTTCTGATCATCCTTGAGATGGTTCTACACCTTCATTTAAGTCCAGCTGTGTATGATTATACTGATTGGACTTGATTATGAAAGCCACACACCTGTCCATATAAGACCTTACAGCTCACAGTGCATGTCAGAGCAAATGAGAATCATGAGGTCAAAGGAACTGTCTGAGGAGCTCAGAGACAGAATTGTGGCAAGGCACAGATCTGGCCAAGGTTACGAAAAAATTTCTGCTGCACTTAAGGTTCCTAAGAGCACAGTGGCCTCCATAATCCTTAAGTGGAAGATGTTTCGGACGACCAGAACCCTTCCTAGTGCTGGCCGTCCAGCCAAACTGAGCTATCGGGGGAGAAGAGCCTTGGTGAGAGAGGTAAAGAAGAACCCAAAGATCACTGTGGCTGAGCTCCAGAGATGCAGTCGGGAGATGGGAGAAAGTCAACCATCACTGCAGCCCTCCACCAGTCGGGGCTTTATGGCAGAGTGGCCCGACGGAAGCCTCTCCTCAGTGCAAGACACATTAAAGCTCCCATGGAGTTTGCTAAAAAACACCTGAAGGACTCCAAGATGGTGAGAAATAAGATTCTCTGGTCTGATGAGACCAAGATAGAACTTTTTGGCCTTAATTCTAAAAGGTATGTGTGGAGAAAACCAGGCACTGCTCATCACCTGTCCAATACAGTCCCAACAGTGAAGTATGGTGGTGGCAGCATCATGCTGTGGGGGTGTTTTTCAGCTGCAGGGACAGGACGACTGGTTGCAATCGAGGGAAAGATTAATGCGGCCAAGTACAGGGATACCCTGGATGAAAACCTTCTCCAGAGTGCTCAGGACCTCAGACTGGGCCGAAGGTTTACCTTCCAACAAGACAATGACCCTAAGCACACAGCTAAAATGAAGGAGTGGCTTCACAACAACCCCGTGACTGTTCTTGAATGGCCCAGCCAAAGACCTGTCTTAAACCCAATTGAGCATCTCTGGAGAGACCTAAAAATGGCTGTCCACCAACGTTTACCATCCTACCTGACAGAACTGGAGAGGATCTGCAAGGAGGAATGGCAGAGGAACCCCAAATCCAGGTGTGAAAAACTTGTTGCATTTTCCCCAAAAAGACTCATGGCTCTACTAGCTCAAAAAGGTGCTTCTACTAAATACTGAGCAAAGGGTCTGAATACTTAGGACCATGTGATATTTCAGTTTTTCTTTTTTAATAAATGTGCAAAAATGTCAACAATTCTGTTTTTCTGTCAATATGGGGTGCTGTGTGTACATTAATGAGGAAAAAAAATGAACTTAAATGATTTTAGCAAATGGCTGCAATATAACAAAGAGTGAAAAATATTTAAGGGGGTCTGAATACTTTCCGTCCCCACTGTATACACATATGAATTAATAGTGATAAAAATAGGAGACAAATAAAAAATGTGAAGACAAATAAAATAATAACATCACAATAAATGAGTGAAAAAATCCTTCACAAGTGAATAGATAGATAATAGTTCAATATTCACCACACCTAATGTAATGCCCGCTCACCTTCCAAGCTAGGCACAAAATGTCACTGGAAATTCCACATACACGTAGCGATCAGATTGACTCCAAAGTGTGGTATTTCTAAGTGAGATTTTGCAAGAAACTTCTTGCTTCTCCGTATATACTTTGTTAAAAACCGTTTGCTTCTTCATGGGTATTGACTCTCAAAGAGGATACATGACATCGCGCAATATTGCTTACAAAAACTGTGCTCAATGTAAATTATAGATACAGGGGGTCCCCTAGTTACAAACATCCGACTTACAAACGACTCCTACTTACAAACGGAGGGAGATAACAGGAAGTGAGAGGAAATCTACCCCTAGGAAGAAATTCACTCCTGTAAGAGCTATTATGGGGAAAAGGTACCTCCACTGATGCTTTATCACCAAGGCTTGTTTCCACAACAACCCAAAATTTTCAAAATCCAATTGTCATTGGGACAGAAAGTGAAGTGAAATCTTCTTAACAGGGGCACAGACAGCAAAACAAATGTTATAGGGGTGTTAACCCTTCCCTATGTTATCCAAAAAGCTTAAAAATAGTTTTTTTGGCTGGAGCTACACTTAAAAAATGTACCTGTTCCGACTTACAAACAGATTCAACTTAAGAACAAACCTACAGTCCCTAACTTGTTTGTAACCCGGGGACCCCCTGTAAATGCACTCACATGTGCGCAAATATAACAGGCGTATCGTAACAGTTAGGCTTGTAGGCTTGCTCCTCCTCACTGCACCTCCCATGTGACCGAACACTGGAGAGACGTCACTGGCTCCTCCCGACGAAGGAGCACTGTGCAGTTTTAAAAGGTTGATATTAGAGAGAAGCTATATTTTTTACTTTTTGCTATAATAAATATCCCCAAAACATATATAAAAAAAATTTCTTTCTCAGTTTAGGCCGATATGTATTCTTCTACATATTTTTGGTAAAAAAAATGGCAATAAGCGTGTATTGATTGATTTGGGCAAAAGTTATAGCGTCTACAAAATAGGGGATAGTTTTTATGGCATTTTTATTGTTAATGTTTTTTTATTAGTAATGGCGGTGATCAGTGATTTTTTATCGCGACTGCGACATTATGGCGGACACTTTTGACACTATTTTGGGACCATTTTCATTTATACAGCAATCAGTGCTATAAAAATGCACTGATTACTGTATAAATTACACTGGCAATGAAGGGGTTACCCACTAGGGGGCGAGGAAGGGGTTAAGTGTGTCCTAGGGAGTGATTCTAACTGTGTGGGGGCTGGGCTACAAGTGACACAACAGTGATCACTGCTCCTGATTACAGGGAGCAGTAGATTACTGTCATGTCACTAGGCAGAACAGGGAAATGCCTTTTTTTCATAGGCATCTCCCCGTTCTGCAGCTCCATGACACGATCGTGGGACACCGGCGGACATTGAGTCTGCGGGTCCCACGGTCACGGAGCACGCGGCAGGGGCGCGCGCGTTCCGGCGGTGGTGCGCCCGCACGGCGGCAAATTCAAAGCAATGTACAGGTTCGTTGCTTTGCACAGCCGTGCCATTCTGCCGACGTATATGTACAGGCGGTGGTCAGCATGCGGTTAAAGTGTATTTGGTGATGTGTTTCCTGTTCTTGGAGGAGGTCCCAATATCTCATGGACTGTCCTAGAAGACTCCTAGAAAAAGAGTGAGTGATAAGTCTAACGCCAGCTTCTCTCTGATTTTATTAGTAATTGCCTCTGTACATCATAAGTGGCTTAGAAATGTGGAGGTCAAGACTGCTGGGGGGCACATAAAGGTGGGGGGTGTGTCATCACAAGACAGAGAGACAGCAATACACTGGTCTTCCCAACGATTAGCTGTGCAAAAGGTTATTCACTACAAGTCTGACCACTGGAGTACACAGGCAGACTGGGCTCCCAAGTAGAATGCAAAGAAGCAAACTGACCACACTGGGATAGATGTGCTTCCATTCGTGGTTTTATAGAAAAGCAGGGTGTGCTGGCTGGTTTTCCAGGTATTTCACACAAAGGAAGTGAATCAAAAAGAACCGGGTACCTTTTCATTCAAACATATGGTTCCACAGACATGTATCAGAAATATGGAATGTTGCCATCTTAAGTAGTAAACACTTATAGCGAATAAGCACACTTTTGCTAGTTTTGTGACTCTTATGGGGGCCACTATATCTCAAATATGTGTTAAAGACAACACAGTTACATTTTAAAGACATTACTTTCCCAAGCAGTTGGTAGGTTGACATGCTGCGTTTTTACTCTTTCTTACTCTGCATTATGCATCTAATATGCATTTTATTCAGTCAGCTTTTAAATTCAATTAATTTTGTCAATCACAGATTTATCTACGGCTATTGAAGCATTGATTGAGGACGGCCCAGGACTGAAAGATGATGAACATTCTCAATTCATTGCATTTAGAAGGTATGGTGCGTAAAGAAAATGTGTAGCGATTTTGTCTACTCAGATTTTTATTCTTTTCTTATGGTCTGGACTTTTAACTTTTTTTTTTTTCTTGTGTAAATATTAATGACTACTGTAGCAAAAAATATTTCAATTCTTGTAATTGTATGGGGTTAATGCCTTTTATCAATAGTATTTTGAGTATGAATTCCTTTATGTTCTTCATATCTAGATGCAAACCAAGTTGTCCAGCAAAAGTGACAGTTACAGGGGTTGGGACACGCTTTCACGCTTTAATTTATGTGGCTTAAACCCTTAAAAGAATAAAACATATACTGTTTCTGTAGCTAGCTGGCCTTTATTTTCTCACTTAAAGTGGTTGTGGTTAAAGTGGTTGTAAATCATCTTTGGAAAAAAATAAAAAAACTAACACCTGCAAGACAAAGGCATAATGAGCTAGTATGCATAGCACACTAGCTCATTATGTAATACTCACCTGGGATCGAAGCCCCCGCTGCGGTGCCCGACACAGCACCGGCTGACAACATGTCGTCCTGGAGTTACTTCCGGGTATCGCGGCTCTGCCGCTGTGATTGGCCGGAGCTGCGATGACGACACTCCCGCGCATGCCGCCGGTAACTGCACACTCACTGAAAGCAACGGCATGTACGTGACATTGCTCCAAATACATGGGATATCTCCTAAACCGTTTACCTATAGGGTAAAAACACTGCTGTGACTTCACCACAGAATGGACAGTATTGTCCATTTGTTAAAGGAATTGTAAGTACCGGATCTACTGAAAGGATCAACCGGAAAGAAATTGTCACAGGAGGGACAAATACTGCTGTCAAAATGACAGCCAGGAATTGCCGATAAATGTAACCGAACAGCTGCTGGGAAGGTGGAGGAGCAGGGCACATTATATACAACCAAAACATTTAGACTAAATTTTATTTTTGGCTGTGTGTAATACTCCAAAGCTCCACAGCTGGTTAAAAATTCCACATTCATATTTTGCTTTTTTTATTTGAGCCAACAGGTTTTCTCCTTTGATTACAGAGCTCAATAGTTCAGGCTGAAATTAACACCTGTGAGTAAAAGCAACTAATTCCTTATTGGATAACTCGGTCTGAGGTCTTTATTTAGCTAAAGCAGAGCTCCTCTTTAGCCACCTCAATACTGGACACATTTACCCCCTTCCTTCCCAGGCTAATTTTCAGCTTTCAGCACTTTCACACTTTGGATGTCAATTACATAGTCATGCAACACTGTTTTGAAATTTTATATAATTTTTTTCACACAAGTAGGGCTTTATTTTGGTATTTAATCACTACTGGGTTTTTTGTTTTTCAAAATATTTGTATTAAGTTTTAAAGGATACAAACGGGTCATAGATAACCACGTAAGACGTGGGTGGTTGTAAGCCTATAGGGTCCTCGTCAGCGATTTATACAGGTAAATCTAGAACAAAAACCATGTGAATAACAATAACAGAATATCACAGGCTAAAAATCCCAAATATAATGTCAAAGTAATCTGTTACTGAGAGGTTATAGCTAAGCTACTGGAGCCATGGAGAGCCGAATTGCTTCTCGCAGGCCAGGGGTGTGGTTGAGGAGGCCGGCCTTTAAAGTGGAAGTAAGACAGAAGAGTGGTCACTTTTGATTTTGATAATGTATAGTCCATGAATGCTTGCCATCTGGAGGTAAAGCGATCCAATGATACAGAATGAAGGATGGCCATTTCCAGCCTTTCAGGATATAGAAGATTTTTAACATCCGTGATAGTTGGCCCACTGGGTGTAGTCCATTTTTTAATATAGCTCTTCAGGCAACCAGTAGACAGATGTCTAAATCCAAGCCTTGTTGCAGTTGCCCCTTTCTGCATTGAGTGTCCTAGGAGGCCAGATTGCCATAGCCAAATAACATGAGTCCCAAAAGCTAGAAATGGCTGGGTAAGACGAGAGACGGTGTTCCAGAGGGAGCCTAGGAAGACCACACAGTGGACAGGCAGTTGAAGAGGGGCCCTCCTGGAAATGAGAAAAGGAACATGCTCTCTATGGAGAAGTTTGAGTTGTGATTCTCGCCAAAGTTAGTTAGTATAAATATGCATAACTTTGTTGTAACCACAAAGGAGCAACTCATCTAGGAAGTCTCTGTTCCAGTGAGATACCGAAGAGAGTGAAGACTTTTGTGAAAACCATATTGAGAGGCTATCAACCAGGAATAGCTGAACCTTCTAAGCTTTATCAGAGCCACAAGACTGTGCATAGCATAGGCCAGGGGTAGGCAACCCCCGGCACTGATGCCGCAAGCAGCACACAAAGCCTCTTTTGCTGGCACTTGACTCCCTCCCCATCAGCAGAGCAGCGCAGAGAAGTGTCGATAAGACACTAATGCATTACAATTTCAGAGATCCCCACGCCCCACCTGCACTGAGGGGGAGGCCCTGTGCCCCCACACATTGTAAAAGATGGGAAACATTGTTTGGATCTCTAACTTTGCTGTAGCTGCAATCGTCAGCTTTTGTGATGGGGAAAGAGATTGGGTGCAGTTCTGCTAGGGGGGCTGTCCCTGTTTCAAAACTATGTTTGTCTAAATGCCATATGGCCTTATTTTTTGGGCTATTGTTAGATATGAGGAACTAAAAAACTAAAAGTCACCAGTGCTAAAATGTGGAAACCTGTGGAAAAAAGAAGAAAAGGGGAATCATAGTCATTAATGTGGGGGTCTAAACCCAGTGCAGCTGGATAAAAACCATAACTGGAGGATATGGATCAAAACGGTACTAAACCAAACAATCCAGCGTTCAATGGGTAGAAGAAGCAGGCAGTCCCACAACAGGTGAAGGATCATGAAATACATTCAGTAATGAAATAAAATCCAATCCTGTTGAAAACAAGGGAGTGGAAGGGAAATGAAAAGAGCTTACGGTGTCACCATGAGTCAGCTGGTCAACTATGAGCCAAAAGTGTCTAATGAAGAACAATTCCCTCACGGGGGGGGGAACCAATCCCCCTGCCGTACTGCTCCTGAAAGTGGAGCCCGTTCGCCGGCGTGTGGATGGTCTACAGCCGTGTGGGGAGTGTAAACAGAATCAGCGGTCTGCAGAGAGATGGAGATGCAGCTCTAGCCCGCGTGTGCCGGTGACGTCAGACTGGCTGAGACACCGACGCAGGAAGAGGAAGGAGCCGTGATGCTGCAATGGATGGCAGTAGCTTTCTCCCAATGTGCACGAGCACTTGACGAGCTGATCACAATTGTGGAGTATGTGGCCCCAGGTAGATGACAGTGATCAGGACTGGGCTGACCGACTGGGATGTTGGATGAGGCTGCCAGTAGTTGTCAGGAATGCTGACCAGGGATGATGGTAGTGGGATGTGGTGACCCGCAAGCTGTATACGGTTGCCTTGATGACGCGTTTCGCGCGCATGCGCTTTGTCAGTCATGGAAATAGGCAACCAGCACATTTAAATAGTCTAAAAGGGCGGGGAAATTATCTGAGCGGAAGGGCAGGGCAATTACGGTCACTAACATTAACCCCTCGTTGCTCAGTGAGTATGCATTTAAACATTTTAACAACATATAAAAAATAAATAGTCCTATTTCTACTAGCCATGCATAAAAAGTCTATAAAGTTAGACAAAAACAAAAAATATTTATAAAAATTGTTAAAAATTAATTAATAAAAAATAACAAGTTCATAAAAACTTAATTAATAAAAATTATTCATAGAGGGGGCTACCAAGACAAAACACAACTACACTTGAGCACATATACAGTGGGGACGGAAAGTATTCAGACCCCCTTAAATTTTTCACTATTTGTTATATTGCAGCCATTTGCTAAATACATTTAAGATCATTTTTTTCCTCATTAATGTACACACAGCACCCCGTATTGACAGAAAAACACAGAATTGTTGACATTTTTGCAGGTTTATTAAAAAAGACTGAAATATCACATGGTCCTAAGTATTCAGACCCTTTGCTCAGTATTTAGTAGAAGCACCCTTTTGATCTAATACAGCCATGAGTCTTTTTGGGAAAGATGCAACAAGTTTTTCACACCTGGATTTGGGGATCCTCTGCCATTCCTCCTTGCAGATCCTCTGCAGTTCTGTCAGGTTGGATGGTAAACGGTGGACAGCCATTTTTTAGGTGTCTCCAGAAATGCTCAATTGGGTTTAAGTCAGGGCTCTGGTTGGGCCATTCAAGAACAGTGAGGGAGTTGTTGTGAAGCCACTCCTTCATTATTTTAGCTGTGTGCTTAGGGTCATTGTCTTGTTGTTGTAAGGTAAACCTTCGGCCCAGTCTGAGGTCCTGAGTACTCTGGAGAAGGTTTTCGTCCAGGATATCCCTGTACTTGGCTGCATTCATCTTTCCCTCGATTGCAACCAGTCGTCCTGTCCCTGCAGCTGAAAAACACCCCCACAGCATGATGCTGCCACCACCATGCTTCACTGTTGGGACTATATTGGACAGGTGATGAGCAGTGCCTGGTTTTCTCCACACATACCGCTTAGAATTAAGGCCAAAAAGTTCTATCTTGGTCTCATCAGACCAGAGGATCTCATTTCTCACCATCTTGGAGTCCTTCAGGTGTTTTTTAGCAAACTCCATGCGGGCTTTCATGTGTCTTGCACTGAGGAGAGGCTTCCTTCGGGCCACTCTGCCATAAAGCCCCGACTCTCGGAGGGCTGCAGTGATGGTTGACTTTCTACAACTTTCCCCCATCTCCCGACTGCATCTCTGGAGCTCAGCCCCAGTGTTCTTTGGGTTCTTTTTTACCTCTCTCACCAAGGCTCTTCTCCCCCGATAGCTCAGTTTGGCCGGACGGCCAGCTCTAGGAAGGGTTCTGGTCATCCCAAACATCTTCCATTTAAGGATTATGGAGGCCACTGTGCTCTTAGGAACCTTAAGTGCAGCAAAAATTTTTTTGTAACCTTGGCCAGATCTGTGCCTTGCCATAATTCTGTCTCTGAGCTCTTCAGGCAGTTCCTTTGACCTCATGATTCTCATTTGCTCTGACACGCACTGTGAGCTGTAAGGTCTTATATAGACAGGTGTGTGGTTTTCCTAATCAAGTCCAATCAGTATAATCAAACACAGCTGGACTCAAATGAAGGTGTAGAACCATCTCAAGGATGATCAGAAGAAATGGACAGCGCCTGAGTTAAATATGAGTGTCACAGCAAAGGGTCTGAATACTTAGGACCATGTGATATTTCAGTTTTTCTTTTTTAATAAATGTGCAAAAATGTCAACAATTCTGTGTTTTTCTGTTAATATGGGGTGCTGTGTGTACATTAATGAGAAAAAAAAATGAACTCAAATGATTTTAGCAAATGGCTGCAATATAACAAAGGGTGAAAAATTTAAGGGGGTCTGAATACTTTCCGTCCCCAATGTGTATAGTAGTATATAGTAGAAAACTACTGTTATCCATCTTAGCATCACGGCTCCTTCCTCTTCCGGCGTCGGTGTCTCAGCCGGTCTGACGTCACCGACAGCATATGTTCCTTGTATGAGGCAGCAAAGGAAATTAACTGTCCTCTAAGGAAAGCTTTTCTGGCTTCCCCCTGATAAGATCTGGGTTATCCTTATGGGAGGAGTTAGATGTTTCACATTCTGACCAGGCCTTGCTTATTGTGTGGTGATCTTTATTTTTTGCTAGGTAGAAGGGAAATCTCCATATACGTTGCCCGCCCTGGTTGCCAAGTCTTTGTAATCAACCACTATCGGGCTATGATCTGAAATAGCAATTTCTGATATCGTGGCTTCAGAGGCTTTAGCACAGAAAAAATAATTGAGCCAGGCAAACATTTTATGTGGTGGAGAGAACAAAATAAATTCCTTTATCAAGAGGGTGGAATAGATGCCATAAATCAATAATTCCTAATGCAGACATTGTTTGATAAAGCAGTGTAGGCTGAGTGATTGACCGGTTAGATAGCTGGGACCTAGGATGAGTTCTATCCTCAAGGTTATGATTTACCGTATTGAAATTGCCTCCCACAAGGTGAGGCGTTAGGCTGCATTCACACCTGGGGTTTTGAATTGCTGACAGATTTGTTGCAATTCTGCCTGCGATTACAAAGCGCTGAGGTGTGAATGACATCGTGGAACGCACACTTAAGATGCCATTCATTTTGATATTGTGGCAACCCGCATTACATGAAGCTTGTCACCCAGAAAAAGTTCAGGAGCTACTTTTGGGCGACATGCTTCACGAGAAGCGGGTTGCTGTGATTGCGGCTCAATTTATCGCGGCAAAACCGTACCGCGATTTTAGGTGCCATTCAAATTAATGGCATCTCAAATGTGTGTCCAGTGATTTATCATTCACACCTCAGCATTTTATAATCGTGGGCAGAATCATAGCAAATCTACAGCCTGGGAGGAGAGTGTAGTAATGCCTTCGCTAGATAGCTAACAACGTTTTTGCCAGGGGAGTTCGGGGCATAGACGTTGGTAACCCTAATGTCTTTAGAGGCCACAGTCATTAAGGCCATTATAAGGTGTGCCTGGTCATCTGTTGTAAGGGATCTGAGTTCACAAGGGAAATTTTTATGAAGGAGTATAAGAACCCCAGCCTTGTGCCTAACTGCTGCAGATCCTAACACTGTACCCACCCACAGCTTTTTCATTCGGTGGAAGTCAGGGGTTTGAAGATGGGTTTCCTGCAGAAGTGCAATGTCAGTTTTGAGGCGTTTAAGGTCACGTAGTATTTTCATAACCTTTGACATTCCATGAAACAATTCTCATGGCGGGGAGGCGGTCACTAGGGAACGTATAAAGGTGTAAGAGCTAATTAAGGAATGGGGATGGCTGTAACCTAATATACCCTGGGGCTAGTGATAAAGCATCTGATGCAACCAAACATAAGTATATATTGACTCTGAATGGGAAGGACTGTGGGAAACTAAAATATAAAATAACCAGAACAAAAAACATAGCAATAACTGAAAAGAACTGCATGCTTTGGTGCTTCTCTTTTTTCCATATGATACCTTGGCACAATGTAAATCCCAAGAGTTTACAAAGAGTGAATGCTAAAGTCTACAGCCCTGGAATAGTAGTGTAATCTGAAGTCGACAAGGTCACCCTCAATTTGCAAAAATGTTAAAGGCTCTAAGAAGTATAGGAGGACCATCAGAGTAAAAGTAGACCTCTTATTAATGTGAGTATCAGGCAAATAAAGCACATAGCAGAGACCAATAGTCAAAACACCAAACCAAACAAATAGCCTACAGACACAGAAATACTTAATGCTTAATGTGCGCCCATGAAGCCTTTCCCCAAGGGGAGAACGGCAGAGCTATACGTATAGTAAAAGAGACTTTAAGCGATCATGTGAGGAGGAGAATCTGGGTCATTTACGGGGGTCCTTTCTGTGACTGTGGCTGGCCCAATGATCGAGAGAGGTATGAATCTCGAAGAGGGTTGTCGGGAAGCTCTGTATTAAGAGATTGAAGGAAGGTTTCTGCCTCTGAGGGCTGATGAAATGTGAGTTGATCGCTGCTGGGCACCTGGAGACGTAATCTAGCCAGATAGGCCAAGTGAACTTAATCTGCTTCTGGAAAAGTGTAGAGCAGACCTGTTGAAATGCTGTGCATTTGCGGGAGACCTCTACGGAGTAGTCAGAAGTTTAATGCCATCGATCAGTAATGAGTGGTGTTGGAGGAAGCGTTGCATGATGACGAATTTGTCCGCATAGTGCAGATATTTCACAATTATCGAACGAGGAGTCGTCGCTCATTGGAGGGGGCACCTAAGCGATGCTCTCTTTCTGCCACACAAGGAGAGGAGAGACCCAGAGCTTTTGGGATTCATGTGAAATAGAGATCCATAAGAGGATACCTTGTATGATTCAGGCAGACCAATAATCCGCAGATTGTTGCGCCAGGATTGGTTTTCTATATACCAAAATTTTGTCCCACAGGAATTGGTGGGTTTTATCATGCTGCTGCACTGTTGATAGGACTTGGTAGACCTCATTCCCAATTAAGGTGATTCAGAGTTCTGCCTCATTTAATCTCTGAGTGTTCTCCCAGCTATTTTTTCTAAGCTGCTTTGTGCCTGCAGTCACAGCCTTTTCCACTGCAGCTATGATCGTTGGGGAGAGGAGAAAGGCGACAGCTTGAGCAACCTTGTGATATGCCGGCTCGTCCCCTGGGGCATGCTGGTTGGGGGGTTGAGGGCTGCTAGCACTGAGATCCATGCCAGAGTTCTCTGCCATATTGGTGTCTGGGGTAGGCAGGGCTGGCGGGAAGACAACTGCGGACAAGTCCTGTTTTTTTCCAACATCTGCTCCATATGAAATGGCTGAGGGAGACCGAGCAGAGACGGGGCTACTGGCAGGTTTTATAAGTCGATGTAGTAAGCTTGGCGGGAGTTGCAGCTATGTGGGACTACATACGGCACCTGAACTGGAAGCTCCACCATTGGGGTTTTTATTTGTTACTAAATGAGAAAATTGCAAAAATTGGAAAGAAAAATGCATGTTTCCTAATTTCTTTTAAAAATGTTTGCAAATAAGTAATCTTTCATCATACATTTAGGCCAAAGTGTATATTGCTACATTTCTTTGGTAAAAATAACCCAAATCAGTGTATATTATTTATTCTGTAGGAAAGTTATAGAGCCCACAAACTATGGTGTAAATACAGTATGTGTGTGTGTGTGTGTGTGTGTGTGTATATATGTGTGTGTGTGTATATATCTATCTATCTATCTATCTATAGATAGATATATATATATATATATATATATATATATATATATTGTAATAGTCCCTGTCACTGGGAAAAGGGATGGGATCCCTAACCCTGTGTCCATGTCTTATGGAGAGCCAGCAGGTTGTGTGCCCAGGTGCACACAGCCCATATAACGAGGGGCTAGTGAGAGCAGAGGGTGGAGGAAGGTGGAGTGTGTGTAGCTTGTTGCTACTGCTGTGTGAAGACAGACCTGGGTCTGGAGAGTGGTCTGCCCTGTGGGAGTCTGCAGCCTATGTAAAGGGGATTCTTTGCCCAGGGACTGGGAAAGGCTGGCCAGCCTTGAGAGTCGGGGAGACTGAGGAAGCCAGTGAGTCCAGGGGGCTGTAAAGAATTGGCAAATCTGTTGAGAGCAAGCAGAGGAACTGCTGACAAGAGAGCCAGGTGGCTTGGTATGTTTTCCTTATTTTTGGAGTGCTTAATGAAGTTAAACCCCTGCGTGGGAATCCTGAATGGACCTTTTTGCTTTTGTTTTTCGGTTTAATAAACGTGGGCTACCAGGCCCTTAACTATAATGCCTGTCTGAGGTGGACTCACTGCACTAAAAACGCATTTATCGCTTGAGCTAAATACCCCGAACATTACAAGTGGTGGAGAATGCGGGCAGACAGACGGTGAAGTCCGGGTCTCTGCGCCAGTAGTGAGTCATTTCAGGAATTGCTGCTAGCGGTGTGTGGCAGCCAGGCAAACTGCATTGCGCAGAAGTTAAATTGATGAACTGTGTTTGTGTGCATGAGACAGCACAATCTGTGTGTGCACTGTGCAGGTGAGGAAAGCTTGCATGAAGTGAAAAGCAACTTGCTTTAAAGTAACAGTGCTTCATTTTTTGCTGGAAAGCGCAAAAGTGTGGTGGAGTGACTGCAGAGATGAAGCAAGAGTTTGAGCCTGCCGGAGAACATTGCAGACTGTTTTTTGCTACACTTAAAGGGGAAGTGCATGCTGTTGCCCCTGGCAACGCTGGTGCAAGCAGGCCAGCTATTAAGGTGCAAAGTCCCAAGCTTACAAGAGGATGCAATTTGGGAAGCCCTGTCAAGGCTCTGAAGCAAGAGCGCTGTTTTCGGTGCAGAGAGTGGGGGCATGTTATCTCCAAGTGCCCTTTGTCTCAGTCTCCAATACAAGGCGACACGGCCAGACAGAGGTCTGCAACAATGTTTAGAGAGCCTAATTTAAGTCCCAGGAGTGTCCAAAAGGCTTATCAGAAGTTTGACAAGTATGTGGTTGCCCGTAGCAACGGCAGTGATGTCAAGTCTGTGGACTACGCGAGAAACGTATTGCCGACAGAGGATCGTGGCATGTTTAAAGCAACAATGCTTCAAGGAGCGCAAAGTCGCTGCTTTTGGGAGAGTCAGCAAAGTACAGCTGGAAGAGTGCCATCTCCCTTAGCAACAAGGGATCGGGTGGTAACCGGAAGGAGGAGATACAGTGGAGATGTGGAGCGGCATCCCATTAAAGATATGTGTAAAAATGTACCATGCCTGGAATGTGGTCAACTGGGGCATGAAATTTTTTCTTGTCCCAGGTTATGGAACATGCCTGGAGATGTGGTTACTGGGCAGAAGTCTTTGTCTGCAAGCCCAGATTTTTGTGCAAACCTATTTTCAGTCACCTCTGGCAACAGTGAGGAAGTACCTGTTGTGCCTGCAGGGGGTGCTAAGGAGTCAGAAGTGGCTGCTGCAGTTTCATCCCATGGCCACCAGGGAGAGTTAGTCAGTAAAAGTGCGATAAAGGATAGACAACGTACTCAAATGAAGCCAGAGTTACCTGCTACAGATTATGGTAAGACTGTTGCAGTTTGCGGGACTGATCCCAGTGAAGTGGGAGTATATCCGGCTGGGAGATCAGCAGAAGTGGTAAAAATGGACTTGCTGCAGTTTGCTACCCCGAGTAGTGGGGAGACACAGGTTGAAGCTCAACCTGCAGCAAGGTTAAGAACTCAAAAAGACTGGACTCTGTATGTACCTGGTGTAATCCACCAGAGTGCTGGAAGTGGTAACCTAGGGGTGACCAATACAGTTTGTGTGCCAGGTTCCCTAGTGACAGGTGCTACAGAGATGCCCAGGGAAACCTCCCAGGAGCCCGCAGTGGTGAGGCACATGGTTTCCCAGGACAACTGTGGAGCCGCCCTAGTGGGCAAAAGAATGCCTTTGGAGAGGAAGGGTGGTGTGCTGAGCGTTACACGGGGTGCTGTGTGTTCTGACCAAAAACAGCCTGTTAAAGCTTATAACACTGCTATGTCTATGGCTGATGATACATGTACTTATTGTGATGTATTCAAAAGTAATGATGATGTTGAAAAGTGTATTACTGACAATGTTGATGGTTTGGTGTCTCCTATGGTAACCACAGGTAGTGCAGCAGAGTTGTCCCAGGAAATCTCAGGAGGACTCCCAGTGTTGGAGCCGGCGGGGCTCCAGGACAGCTCTGATACTGCTCAGGTGGAAAACAATGGGAAAATAGCTCAAATGAGGGAGTATGTATTATCACAATCTGATGTGGTTGACAGTGACTGGTGCAGATTGTCTGCTGCTAAACCACTCTGTCCACCTGTGTCTCCATGGGCAGAGGGAGCAGTGCTACAGAGTGCTGATGACTGGAGCACAGACAGGATAGACTGGGATAGTCTCGCCATTAAGGTGATAGCGTGGTGGAAAGAAATTTCTGAAGGTAATAGTAAGCTGGACACTATTGCTGCTGTGACAAATGGAGAGGCTGCAAAGCCAGTAGACACAGGTGCGTTGGCTGTTGCAGAACTTAACCCCCTCCAGGCGGAAGGATCGGAAAAGGGCGCATATATAGCAGAAGTTTTGTCCACAGCAAAAGAGATGAGTCATGTTGAGTGCCAGGATGATGGGATAATGGATAGGGACTTGGAAGGGCTCAGTGTTGCTGAAAATGAGACAATGAGTGTGACACATGCATTTAGCGGTGCTCATTGGGAGCCGCAAGTTTTGTCAGTGGCCTCTGAGGTGGAGATCTCTTTGAGTGTCTCAGCCTCTCAAGCCTTAGCAAATGAGCCCCTCCACGTCGTTAGTAAGGGAAAAGTCCCTAGAGTTCTGTGTTTAGATGTGGCATGTCTAGAAATAACTGAGATGTTGTTGGAATTGGTGAAAATCTTTCCGCTGTATACCTGCATGTATCCACCGCAGATGGGCGACCTGGTACTGCGTAGTACCAATCAGTGGAGACACGTGGTACAGGCGATGTTAAGCAATGTTGATAAAAATTGGTTACTGCAATGTTGGTTACTGTTGCAGAAAGTGGTCTCGCAGTTCTCTGCGAGAATGCTTCCAGCGACAGTTATGTGCGGAAGGCGTTCAGGGGAACTGCTAAAGGAATCAGAAATGATAGACATAGTAGAAGTCTCTCCGTATGCTGGTGTGATGAGGTGCATTCCTGCTGGTGCGATCCGAGGTGCAGCTGAGCAGTGGTTGGTACATGGCGCGTGTGCTGTCTCACCCGCTAGACCTCGTGAAAGGGAAGGGCCCGGAAAAGACGCAGCAGTAGTGGGAATTCAATCCATCACTCGCAGGGAGGTGCAGTTTGAGGTACCCGGAGACACTTTGACAGGAAATGGCAGTGTTGGTAACTGTAATGAAAAAGTGTATGAGAAGCACTGTAGAGCACTGTCGGACAACTCAGAGGTATTGGTTGAGGTACCAATGGACACAGAAATGGTTAAAGAGATTGGTGTGGAAAAATGTGGCGCAAAATGTGTGTTGGTAGGACAGTCGCTATTGGAGTGTTGGACAACCGGGAGCGATGTGAAACTGCGGGAATGTCCCATAGGGAGTAACTGCTTGCCTGTAGATGGTCCCTCCCTAGACCCTGTCCTAGCAAACCAGGTGACAAGAGGTCTTGATGATGATGATAATATTGAATTAAATAACCCCTTGTGGAACATTGCTATCGAGGTTAAACAGAAGTATGTGGTGTTGATCTCAGATGATTTGGTTGCCAAGGGTAACCACACAGGGGTTAGTGAACCTGATAAACAGATGTTGTTGGTTAGTGTTGCGTCAGGTAGTGAGAGGGGTCAGTCCCTGACAGATTTCATGGAAATGGGTCCCCAACAGTCCCAGGAGAGTAGGTCTGTGGGAGGGAAAAGGAGGATCCCGTGGCCAGAAGGTGGAAGGGATAGAGAGATTAGTGGGAGCCCATGGTTCAAGGTGAAGTGCTGGTGGAAACATACCCGGAAAAAGAAATGGGCCTACGCAGCGAATGGCTGGCACAGAGGTGTCCCATTCTTAGTGACTGGTTTATGTGTTCCTCCCTCCGGTGCGAAACAAGGGGGGAGTATAGGGAAATGTAGGACCCTGTTAAGATCCAGGGTGGGACGTACCTGGAAGCGCACCCGGAAAAAAGGTTGGGCCTACGTGGCTGACAGCCAGCACAGAGGTGTCCCAACCATGACGGGTGCTGGTGTTCCTCCCTCCGGATCGAAACAAAGGGGGGGGATATGTAATAGTCCCTGTCACTGGGAAAAGGGATGGGATCCCTAACCCTGTGTCCATGTCTTATGGAGAGCCAGCAGGTTGTGTGCCCAGGTGCACACAGCCCATATAACGAGGGGCTAGTGAGAGCAGAGGGTGGAGGAAGGTGGAGTGTGTGTAGCTTGTTGCTACTGCTGTGTGAAGACAGACCTGGGTCTGGAGAGTGGTCTGCCCTGTGGGAGTCTGCAGCCTATGTAAAGGGGATTCTTTGCCCAGGGACTGGGAAAGGCTGGCCAGCCTTGAGAGTCGGGGAGACTGAGGAAGCCAGTGAGTCCAGGGGGCTGTAAAGAATTGGCAAATCTGTTGAGAGCAAGCAGAGGAACTGCTGACAAGAGAGCCAGGTGGCTTGGTATGTTTTCCTTATTTTTGGAGTGCTTAATGAAGTTAAACCCCTGCGTGGGAATCCTGAATGGACCTTTTTGCTTTTGTTTTTCGGTTTAATAAACGTGGGCTACCAGGCCCTTAACTATAATGCCTGTCTGAGGTGGACTCACTGCACTAAAAACGCATTTATCGCTTGAGCTAAATACCCCGAACATTACAATATATATATATATATATATCCTGTATGTCTGCACACTGGTCTATTGCGCTTCCATTGTGGTGTTAAAAATCCTGCTTGCTGAATTTTCGGTCAGTTAAAAAAACGCACAAAACACACCTCTCTATTGAAAACGCAGCAAGATCGCATCATTGACTTTGCGGTTTTTAGTCACGTGACCTATGAAAAACACTCCATAAGCACAGTAAAATTGCAGCAAATTTGCGGTAAAATCACGTCAAAATCGCATGCGTTTTCGGTGCCATTATCGACACCTTTTTCTCTTATCGGCATTCTGCCGATAACACCATTTTCGGAAGCCAAAATTTTGGTGCATCTCTAACACTAACCCAATATAATAACACATTTTTTGGTAAAATTGAAAGCGTAACTCCACTTTTGTTGAGAAAAAAACATTCCCCTTTGGGTGATCTATGTACATTGCAAGGATTACAACAAACTTTGTTCCAGATTCCTACCTTTTGTTGTTCTGAAGTAATCTCTGTATGTTCCTCTGAGCCTCTGTGATGAATGAGTCTAATGGGAGTGGTTTCATAATTATCAATCAGGTGTGCACCTGCAGGGCACTAATGAGAATCTGCTGGGCCTGTATCCCTTTAGACGTATTCCTACTGGGATTATCTCACCGAAAATGACATTTTTGTTGCAAGAGATGCCTGAAATCTGACTTGTATCTTGGGCTGGGAAAATTGGTGAGCCAATCACACAAGCAGGAAATTATGTTTCTGGGGGTGGTCAGTACACACTCTGTGTACAAAACAACTCCGGGTAGCCATATTGCAATGCATTCTCATAAAATTACAGTGGCTGCAGTTTGAAAAGGAGAGGTACATTTTTAATTGGAAGTGAAGAAGCTGTGCTACAGAAAGGTCTCAGTCAGTATATCCGATCAAAATCATAACCATATAGGAAAAAGTCCATATGAACACTTTGAGAAACTTGATGTCACCACAGTGCATACACACAGACAGGAGAGTGCCCAACCACCGTAATTAATACCTGCTTACCAGATAGCAAGCATAAAGGGCAGATGGCTATAACCCAGCCAAGGCCTTTAGCGTGCGGATGTCAACACTGATACTGGTGGGCTGGATCATGTAGATCGCTTCCTCTCTCCACCTATGATGTCCGTCTTATACTCAAATAGATGTCCCAAAAGAAAACAAACTGACCATAGCGTAATACTGTCTAGATGATATTTATTAAAAAGTAAGGTAATACACTTACATTTATGTAGAAAATGGTATGCATATTAAAAAAAGCCGGCCGGCACAAACAACACAGAGCCCGTCCTCCTGGTAAAATCGCGTGGTGACGTCACTACATGCTTTCCTCCAGACATATTTCGTCATTAGTAGACGTTATCATTTTTAATAACAATCAATTACAATATGACTTGTGTCGCAATTGTATACGCTATATTTTTTCTCTTTATTTGCTATTTTTCTTCCCATAAAAGTGGAATTACCCTTTCAAATATGGTGTTACGCCGAGTAAATTCATACCAAACATGTCACACTTTAAAATTGTGAAATGACGCCAAACTACCATATTTAAAAATCTCCATAGGCAGAGCTTTTAAGCCTTTTACAGGTTGCCAGTTTGGAGTTACAGAGGAGGTCTAGTGCTAGAATTATTGCTCTCGCCCTGACGTTTTCTGCAATACCTCATGTGTGGTGCGATTATTTTTTTTAAAATGTATTTATCTTTTATCTTTTTTTACACTGTTTCTTATTTTTATTTTTTATTACTGTCACAAGGAATGTAAACATTTTTGACAGCAATAGGCAGTGACAGGTACCCATTATGGATAAATCTGATCACACCAAGATCGGTGTGCTCAGATGCTTTACCATCTTAAAAATGTCGCTGTTTACATCCAGGGAAACCGGAAGTGACAATAGTACTCATTGGTTTCCGGTTTCCTGTACCATACAGCTCATCAGAGTCTTTCCGATCCTCAATGATCTCTATGGTAAGAGTTCTGGGTTCTCCGATGAGAAGGGGATCCCGGAGAGGCACCAGTGGGGGTGACCCCTTGCGGCGCATTTAAAAGCAATCAAGCAGCCAATTAGTCTTTCAGATGGCTTTTAACCGCTTTAGGACCGCCAGCCGTCATTTGATGGCTCTCCTGCGCAAATCGCCGTAGGTGTACGGAGGCTCGCGCAGGCTCAGTTGCAGGCGGCGCCGAACGTTCACTTCCGCTGCACGCTGTGGGAGCGTGCCCATGGGTCGCAAGGACATAATGTCCTCCGGCGGTCCACGATTGCCTTGTACACAGGCAGAACAGGGAGATTCCTAAGTAAATAAGGCATTTCCTCATTCTGACAGGTGACATGACAGGGATCTATTGTTTCCAGTGGTCGGGAACAGTGATCTCTGTCATGTCTCAGTAAGCCCACCCCCCCCCCCCCCCCCCACAGTTAGAAACACTCATAGGGAACACAGTTAACCCCTTCCCTGCCAGTGACATTTATGCCGTAATCGGTGGCTATTTTTAGCTCTGATCGCTGTATAAATGTCAATGGTCCCAAAAAAGTGTCAAACGTGTCCGATCTGTCCACCGCAATGTCACAGTCCCGCTAAGAATCACTGATCTCCCCCATTACTAGTAAAAAAAATAATAATAATAAAAATGTCATAAATCTATTCCCTATTTTTAGATGCTATAATTTTTGCACAAACCAATCAATATACGCTTATTGCGATTTATTTATTTATTTTATTTATTTATTTTTTCTGTACCAAAAATATGTATAAGAATACATATTGGCCTAAACTGATGAAGAAATTTGTTTTAAAAAAAATAAATGTGGGATATTTACTATAGCAAAAAGTAAATATTTTTTTTTTCAAAATTGTGGCTCTTTTTTGTTTATAGCGCAAAAAATAAAAACCGCAGAGGTGATCAAATACCACCAAAAGAAAGCTCTATTTGTGGGAAAAAAAGGACGTCAATTTTGTTTTGGTACGTCACACGTTTGCGCTATTGTCAGTTAAAGCGACGCAGTGCCAAATCGCAAAAACAGCTCTGTCATTAAGGGGGTAAATCCTTCCGAGGCTGAAGTGGTTAAAAAAAGCCAGGCACCCCAGAAGGAAACCATACCGGATGATGTCTGTAGCTGCACTTGAAAGCCGCAACGAATATGTACATTAGGCTGTCTTCTAGTAATTGGCATGTTAATGCAAGGGTAAGGAGGAGTCAGGTAAGTCAAAATAATAGGCAGATTAAATTTGAGGTTTAAGCCTCATTCACTTTGGTGTACTTAAGTGTTCACTTGTGCAAGGGCCGTGTTTGCCCATAAGGGATGCACAGGTGTTCTGTGCATCCGAGTGCAGACAGTCCCATTCATGTCAATTGGGATGCAACAGCTGCACAGACACAGCATTGATCTTAATTTGACATCCGTGCGTATGCAGGTACGTGTCCCCAAATACAGACAGTGCACGTTCGGGCACATGTACCCACGTGGATGTCAAATTGGGAGCAGTGGCTGTGTCCGTGCAGTCGATGCTTCTCAAATGATATACATGGGACTGCCTGCACCCAGATGCACGGGACACCTGTACATCCTATGTGGGAAATCACGCAGCCTTCATACAGGTGTATGCTTGGGCACCTGCTGTCTTTTCAACATACATGTTAAAACGAGCAGTTTACTAGAAAATTACTTAGAACACCCAAACATGATATATTTTCTGACATTAGAGACCATGGAGAATAAAATGGTGGCTGTTACAATTTTTGGTAATATATAAATGATGTTGCATCATGTAAATAGATACCAGTTATGTCAATATTTAAAATTGTGTTTCCCCTTGAAATTAATACAAACTATGGTTCCTGAAAGTGTCCATAGCTGATACTTTAAAAGCTTTGACAGGTTAACAGTTTACAGTTAATTGCATATTATGGCCCTAGTATTATTGTTCTCACTTCAAAGTTTGCAGCGATACCTCATGTGTGCCAAACCCAAGTAGGCGAGGCAAAACATGTTAGGGGACGTGGCCTGAGCAGCGCTGGCTGAGGCCATAAACAGCCATGTCTTAAGCACTGGGTCGGTTTTGAGTGGTGTCTTACCCCACAGATATCTTGTGTGGTGCAATCGCTGTTTACATGTGTGCTGGACCTAAGCATGCATTTGCATGTATGTGCGGGTGGACAGAAGTGTTTTTAAATTCATTTTAAAATTATTTTTATTTATTATTTTATGATATCTTTTGAGAAGGTGACCGATACTCTTTAAGAAGACATCAGGGGAAATGACAGCTCTGCAACCGGAAGCTTCAAAATCCTTGTCACTGGTTTATTCATCACAAAGGAGATTGGGGGGGGGGGGGATGGATGTTCCCCATCTCTTCTGTGGGAAGCAGTCCCGGGCTCCCAAAGGAACAGGAGAGCGTGGAAACCACCACAGGCGGCAGCGGGAGAGTGCAGCCATTGACAGCACTGTAAAAGTAATCACTTTTACAAAACAACTAATCATTGGCTGAAATAACTGTACAGCCTTAGTCCTGCTGACAGGACGTTAGTATCCACACGTTGGTCAGCAAAGGGTTGTAAAGGATATTTTATTTATGGTAAAATAATAAACATGTTATACTGCCCAGAACCTCCTCTTCTGGTGTCCCCCACCGACAATCTTGGCTCTTCCTTGTCTCAGCTCTGCCCCCCACCCCCTCCTCACAGGATTTGTTTGACAGCAGCAGGAGCATTAACCACTTCAGCTCCGGACCATTTGGCTGCCAAATGACTGGGCCACTTTTTGCGATTCGGCACTGCGTCGCTTTAACTGACAGTTGCGCGGTCGTGCGACGTGGCCCCCAAACAAAATTGACGTCCTTTTTTTTTTTTTCCACAAATAGAGCTTTCTTTTGGTGGTTATTGATCACCTCTGCGTTTTTTTTTTTTTTTTTTTATGCTATAAACAAAAATAGAGCGACAATTTTGAAAAAGATGCAATATTTTTTACTTTTTGCTATAATATATATCCCTAAAAAATATATAAAAAAACAAATTCTTTCCTCAGTTTAGGCCGATACGCATTCTTCTACATATTTTTTTGGTAACAAAAATCGCAATAAGCGTTTTATTGATTGGTTTGCGCAAAAGTTATAGCGTCTACAAAATATGGTATAGTTTTATGGCATTTTTATTAATATTTTTTTTTTTTACTAGTAATGGCGGCGATCAGCGCTTTTTTTTTTTTTTTTTTATTTATATCATGACTGCAACATTATGGCAGACATATCGGACACTTGATGCTATTTTGGGACCATTCACATTTATACTATGCTATAAAAATCCCCTGATTACTGTATAAATGTGACTGGCAGTGAAGGGGTTAACCACTAGGGGGCTAGGAAGGGGTTAAGTGTGTTCTAGGGAGTGATTCTAACTGTTAGGGGGCGTGGCTACAAGTGACAAATCACTGATCGCTGCTCCTGATGAGAGGGAGCAGACGATCAGTGTCAGTGTCACTAGGCAGAACGGGTAGATGCTTGTTTACACTTGCCTCTCCCCGTTCTGCAGCTCAGTGACCCGATTGCGGGACACCGGCAAACATCGAGTCTGCGGGTTCCGCGGGCACTTTCACTGAGCTTGCGACAGGGTGGGAAATTCAAAGTGACGTAAATATACGTCACTTTGCCCAGCCTTGCCATTCTGCCAATGTATTTGTTTGTGAGGCGGTCGTTAACCGGTTAAGGTAGAAATGAACCACTTTAAAGTGGAACTTCACTCTCTCAGTCAACATTGACTATTTTTAATCCTTATGCTGCTAGCATTAGTAAATAGATAGGAAAGTATGTTATATTGTTTTGAACAATTTTTTACCTTTCTTCAGTTTCTTCCTGGTTTCTTGCCTACGCAAATGATGTCATACATCCCAGGAGTCTTCTGGAGGGGAGGAGGGGTTTTCTCAGCTAAGCATGCCCTCCTGCTTTTATGCCTGAACTAAGGGCAGATGAATTTTAGGAAGTCAATGCTACATGAATCTTAAAAGTAATAGTTGCGCTAATAAAACCCCAGTCACTCTATGAATAAATAGTTATAGTCCCTCCACATAAAAAATTGGTAAATATAGGTCTGGTCAGGTCAGAAGCATTAAATCAAGAAACACAGTGATCCAATATCCACAATCTAAGTACCAACACGCCTGTGACATTGGATCTATAACTAATGATAAATATAAATATTATAAATAAACCAATGTAAAAATATATATATAAATATACTCATATATGGTGGGAAAAATGTCTATTAAAAGCCGTTCTCATTTATATATAAAGAATATGAGTGTCTATAGAAAGCCGTTTCTGTTATAAATAGTCTGCTTTATATTCAGGCATGAGATAAATCAAGTCAGAGATCTCCCAATTTTCTCTATATTATGCGGATTTCCAGATGAGTCTTTTCAGGAACAACAAACATGTGAAATAAGCAGAAAAAAACATGATTGCGCAGTAACTAATTACTATTAAATAGTCACACTATGCTGGATGCACTCACATAAACCTGAATGGTAAATGCCTGGATGAAGAGAAATCAGCCACTTGGGGCGCGGTGAGTCTCAACACCGCTCATAATACACTGCTGCCCGGCCTCACTACTCCACGTCACTGGCTCCTCCGAAAAACAACAATCAGCCGCTTGGGGCGCAGTGAATCCTCACACCGCTCGTGCCACACTGCTGACCGGCCTCAATACTGCACGTCACTGACTCCTCCTACGCGTTGCGTCACACGACACGTGACTTTCAATTTTTTTTACCTTATCTAGCCCTATCTTCTGCCTCTGCCGGGTCTCCTCTCCCGCTGTTCTTCCTCCGATGTTGACTCAACGCTTTCTCCCGCTGTAATGCTGGGTCGCGGTGTGCCAATGCCAACGTCCACTGACATCATCCGAAGGCCCTGCCCCTTGTGACATCACCGCCCCATAATGCTTTGGGCTGTGACGTCACAAGGGGCAGGAGAAGTCAGCACTGACCCCATCGATTGGCCAATGAATCAATGCAGTAAATTACTTTAGGACTTTGGAGGACCTCACTATGTCCCTACGCCACTGAGTTGAACAACCTTTTCTAAAGACATGGTTCTGTTTGACCTAGTTTAAATTCTCCACGAATTACAAAGATTAACTGGCTACTGACCCCTCTTAGGCAGGGGGTTAGGGGGCCGCCTCCCCTTCCTCCTTTCCTATCTGCCTTCATGTCCTGCCTTCACTCTGTCTCCCCCCCCCCCCTTTTATTTATTTTTGTAAACATTGTCCCTCAAAATGTTGAAAACTTTATGCAGGGTTTATTATTTATTTTTACCACAGGCAAACTGGTTCATATTATCTATATCTGCAGAGCTTTTTGTCTAAGGACAATCTCTCTATGTATTGTATGTTATGTGATAGACACTGTCATAATGTGCCTTTTTTAAACAATATACCTGTGTTCTTTATTATTGCCTTGCTCAAGGTCGATGTTTTGTTGCTGTTTTACCTACCAAAAATAAAAATTTAAAAAAGATGTAAAGTTAATTTGGGTACAGTTTTTCATGGCTGAGTAATTGTCATTCAAAGTGTGACAGTGCTGAAATCTGAAAAATGGCCTGGACTGGATGGAGGTGAAACAGTCTGGACTTGAAGTGGTTAAAGTACGTTAAACAAGGCTTTACAGACTTCTTTGTAAAACCTGTTTGTGTGTGTCTTCTGAATCATGTGTGGATGACATCACAAATATGCAGTCAGGGCACTTGCACCTATGCTACAGACTGAGAGCAGTGGTGGCCTGTTTAGATTAGAACTAATCATGTTCTTTGATCCACTTGGGGAAAAATGTAATTTAAAGCTGAGGTTTAGTATACATTTTTGCGGGGGTATTGCACCAAACACATTAGGTATGTGTATCCCATTGCCTGCAGGTGGCTGCTTCTGCTACAACTCTTCCCTGCTGTGCCTCCTTCATAGCCACTAGATACTGCCCTCAGTGGGCTGTCTTTTAACACTGTGAAGCAGCGACTGCAGCTGAGAAAAGTTGCCCCGCTCACCCCTTTGTGCCCTCTCCACCATTCATGGAGCCTGTATTACTAAACTTCCACAATGCATTGTGTTCTGTGAATGGACAGAGGAGGATTTCTTGTCGTTCAGCTGCACCTCCCCTATTCACAGAACTCAATGCATTTTGGGAGTTTAGTAATACAAGCTCTGTGAATGGTAGAGGGGGCAGTGAGTGCATCTTTTTCTCGGTAGCAGCTGCTTATTTTAACCTTCACAGTGCAGGAAGACAGATACTCAGGGCAGCATTTAGCAGCCAGCTGTGAAGTAGTCATTGCAGGAAAGATTTTTAGCTGAAGCAGCCACCTGCAGATAATGATACACACCATTACGCATATCTAATGCGTATTGTACTGGATCCCTAATAGCGCAATTTGAAAGAAGACTTTGTCAAAATGACATGAAGTTTGCAGTATTTAATTTTGTCTATGACCTTTTAATTTTACATTTAATAAATGTATGCTGTGTATGTATGTAATTCAAATTCTGTTTTACATTATGTACCCAATCTTGTTTTTTTTCTTCCTCTGCATTTAGGAAGGATTGTTTACTGATAAATGATCTGTGCTGCAAAAACTATTCAGGACATAGAATAAAGTACGTATGTAGCTTAGTGTTAACTTCTCTCCTTTTAAGCTTGGGTAGATCGGTATTATTAGCCAGTCTGGTGCCCTGCCTGGGCTCCACATGCTTCAAGTTTAGTTAGAAATTTCCATGGCTGGTTTTCCCAATCTCTTTCAAGTTTGGTATACACTAAAAGGGAGCATCACACACCACGTAACTGTTACGTGTGTCTTCCATTTTCTACGTTTATACAAAACTATTAATGGGACAATGGAACTACACAGCTATGTCCTTCTTTTTTACTAGTTATGTTACAGTGTTCTGACTTTTCCCATATTTGCCTGTGGGTAACTAGCACAATTTTTTCTTTCATTTTTCTGCCCCACATTTACGAATCAAAGTGTATAGTTGCTTTTCAATGCCCCATCCATATTGCGGAGCATGAAAAGAGAGAAAAAGGGCCACTGGCCTAGTGCATTATCCAACATGTTTTATTAAAATAGAATAAAGTAAGTCCTACTTGCAAAACATAGGTAGTAAAAAGCGCACATCTGACAACACAACTTGGTTGCAATCTCCCAAACTCCCCGATACCTCGAACATAAGGGGGGACCTCATCAGGGTCCCTGCTGGCTAACATGTTTCGAAGGCATGTCCTTCATCGGAGCCGAACAGCAAATGATCTTTCAGTCATATAAATACCTCTATTCTAATCATTGTCACTCCCACCTGGCGATTGCCATGGCCCCCTTGCAAAGAGAGGAAAGGAGAAATAAGTAGCCAGGGGGGAGGGGAACAGTAAACTCATCCATTTTCACATATTTCAGAATGGGCTCATAAATGTGGTGTAATTAATTATTTATTAATTATTTATCAATTAGGTTGAGATCAGGTGATTGACTTGGCCATTTCAGAATATTCCAGTTATTTTTCTTCAAAAGCTCATGGGTTGCTTTTGCAGTGTGTTTTTGGATCATTGTCCATCTGTACTGTGAAGCGCCGTCCAATCAACTTTACTGCATTTGGCTGAATCTGAGCTGACAATATGTCTCTAAACACTGCAGAATTCATCCGGCTGCTTCTGTCACATCATCAATAAACACCAATGACCCAGTGCCACTGGAAGCCATGCATGCCATCACACTGCCTCCACCATGTTTTACAGATGACGTTGTGTGCTTTGGATCATGAGCTGTTCCAAGCCTTCTCCACACGTTTTTTTTCCCGTCATTCTGGTACAGTACAATCTTAGTTTCATCTGTCTAAAGAATGCTTTTCCAGAACTGGCCTGGCTTTTTTAGATGTTTTTTGACAAAGACTAATATGGCTTTTCTATTCTTCAGGCTAATGAATGGTTTGCACCTTGTGGTGAACCCTTTGTATTTGCTCGTGTGAAGTCTTCTTTTGATTGTAGACTTTGAAAATGATACGCCCACCTCCTGGAGAGTGTCCTTCACTTGTCTGGATGTTGTGAATGGGTTTTTCTTTACCATAGAGAGGATCCTGCGATCATCTACCACTGTTGTCTTGCATGGATGTCCAGGCCTTTTTATGTTACTGAGCTCAGCAGTGCATTCTTCTTTCCTCAGAATGTACCAAACTGTTGATTTGGCCACTCCTAATGTTGCTCCTATCTCTCTGATGGATTTGGTTCATTTTTTGAAGCCTAAAGGCCCATACACACGATAGGACTTTTTGACAACAAACATGCAAATTAGCTGTTTTAAGGCAACATCCGACCGTGTGTACGCTCCATCTGACAAACTTTTTCGGTTTTCATCGGACAAATGTTGGCTGTGTATGAGGCTTGATCGTGTGTATGAGGCTTTAGAGCTGTAATTCCTAAACCCTTCCTCCGATTTGGACGTACATACCCTCAAATTAAACCTGAGAGTGTGCACTTTCATATATATATATATATATATATATATATATATATATATATATACACACACATACACATACACACACACACACACATACACACACACACACACACACGCACTCTAATAGTATATTACGCAATCTAATAATAATTTTATGTATCTTATACCGTATATTTCCCATTTAGTACCTTTTGCACACCTATATGTCAGGGCCTGTAGGGCTGTTAAAACACGCATTCCCCCATCACTGGAACGCAGGAGGCCATGTAAACACTCCAGATAGGGAGGCCTGCCTGTCCTGGAATACAAGCTGATGTTAGGGGCTTGAAATACGTTCAAGCCGCTACTTCCGGTTAATGTAAACGTCACTTCCTGTTTACAACCCGCTGCCATTTTGTCGGAGTCTGAATGTAAGAGATCTACTGAGGATGTGACACTGCATTAATATGGTGAGGCGACCAGGAAATACATAACAGATGCATGTGAAGTAAATGGGGAATAAAGCAAAAGTGGGTGCTCTACAGGGGTGGACAAAGCCAATTGGGGTATATTGTAAACCTATGTACAAGATATATGTAGTAATTATAATCTAAATAGTTGCTTGATGGGCTTGTGGCTCTCACGATGTGTCCACAGTTGTACAAGAGTGATATACTGTATATAAAACAGTATATAATATTGTATTAATAGTCCTAATCGTAGTATCTTAAACAGTAGCCATATTTGGTCACTATATATAAATATAGAATAAAATTAAATAGGGACTACAATGCTGATCTCACTTTTTGCGATTCGGCACTGCGTCGCTTTAACTGACAATTGCGTGGTCGTGCAACGTGGCTCCCAAACAAAATTGATGTCCTTTTTCCCCCCACAAATAGAGCTTTCTTTTGGTGGTATTTGATCACCTCTACGGTTTTTATTTTTTGCGCTATAAACAAAAAAAGTGACCATTTTGAAAAAAAGCAATATTTTTTACTTTTGTGCTAGAATAAATATCCCCAAAAAATATATAAAACGATTTTTTTTTCCTCAATTTAGGCCGATATTCTTCTACATATATTTTTGGTAAAAAAAAAATCGCAATAAGCGTTTATTTGGTTTGCGCAAAAGTTATAGCGTCTACAAAATAGGGGATAGATGGATGGCATTTTTTTTAATATTTTTTTTTACTAGTAATGGCGGCAATCAGCATTTTTTATCGTGACTGCGACATTATGGCAGACACATCAGACACTTTTGATGCCATTTTGGGACCATTGTCATTTATACAGCGATCAGTGCTATAAAAATGCACTGATTACTGTAAAAATGACACTGGCAGTGAAGGGGTTAACCAGTAGGGGGCGCTGAAGGGGTTAAGTGTGTCCTAAGGATGTGTTCTAATGGGCTACGTGTGACACGACACTGATCACTGCTCCCGATCACAGGGAGCTGTGATCAGTGTCCTGTCACTAGGCAGAACAGGGAAATGCTTGTTTACATCAGCATTTCCCAGTTCTTCCTCTTCGTGAGACGATCGCTGGACTCCCGGCAGACATAGAGTCCGCGGGACCCGCGGTCACACTCGCACAATGCCGTGTCTTAAAGGCGACGTGTGTATATATACGTTGATATGCCCAGCCGTGCCATTCTTCTGACATATATCGGCGTGACACGGTCCTTAATTGGCTATCAGAGATTAGTAAGAGTGTGAATGCATGTAGATCCATGCGGCATAAATGTATGCAAGATGCACACATACGCACTGATACACAGAAAAAGACAAAAACCATAATTATTTAACCTGATGTATAGTATCTAAGAAATGTATTAAATTGGGGATATTCTCTGCATAAAATAGTGTCAAAAATAAAGTAGTGTATACAAATATCAATATGTATGTATGCATCTACATGGCCTTATATGCATACATGACCCAGAGATGATGACATCACCGGGTTAGAGTTATCGGAAATCAAATATATTTGAAAAAAAAAATGTAAGATTTCAAAAGAACTACTACTACTACTACTACTACTATGAAAAATAGTATATGTATGTGTGTGTGTGTGTGTGTGTGTGTGTAACATGTGTATGTGTGTGTGTATGTATGTGTAACAGCGGTTTAACAGGACAGGTTCCGCTCAGAACAGGTCTCGTCATGGTTGACCAAAGTAGTTGAGTGCATGTGCTTAGCGTCATATCCAGAGGTTGTCTTTGGGAAATGGACCTATGAGTGCTGTCAGCATTGCTGCAGAGGTTAAAGGTGTGGGGGGTCAGCCTGTCAGTGCTCAGACCATACGCTGCACACTGCATCAAATTGGTCTGCATGCCTGTCCTCCCAGAAGGAAGCCTCTTCTAAAGATAATTCACAAGAAAGCCAGCAAACAGTTTGCTGAAGACAAGCAGACTAAGGACTTCTCCTCCTGGACACCAGAAACCTTTGCAGTCTTACTCTTCCTAAACAGGGTACGTAGCATTTCCCCCAAGCACAAACATCAAAACACCGCAGAGAACAGGTCTGCTTCAGTTGAGCGTTTAGCGCAAAACCAGGACGAGCCTCCAAATGTTTTGCTTTCATCTATCTATTAAGATTCTTGCGGTAAAACCAAGGAAACTTAGACCTCTGTAGTGTATTAATGCTTTACTAAACAGAAAAGCTGCACATACAAATGTAGGATATACAATACAATTCATAGCTTAAAAAATATGCCTACAACATGCACAATGCCAATTATCCTTTCTAGCAAAATAGGCATGTACAAAATGTTTGCAATAAGTGAACTAAACAGTTACTCAACTTCCATTAATGTATCAATCTTCAAACGTCTCCAAAGTTCTCCAGCTTCTGGCAGCCATGTCTTTCTCTTTGTCCTCCCAAAACACAACTCCCTTTGTCTCTCCACATGCTTGTTTGAAAACCCAATCTCCTCCACCTACTTACTGTTGCATCATACCCTGCAGAAAACTTCCTCCGCTACCAGTCCAACTTGTACATTTGCATATCAATCGAGAGAGCCTTAGCTTGTAACAACCTATGGCCTAAAAACTCCATATTTTGGCATATATTAAAGTCACTACAACTAGCCATGGCAACACACCCTTTGATCCCATTATTGAAATGTACTGAGGTGTACATAGCTAGTTTGTCTTGAAGGTTGGTAAAGTCTGCCCAGATGCTTATTAGATTCTGCTCCCTCTGTGTGATGATGAATTGGAGCCAAGATCTATTGCAATCACGCAGGCATCTAATCCAATCTTCTTTATGATCCTCATCTAGAAAAGAACACATTTTGGTGATCCTACGCCCTATAGGGGCTCTTTTGAACTCTATATGTTTTTGTAGTAGTAAAATATCTCACCATTGCATCATTTCTTTTTCATTTTGTCCTCCCTGGCAGGAGTATAAAGTGAATACTACTACTTTTTTATCCACTGACCCCCCACCCCCCCTGTTTGTGAAGGGGCCATGACTCTCACGAGGTGGGTGTGGCAGTGATTAGAAAAGAGGTATTTATATAACTGAAATATTTAATGTTTGGATCTGATGAAGGACATGCCTTCAAAATGTGTTAGCCAGTAGGGACTCTGGTGTAGTTCCCCCTATGCTTGAGGTATCAGAGTTTGGGAGATTGCAACCAAGTTGTGTTGTGAGATGAGAACTTTTCCTACCTATGTTTGTGAGTAGTACTTTTATTGTAGATTAATTAAAATGTGTTAGATAATGCACTAGGCCAGTGCGCCCTCTTTTCTTTTTCTATCTCTACAGTGTTCCGAGGACAACCCCGGTCCAAGAGGGCAGCAAGACTTCGAAAGAGATGCATTTTTTCAATAGACACATTTTCCATTTGGGTTTCTCACTCGTGCACAGGGGATCATTGTTGTATATTGCGGAGCATACAGTGAGGGAAAAAAGTATTTGATCCCCTGCTGTTTTGTACGTTTGCCCAATGACCAAGAAATGATCAGTCTATAATTTTAATGGTAGATTTATTTTAACAGTGAGAGACAGAAAAACAACAAATATATCCAGAAAAACACATTCCAAAAAAGTTTAAATTAATGTGCATTTTAATGAATGAAAAAAGTATTTGATCCTCTATCAATCAGCAAGATTTCTGGCTCCCAGGTGTCTTCTATTCAGGTAACAAGCTGAGATTAGCAGCACTCCCTTTAAGAGAGTGCTGCTAATCTCAGCTTGTTACCTGTATAAAAGACACCTGTCCACAGAAGCAATCAATCAATCAGATTCCAATCTCTCCACCATGGCCAAGGCCAAAGAGCTGTCCAAAGATGTCAGGGACAAGTTTGTAGACCTACACAAGGCTGGAATGGGCTACAAGACCATCGCCAAGCAGCTTGGTGAGAGGGTGACAACAGTTGGTGTGATTATTCGCAAATAGAAGAAACACAAAATAACTGTCAATCTTCCTGGGTCTGGGGCTCCATGCAAGATCTCTCCTCGTGGAGTTTCAATGATTATGAGAACGGTGATGAATCCGCCCAGCACTACCAGGGAGAATCTTATCAATGATCTCAATGCAGTTGAGACCACAGTCACCAAGAAAACGATTTGTAACACACTATGCCACAGAGGACTGAAATCCTGCAGCACCCGCAAGGTCCCCCCGCTCAAGAAAACACATTCAACATGTACAAGCCTGTCTAAAGTTTGCTAATGAACATCTGAATTATTCAGAGGAGAACTGGGTGAAAGTGTTGTGGTCAGATGAGACCAAATTCAAGCTCCTTGGCAACAACTCAACTTTGGAGGAGGAGGAATGCTGCCTATGAGCCCAAGAACACCATCCCCACCATCAAACATGGAGGTGGAAACATTATGCTTTGGGGGTGTTTTTCTGCTAAGGGGACAGGAAAACTCCACCGCATCAAAGTGACGATGGACGGGGCCATGTACCGTCAAATCTTGGGTAAGAACCTCCTTCCCTCAGCCAGGGCATTGAAAATGGGTCGTGGATGGGTATTCCAGTATGACAATGACCCAAAACACGTGGCAAAGGGAACAAAGGAGTGGGTCAAGAAGAAGCACACTAAGGTCCTGGAAGTGGCCTAGCCAGTCTCCAGATCTTAATCCCATAGAAAATATGTGGGGGGAGCTGGAAGGTTCGAGTTACCAAACGTCAGCTTTGAAACCCTAATGACTTGGAGAGGATCTGCAAAGAGAAGTGAGACAAAATCCCTCCTAAGATGTGTGCTACCTGGTGGCCAACTACAAGAAACATCTGACCTTTGTGATTGCCAACAAGGATTTTGCCACCAAGTATTAAGTCATGTTTTGCGAAAGGGTCAAAGACTTATTTCACTCAGTAAAATGCAATTCAATTTAAACTTTTTTGAAATGCATTTTTCTGGATTTTTTTTTTGGTTGCTATTTTGTCTCGCTGTTAAACTAAACCTACCATTAAAATTATAGAGTGATCATTTCTTTGTCAGTGGGCAAATATACAAAATCAGCAGGGAATCATATTTTATTTTCCCTCACTGTACCTCCTTACTTCACAGGCCTCAAGGCTGACAAAGTCTATCTATAGTCTATATGGGCACATCTTGGCCAATTTCTTTCAAAATTGTCAATAGAATACCCATTTGTAGACATTTCTATGTTTAAATCTATGTACAGAAATATTTCCTGACACAAATGGCTGTTTCATGGGAGTTTGCTTTCAAAATAAATGCACTACTCTGACAGTTGCAGACATTTATGCAGTTAGCAGGTGATACATTTCCAGGCAGTCTCACACAATGGTCACCAAAATATACCATCATAGACATAATTCCAAAAAAAAAGATGCTACCCTATATGGCACAGTGTGTATAATTCTAATTAAATATAATTACTTCTAACACAGCATGTAAAATAAATATATAAATCCCAGTGTGCATATGTATGAAAAATGTGTATAGATCTATAAAAAATATACATAGACCGCTCCTCCCAGGAAAACACAAGGGAATATGCACACTGGGATTTATATATTTATTTTACATGCTGTGTTAGAAGTAATTATATTTAATTAGAATTATACACCCTGTGCAATATAGGGTAGCGCCATTTTCCCATTCTCCTTTATATATCTTTATAGGTCCCTTTGGGAACTAACTAGGGGAGGCTACAACTCTTTTTCCTAAGCGCGGATCTCCAATATATAATATACCAAAAAAAAAGATATCTGTGTTTGTGAACTTTTAATTGAGATTCTGCACCTTAAACCCCGACACTAGCTTTTATGAATTGTATAGGCTAGTACTTGTGGGAAAAAGCTACTTTCACTGCAGATACTCCCCTCCTCTCTGGCACTTTTTACTGCAGAGAGCCTGATCGATTTTGCTTCTGCTCTTCTTGATTACGTGATATCTAGTGTGATTATAACCAAAAAGTTCTGTGCTTAGTGACAGACATTTAGGCAGATGTACTCAATAGTTGCCAGACAACAACAACATAAACTGAATAAAAAAATTGTTGTGCTATCTATCGCTTTAAAAAATATATCAAGTGACACATGAAAAACCACACCAAATTTGCTCATAAATATGCAAAGTTCAACTGCAAAAATAATTGTGGAAAACTATATACAAACTTTATAAATATATCAGATGCACAATCTCTTTAAATATATCAAAGGATTCATATATACATTTACAAGGATTGGACAAAAATATGGAAACACTGCATGATTTGCAGGTGTAAAAGAGACGACATGTTTCACATTGAAAGTGGAAGTGATGTAACATTCTTTTGCTTCCGCTGTGTGATGAGACACCAAGATAACAGGTGGGAAGCCTCATTTTCGTCATTCACTGCATCGTGTGCTGCTAGTAATACGTAGTCATGTCAGGGCTTACTGAGTTTCAGAGAGGGCAAATTATTGGTGCCCATTTAGCTGGTGAATTCAAGGAGAATTCAAGCTGTCTTGGATGCCAAAGGCGGTCCAACAACATATTCGGTAACAATTTTATTTTTACCATACTTGTTTCCATAATTTTTTCCACCCCTGTACTTTTGTACTGAACAAAACAACCATGCATCAACTTAATACAGAGTCATGTCAGAGCTTACTGAGTCTCAGAGAGGGAAAATTGTTGGTGCCCGTTTAGCTGGTGCTCCTGTGTCTAAAGTTGCCAATTTATTTGTGGTGTCACGAGTTACAGTATCAATTGTTATTACAACAGTTTCTGGGAAGATGTCGTTTGATGAGCAAAAGTTCGGTCAATATGGTCAACTGACCGAAAGAGACAAAAGGTCATGCACAGAATTGTGACCTGGATTTTAGCATGAAAAGTGGTATCAGATTCCATAGTCTATCATCCAAGACTTATATTTGCCTATTCCCAGGAGAATTCCGGTCGTCTTGGATGCCAAAGGTGGTCCAACACAATATTCAGTAACAATTTAGTTCTTTTTACCATACTTGTTTCCATAATTTTGTCCAACCCCTGTACTTTTGTACTGAACAATACAACCATGCATTAACTCATATAAAGTGCAACCATTATAAATGGTGCAACAAGAAAGTACACATACCATGTGCATAAGCTGTGATAACACTTCATAGGTAATTGCTGTATGTGTCCGATTCACGTTCCACTAGCTGATTGCACACCAGCTCCTTACCAGATTTAAATGACCTCCCAAACATGAGGTCCTGAACGTTTGATAGTAAAATAGGCTATGCCTCAAGGATGTCCCCTGACCCTTTAAAGTGCTTTCAATGCTATCCAGCCCAAATTCAAATATTGCATGGAGAATCCAAGGCAAATAGGAGGAAATAAACTGGATATTATGAAACCATTATAATCAACAGTTTATGTAAAGCAAAAAATGGGGTACTCACAAACATGTAATAGCAAACAGCATAACAGCACACAGCTCGAGCTGGCATGCATAATGATGTCACAACCAAACCAAATCCCACCCTGAAACATTTTGTCACATTGAGTGAGTCCCCTGACGATGTCCTGTGTGTCAGTACGGGACGAGGCTTGGTTGAGACATTATGCATGCTGGTCTGAGCGGTATGCTGTTTACTACAAAAGTATATGTGTATATATGAATCCTTTGATATATTTACAGGAAATTTTCATACAATGTATTAAGTTTGTATATAGTTTTGGACACCTAGTGTTATTGAACCCACTTCTTGAAAGCCCTGAGCATCATGAACACAACCCTGGGAGTGTGATCACGCATAAGGGAGTGCTGCAGGGCGGGCAATCCACCCAAGCTGAAGTTGGGCTTTAAATGATTGTAGTTCTTTCTGGTACTCCCAAAGGCAGCAAGGAACAACTTTTTGGACTGAACAAAAGCTATAATAGTTTCCTTTTAGATAAAAGTCATCTTTTGTAAGAAAACAATGATCTGGTGTTCTTTCTCCCCAGGGATTCCAGGAACAGATTTGATTTTAGATGTGATGACAAGGTCTGCTGCACCAAAAACGCCTATGTCAAAGATCTTCAGACCACATCCAGGTATGATGATTGTGCCTAAACTTGACTTCTGGCTGTTGACAAAGGCATTCTAATGTCTGATACTAAGGTTTCATCCTAAGGTTACAATGTGCAGATCAGAATACTGCTGACCGTATGACACAAAGCGAGGTGAAGTGGGCAGATGATGAGCGGATTTGTAATGGGGAAATATTTTACATAACTAACGTAAGTAAATAAGTAAACTAAGTAAAATCATGCATTGTATGAGGCATCTGTAAATGAACACCAATACTGTTAAACTGAGTAAATAAAATAATAACTAATGCGCAAAAAACCACAATGAAGGATAAAGTGGACAAGGAGCCGCCAACATAAATAGCATACTCACATAACCTAACTCAACAAATGATAAAGATAAACAATATGTAGCGCTACCTCAGTCCCAACGTGAAAAAGATATACGTCCAAGACCTAAATATGCACGACCAAGCAAGACTATGTACAACAATGTGTACATATAAAGTGCAAAGTGAAACACAAAGAAAATATGAATCCAATCTCACATATCAAATGTGTGGAAAGGATCAAATATCACCTAATAATGAAGTGAATAATCCAGCCTCACGTGACAAAGTAAATAAATAAAATTGTAAATAATGTCACATGGTGAAAGAAGTACCCAATCAATCAATATTGAACATCTACCATAAAATAAAATTAAATTTTAATGTAGCGATACTGTCACTTACATAAAAATACACAGCAATCACTTTATCAAAGGGATCCCTTTTATGTAAGTGACCGTATCGCTACATTAAAATTTAATTTTAACATACTACACTATGGAGCCCATTTTCTCCTTTTTACTTTCACCTGAGAACACCGATTAAGTGAGGGCGAGTATCATCCCATCCTGCACCAATCCCATTCCCACGGGAGCTGGCATCAGGATTGGAAGTCCATTTTTGGAAGCCGTTCTAGTGTCGATATCCCTACCCACCTGTGGGTGTAAGCGTGACTCGGCCCATTTGGGGGCCGCTACTAAAAGTGAGAGGCTGGGGGAAACGGTCACCGCACATCGTACTTTGGAACAGGACTGGATGAACTATGTATAGACTATTTCTGCTACCACTGCACCAGCACTTTTTTCACCTCTAGAAGATTCCTGTTTTTTCACACTTTGGAGCTGTATTAGAAGTCGCATTCACATGTGTCTGAACTGCACTTGATTACCTTCACTCTTATATCATTTTACTTTGAGATGTGAGCTCACAGTTGATTGGATATTTTATTCACTTCACTATTGTTATCACTGATATTTATTTGTCCGTTAAATATTTCTATATTCTTTTGATTACATGCACACTGCACTTTGCAAGATATTTTAAATCTTCTAAATCGCATTTAATTATTGCATTTGACGCATACCTGTGAATACATTATCTTCGGATTATATGCACACTACATTTTGCAAGAATTTCAAAAATGATTTCTTTGTTTGGAAGTCGCATTTAATTAATGCATTTGTCAGCCACTTACCTGTGAAAATATTGTTTTTTTTTTAGCAATATTTTCTTGATCACGCACACTGCACTTTGTTTTTGGGAAGTCGCATTGTTATATCACATCTGTGAATCGCATGCTTGTGAATTATATTGTTACTATTTTCCATTAGTAATTTTTTGATGCTCTTATTTTATGGTAGATGTTCAATATTGATTGATTGGGTACTTCTTTCACCATGTGACATTATTTACAATTTTATTTATTTACTTTGTCATGTGAGGCTGGATTATTCACTTCATTATTAGGTGATATTTGATCCTTTCCACACATTTGATATGTGAAATTGGATTCATATTTTCTTTGTGTTTCACTTTGCACTTTATGTACACATTGTTGTACATAGTCTTGCTTGGTCGTGCATATTTAGGTCTTTTTCACGTTGGGACTGAGGTAGCGCTACATATTGTTTATCTTTATCATACTGTTAAACTCTTTATAGCTTTGATTTTTTTTTCTGCAGTAAAGTCATGTATTGTCATGGATTGTTCATCTAGGTGCAGTATGAATCTAAGAGCAGAACTATAGGCAAAACTTTGTGAGAGTGAGAGGAGAGGAGTGAGAGGAAAATCCTCCAAAGTGAGAGAATGCCTGGTTATCACCCGATTCACCAGAACTGGTGTCCCCATTGGACGATTTTACCCATATTCCTGTTCTAGGAACAACCCAAAATGTGGGCTTTTCCTATACTTTTGTTGATAACGGTACATGGGAAAAATAGAGTGAGTCTACTTAAACTGTACCTAACAGGGATACATACTATTCCCTTGCCACTCCATCCAAAACTAATTGGAAAAAAATGTATATTCGTACAGGACACAGGCAGATATTCATACACCATGGGTTATAGGTGTGTACCTTCAGGTGATTGGACACTGGCAAAGATTTAGTGGACACGCCTCTCCTATTACCCAACCCCACTTCATGAGTCCTTCGTTTTGTGCTACTGTCTGAAGGTGATGGAAATGTTTCATCTTTATGGAGAAACTCCCCCTTAGCCTAACTAGTTTATTATTTTTCAAAGTTCTACCAGGTGGATTTCCAAGCTTTTTTTATCATTACCTTCGGGGTTATGCGCTACCTATAGGTGAATGGACACTGGCCAACCAAAAAACAGACAGGAAGTAATCGGGAAGCACACCAGTTTTTTCACCAGTGTCTTGGAGCTGACGGCCACGTAAGTTCAGTTCTCTGTGAGAATACTGGTGGTCTCAATATAGTTCTAATAGGAATCAAGGGACTGAATAATCAGATCCATTTGGATGGCTGGATGGTAAAGTGGATGGTACCCAAACCCCGTAGCAGAGACAGAAGACTTGGTGGGTTTGCCAGTAATGCAGCCTTTTGGTGCTGGACCCTGCATTAAGGAACCCTGGGCAGTCAGCACTGAGCAAGGAAGATTCTGGTAGGGTGCTATACAAGTCCAAGGCAGTGGACCCTGGAGCAGAAAAGGGGGACTGAGTCCTTGAAGGTCTTGAGTGACTTAGCCGGTTATATTGGGTGAAGATTGGATCTCTGTTTTTTCAAACGGGATCCTGTGACCATGATTGGTAAGTTTTAGTGACAGGGTAATTTAAAAAATTTGGAGCTGCCAGGGGTTCTCCTTGTTAGCAACTAGGGGTAGTAGGTGTGCTCACATTATGGATTGTGCCTCATCAAACTCATTGCCCTTGTGTGCCCCTGGTTGAGAAGTTGTGTGTACCTGGTTTTGCTTTCTCCCCCTGCAGTTTGTATTTCAATGGCTATTACTGGTGTTTCTCTGTGTCCAAGGGCTTCATGCACATGGGGCCGGTGCCCATCTTGTTTATGTACTGAAGTCTTTGTTTACATGGTTATGCTTAAAGAGTAACTAAATTTTTGTGGAAAAAGGAAATGGCAAATAAAAACTATAGCGTATACAATTGCGACACGTCTTATTGTAATTGAATGGTATTAAAAATTACCTTTTTCAATCTGCAGCTCTGTAATTTTCTGAAAATGCAATATGGCTACTTGGAGGTGTTCTGTACACAGAGCGTGTACATAATGCTCCCCAGAAACGTAATTTCTTTCTCGTACATCACGGGGCACAGAGCCTCAGTAATTACTGATGGGTTATAGGGTATCACTAGGTGATTGGGCACTGATCACACCCTAGACAGGAAGTTCAACCCCCTATATAACCCCTCCCCTTACTGGGGATACCTCAGTTTTTTCGCCAGTGTCTTAGATGTTGGTCACGAATAAGATGTGCTGTGCTGAGCTCCAAAGGAATATCCTATACTGGGGCAAACCATGCAACCGGATCCATTCAAAGTGCTTTTTTAGGCCAAATTTGATGGTGTCCGAAGAAACGAGGTTTTACCTGTAACGCTTCTCTTTGGTTTTTTCAGCCATATCCCTGGCAGGGTGCTTTACGGGGCCAGAACTGCGGATCCTCCTATTCAAGGGGGCCCCAGTCTCTGAAGGTTTTTTCAAATGGAGCCCACCGTGAGAGGTGAAGATTGGGTCTGTATAATAGAACCCTGCAGCTGGATAAGGTAAGAGAGATTCCTCAAGAATTTTTTAATTCTAGTGGGTTTTCTCATTTAAGTAAATGTATGCTATGCCTATTGTCGCCACCGGGGGCTGTCAAGAGCACATACCTTTTCATGCTTGTTCCGTCTGTCTCAGTGTCCACGCTGTACGCTCCTCCAGCCAGGCTCCAGGTAGGATGGGTTGGGGGGGTTACTCCTTCAGGGATTCTCCCCCCCCCATGGCTTAGGGGGGCCGGGGTGAGCCTGTGTAAACAGCGGTAGTATACCGCGCCACCCGCCGCCGCTACCGCCATTTCTGGCAGGTTCCCATCCACCGGCCCTTCTCTCTCTCCTCCGCCCCAGCCTCCCCTCCATGCCTATCCCGAGGATCAGAGCCTTGGCTCGCGCGGGAAAACACATGCTTTGAAAAAGCGAGGTGGGGGCAGGGGGGGGGGGAGCGTTAGCGCGACGTCCGGCGTGATTAAACGCCCACATCGCTGGCTATGCAGGCTATAACGTGCACTCTCATTCAGGTGCACACAGCCTATGGAGGGACACAGATGCTGATGGGCGCATGTGAGGTGGGACACAGGCATTCTCCCAGGCAGCATTTACTTTAAACACCAAATTGAGCATTGGTATCAGCGGCAGTTGCTGAACTACATTGCTCAGCAGTCAGTGTTTTTTTGTGGTACCTCCACCTTGTTGCTTTGCACTATGGGTAGAAGAGGTACAAATACCCCGAAAACCAGAGGCTCTAGGGGATCTCCTTCAGGCTCTGAGGACCCCCCCTACTGCAGCACCTTCCCCTCTGTGGGACCTGGGATGGCTGGCCAAGGTGAGCCGTCGGGGTCAGGGGCTGCATCTGCTTCTGGCACTTCAGCCCCTGTATACATTACACAGGAGGTTTTTTCCTCAACCATTAATGGATTAGAGGAAAGACTAATGGCCTTAATCGCATCTTCACTCAGTGGAAGAAAACGCACTAGGTCTCCCTCTGTTACCCAGGACCCTCAGGCAGAGGAACTCTGGGGAAAAAAGGAGAGGAATCCCTCTCAGAGGATCGGGATGAGACTAATGATTCCTCTTCTGAGGAATCAAGTGGAGAAGGGGCCCTCTTCAGCTTCTCAGGATGAGAAGGTGTTAGTGCAAATTCTTGCTGGATTGGTCCGCTCCACATTTAAGTTGCCCGTATCTGAGTCAGTTAAAGAACCCTCCTCTTTTTTGGGTTCGCTGAAGCATCCTCAAACAACACATGCTTTTCCTGTTCATAGTTTACTAGAAAAGCTCATTTATTCTGAGTAGGATCACCCAGATAAACATTTTTTTCCGCCTAAAAAGTTTTCAACACTTTATCCTATGGAGGAAAAATTTAGAAAGATGTGGGGTATACCGGCAGTTGACGCCGCCATTTCCTCCATAAATAAAAGCCTGACCTGTCCCGTCGACAATGCTCAGATGCTTAGGTATCCAACTGATAAAAAGATGTGATTCCTGTTAAAAAATATTTTTTTCCTTGGCAGGTTCAGTAGCTCAACCTGCAGTGGCAGCAATTGGAGTCTGTCAATACTTGAGAGACTATGTTAAACAGGTCCTCAAAGTTTTACCTGAACAGCAAGCCCAGGGGTTGGCTAACCTTCCAGAGGCTTTATGTTTTGCGGTTGATGCAATCCAATCCAAACCTCTCGCCTTTCGCTTGGGTTGGTGCATATGCGTAGAATCTTATGGTTGAAAAATTGGTCAGCTGAATCACCATGTTAGAAGCTTCTGGCTGGATTCCATTTCATGGTGCAAGGCTGTTTGGAGAAGATTTGGACAGTTATATCCAGTTATATCCAAAAGATCCCTAGTGGGAAAAGCACACTTTTACCAGTTAAGAAAAGGAGAAAACATCCCAATTTTAAAACGGGCTCTTTCCCCAGTGCCAGGAGCGTCAGCCTCCAGGCAGTCGTGACGGCCTTCTCCGTCAGGCTCAAGAAATAATTTTCAGAGTCGACCCCAGGGGCAAAAGAAGTCCTGGGGGAAGAAGCCTACTAGACAAGATGCTAAAGCTTCTCGCTCGCTCGGGTGGGGGGGAAGACTACTACAGTTCTCAAGGCTCTGGCAGGAGGATTTCCAGGACAGATGAGTAATCTCCACAATTATCCCCAGAGATCCAGAGAAAAAGCAATCTTTCCTTCTAGCATTGGAGCGACTATTGTCGCAAAAAGCCATCGTGGTTGTTCCCACGGAAGAGCAGGGATTGGGATTTTATTCAAACCTTTTTTACGGTTCCAAAACCAAATGGAGATGTCAGACCCATTCTGGATCTAAAGGATCTAAACCGATTCCTAAGAATTCGATCCTTTCGCATGGAATCAATTCGATCAGTAGTCTCCATCCTACAAGGAGGAGAACTTCTGGCGTCAATAGACATCAAGGATGCGTATCTGCATATACCCATTTTTCCTGCTCATCAAAAGTAATTGCGTTTCAAAGTAGAGAAACGCCACTTCCAGTATATAGCCCTGCCTTTCGGGCTAGCCACTGCACCTCGGGTGTTTACAAAGATCTTGGCTCCTCCTCTAGCCAGATTAGGACCCTAGGTATAACAGTAATAGCATACCTAGACGACCTGCTCTTGATAGACCGGTCGGTAGCCTGCCTGGACCAGAACTTGGTCACCACAGTCAACTACTTGAAATACCTAGGTTGGATTATCAACTTAGAAAAGTCTTCCTTAAAACCATTAAGAAGACTAGAGTATTTGGGCCTGGTCATAGATACAAGCCAAAAAAAGGTATTTTTACCTCAGACAAAGATCAGTGCCTTAAAAGAACTGATTCAGGTAGTCAGGGCAAAGAAGGGTCCTTCTATTCGCCTTTGTATGAGGCTGCTGGGAAAGATGATGGCTTCATTCGAAGCAGTTCTTTATGCTCAGTCTCATTCAAGACTGCTGCAACACAGTATCCTGTCTACCTGGAACAAGAAAGTGCATGCATTAGATTTTCTGATGCGTCTGTCTCCTACAGTGCGTCGAAGCCTCAGTTGGTGGTTAATACCCGAAAATCTGCAAAAAGGGAAATCCTTTTTACCGATTACCTGGACAGTGGTAACAACGGATGCCAGTCTTTCGGGTTGGAGCAGTCCTGGAGCAGTCTGCGGTCCAATGGGAATGGTCCAAAACTGAGAGGACCTTACCCATCAACGTTCTGGAGATCCGTGCGGCATATCTAGCCCTAAAGGCCTGGACTCTGACAGGGTTGCCCTGTCAGGATCCAAGATGAGAGAAGTGAACCAGATTTTAGTCTGGGCAGTAAAGCATGTGCCATGCATATCAGCAGTTTTCATTCCAGGGATCGAGAACTTGCAGGCGGACTATTTGAGTCGCCAGCGGTTAGCCCCAGGGGAATGGTCTCTTCACCCCGACATCTTCTGGGCCATATGGCAAAGATGGGGGGTTCCAGATGGAGATCTCTTTGCATCCAGATTCAACAAAAAGATCGAAAAACTTGTGGCAAGAACAAAGGATCCTCTTGCATACGGGATAGATGCGTTGGTGATTCTGTGGCATCGGTTTTCACTGGTTTATGCATTTCCTCCTATTCTGCTACTGCCACGACTCCTTCGCAGAATCAGGCAGGAAAAGAAGTCGGTACTTCTGGTGGCCCCAGCTTGGTATGCAGAAATAGTATGTTCAGACCTGTTATCACAAGGTCCAGTGTTCCATCCTGCCTTACAAATGCTAAATTTGACGGTTTGGCTATTGAAACCCACGTTCTGAAGAATCGTGGGGTTTCAGGTCCTGTGATCTCTACCTTGATCAATGCAAGGAAGCCAGCTTCCAGAGTAGGTTATCATAGAGTCTGGAAGACTTATGTATCCTGGTGTGAATCCAGGGGTTGGCATCCCAGGAAATATGTAATAGGTGGAATTCTTGACTTTCTACAAATGGGATTAGAGATGAAGCTGGCCTTGAGTACCATCAAGAGCCAGGTCTCGGCCTTATCAGTATTATTTCAACGGCCACTTGCTTTACATTCTTTAATCCGAAATTTTATGCAGGGGGTAACGCGTCTTAATCCTCCGGTTAAGGCGCCCCCAAACCCCTGGGACTTGAATTTGGTTCTGTCAGTTTTACAGAAACAGCCTTTTGAACCTATACGTCAGATTCCCTTGGTCTTATTGACAAGAAAGTTAGTCTTTCTGGTAGCTATTTCTTCTGCTAGAAGAGTATCAGAATTAGCAGCCCTTTCCTATAAAGAGCCTTATTTAATCATGCACAAGGATAGAGTGGTATTGCGCCCTCATCCTAGCTTTCTACCGAAAGTGGTTTCAGATTTTCATCTAAACCAAGATATTGTTTTACCTTCCATTTTTCCAGATCCCTGTTCTGTGGAAGAAAGGTCACTACATTCTTTGGATGTAGTAAGAGCAGTCAAAGCCTATCTGGTAGCAACTGCTCAAATTCGCAAAACGGATTTTTTGTTCGTACTGCCAGAGGATCCCAATAGAGGACAGGCAGCGTCAAAGTCTACCATTTCAAAATGGATTCGACAAATGATTATTCAAGCTTACGGTTTGAAACAGAAAATTCCACCTTTTTAAATCAAGGCACACTCCACAAGGGCTATTGGTGCTTCTTGGGCGGTGCATCACCGGGCCTCTATGACTCAAATCTGCAAGGCTGCAACCTGGTCTTCAGTCCATACATTCACCAGATTTTATCAGGTGGATGTGGGAAGGCATGAGGATATCGCCTTTGGGCGTAGTGTGCTGCAGGCAGCGGTACCAGGTCCTCAGGTCTGATTACACCCTACGTTGTGTGGTCCCCTCCCCTCAAATAGCATTGCTCTGGGACATCCCATCATTAATTACTGAGGCTCTGTGTCCTGTGATGTACGAGAAAGAAAATAGGATTACCTGTAAAATCCTTTTCTTTTGAGGTACACCATGGGACACAGAGGTCCTGCCCCTCTTCTAATACACTTATATTGCTTTGCTACAAAACTGAGGTATCCCCAGTAAGGGGAGGGGTTATATAGGGGGTTGAACTTCCTGTGTAGGGTGTGACCAGTGTCCAATCACCTAGTGATACCCTATAACCCATCAGTAATTACGGAGGCTCTGTGTCCCGTGATGTACCTCAAAAGAGAAGGATTTTACAGGTAAGCTGTTATAAAAAATCCTATATTCCTGCTTGTGTGATTGGCTCACTGATTTTCCCAGAAGTCTGCACTAAGATACAAATCAGATATCAGGCATTCCCTGCAACAAAAATTTCATTTTTGATGAGATACTCACAATAGGAAATCACGTTTAAAGGGATGCAGGCCCAGCAAATTTCCTCATTAGTGCACTGCAGGTGTTGCAGCCGATTTATAGTTAGGAAACCACTCCCATTAGACTCACTTTCCCACATGGACACAGACAAACACACAGGGATTTTATTAGAATAACAAAAGGTAGGAATCTGCAACAAAGCTTGTTAAAATTCTTGCAACGCACATAGATCACCCAGGGGGAAATATTTTTTCCTCAACAAACCTGGAACCTGAAAGGTAATGCCATAATGTGCTAGTATTCATCACATACTGTACATGTTAAATTGACCTGAAAATTAAGCCTTCCAGCGCCACGCTGTCACCACTGCAGGTGCTTCCATCTTCACCCAGTCTTCCTTCTAGGTTCGCAGACTACTGCTGTATGACTGGCCGGAGCCACGATGATGTCACTCCCACATCACTGTTTATGGTACAGGACTCTCGGAATAGCCCAGGTGGCCGTTCCATCAGCGCGCATGCGCCGGTGATGTCACCAGCTGCATGTACAGTAAATATATCCTAAATGGTGCTTATTCAGGAGATGTTTACAGTACCTATAGGTAAGCCTTATTATAGGTTTGCCTATAGGTAAAAGTCAGAGATAGGAGTTTGCTCCCACTTTAAAAAGAAGGGTAGATGTCCGGATTATAGAGGATCGGTTGCTTGGCCAACTGGTACCTCGTCATCTGGCTCCAGAGGGAAAACACAGGGCCAGAGGGCTGGCCATAGCTCCAGAAAAAAGTGCGTTTTAGGCCATTCCATACTCTGTTTCACTCCAGGCCATTACAAAGGAATATCCTGTACGAATGGACAGAAAGGTTCAGTGGCTGGATTGCCATGTGTCCCTAGCTCCCAGTGCATCACATGCATTAGACTGATGGATGGTAGATCAGAGCCTGGACAGGGGGAAGTCTTTCCTTCCAGTAGTCTGGTGGATAATGTCCATTAATGCCAGTATGTCAGATTCGGGAATCATTTTGGGATCTGCCTCAGTACAGGGGTCTTGGTCTCCTCAGGAAATGCGTTTGCCCACCAATATCCTGGAGCTTCAGGCTGCTCGGGTTGGCACTGGATCACTGGAAAAATCAGTTGCAGGGTCTACCAGTAAAACGGTGGCATGTATCAATCAGTAGGAGGGCACTAGGGTCAGGCTGCCCAAGAGAAGATGAGTCATTCTGCCATTCAGGTTCAACGACAAGGTGGACTTAGTGAACTTGGCGGTTGATAGTTCTTGAGCATTTCTGGTCAGGCCAGACCTTCTGTCTTAGGGACTGGTCTTGCACCGTGTTTTACATTCGCTCAATGATGGCCTAGCTATTTAAGCCCAGGTGCTAAAATATTGGGTTGTCTCTGGGCCAGTTATCTCTACTCTGTTCAAGGCAGGAAACTGGCATCCAGAAGGATTTACTCTGACTTGGAAGTCTTGTGTCCTGGTGTGAAGCCAGGAAGTGGCATCCTTGGAAAGTTAAATTTTGGCCTTCTACATTTTAGAGATTTTGTTAGATTAAAATGTAGGAGGTTTTAGTCAACTAAAATCTGATGGGTTAAGGTAAATTGTAATGCATTATTTAAGCATTTCTCTAGAATTTCCAAACTCAGAGTAGGTTCCTTAGGATTGACGATGGGTTTTTGTCTGTATCTCCCTTTGCTCAAGTCCATTGCTTTTGGACATTTTAGATGGTAATGATTATAACCCGCTCTGTGTCCCATATTGTAGGATAACGAAAATGAGATTTTTCTCTACTTTCCTGTAAAATCCATAATTTGGAACACATCACGGGACACAAAGTTCCCTACCCTCTTTCTGGAAGTTCATTGCTTGCTACAAAACTGGTGTGCTTCCTGTGTGGGAGAGGTTATATAGGAGAGGACTTCCTGTCTGTTTTTTGTTTGGCCAGTGTCCATTCACCTATTGGTAGTGCATAACCCAAATGGTACTGATTATAGTCTGCTCTGTGTCCCGTGATGTACTTCAAGAAATGAATTTTACAGGTAAATGTAATCAGAGTGCTGATATTCATATGATGCAGTGGCAGAACTGCAACCTTCAGGGTGATTTTCACACACAGGAACCAGGGACGTGCATCAAACACCAGGGAAGGGGGATGGGTACTCTTACCCCAAAACGTGGACACACACGCCAGTGGCGGTGGGTCAGACAGGCATAGAATATCGTCAGCGATCCGCTTGCAGACCAGGATTCCTGCAGAGGAGTTGGTTACTCTTGCATCGGTAAAGCCACTAGTGACCCAGAGGTTTAGGTTCCAATGACTGAGTTCGAGTGTGGTTCTCTTTACATCCGAAAGGCAGCATGGATCATAGGAAAAAAAAGAAGGCCTCCACATAGTGCAGATAAATCCAGCATATTTTAAAAAATGTATTTGAATAAAAGCAAAATAGTATAAAATCGTACAATCATCACATAAGATGTATGCACAGCGTGATCACAAAAAAATCGGTATAAAGCGTAGTGAAAAGAGCTTAGCAGGCTATGTACCCAACATGTTTCGTACAAGAGGTACTTCAACTGGGGCATAAACCTGCTGACTGACACCACGCATATATATAGTAATCCGTGCAGTCTGATCCTTAATAGTTCAAATCGCAACAGCTGGTATCTGCATTCCCCCTAGGTCAATCAGATCAATCAGAAGAATGGGCGTCATCATCGCGTTGCCATCAAATTGCGTCATTACACGCCGTTGGTAACACGGCTTGCGTTCCAAGCCTCAAAGTGACTCACCACCTCGTATGTCAGGTGGGAGGAGATATGGCAGCCAACTGCTCAGTGATACAATGACGCCCACATTTCTGACACATCGCGCAGTGTCATGTGAACACACGAGTCATCAACGACTGAACCCACAACAACACAGAAATAAATCCATGCAGAAATGGGCCAATCAGCAGCCACTCAGAAGGCACACCACATACGTCACATGATCAGGAAATGCAGAATCTCACCGTTTGCTGTAGCTTAGCAACCATGACAAGCGGCTAGCAATTAAAATACATCTATTGTTATATTACCTAACTAGACCTAAATGTACACACAGTCACAGTTGACATGGGTCATCTCCACCTTAGGGTGTAATCTCCTCATCTATAGGAGGAGATTAACAAAGTCTCATTGATAGATCGTTGTATGCTTACCACTGAACAACCTAAACATATACCCGATGCAAAATTCAAATGGTCTTTTATTACTCAATTCTCTAAACAACACAAACAAGTTAAAAGCATCTTTGATCGCCATTGAAGGGTACTTAAAAACGACCCACTGCTGGGCCCTGTCCTTCCTGACAGGGCTGGGGTTATATATATAGGAGAGCCCCATCTCTAATGCCGCGTACACCTGACCGGTTTTGCCGTCGGAATAAACTCTGACAGTTTTTCCGACGGAATTCCGCTCAAGCTGTCTTGCATACACACGATCACACCAAATTCCGACCTTCCAGAAGGATGTGACGTATACCACATACGACGGGACTAGAAAAAGGGCCAGTGTGCCACCCTTTGGGCTCCTTCTGCTAATCTCGTGTTTATCTTGTGTTAGTAGAAGTTTGTTAGTTTTACCACACCGAGCGATTCCGTCTCGTACTTGCTTCAGAGCATGCGTCCTTTTTGGTCCGTCGGATCAGCATACAGACGAGCGGTTTTACTGATAGTAATTCGTTCCATCGTAAAAATTTAAAACCTGTTCTATATCTAAGTCCGTCTGAATTTTCGACGGGAAAAGTCCGATGGGGCGTACACACGATCGGAATATACAATGAAAAGCTCCCATCGGACTCTTTCTGTGAAATTCCGCTCGTGTGTACGTGGCATTAGGAATCAGATTGCCCCTAATGGGATCAATCCCCCTACCAGACCTACATTTTTTCATAACCTTAAGGGATACTATCCTTGTCGGAAATGCAATATTTGTTTACACAATGTATGCGGGAGAAGAAAAACTGAGCTTTGAATCCACCATCACGTTTGCAATTTATCAAATGAAACTTTTTACTACATGTGCCACCCGCTTCATTGTCTACCTTATTACGTGCCCATGTAAAAAGCAATATGTGGGACGTACCATTAGAACGTTCTGTTCGGGTGAAGGAGCATATTGCTAGTATTAAAAAGGGCCGCATTAAACATGGTGTACCCAGACATTATTTGCATTTCCATGACAAAAACCCTTTGGGCACTAAGTTCCAAGTTATTGACAAGTTCATTCCACACTGGAGGGGTGAATCTTGTGGGAGAGGTGTTTCCCAGTTAGAGACTTTCTGGATATACCAGCTGAAAAGTTACTCTCCACATGGGTTGAATATCGACCGGGATATCAACGCTTTTATTAATAAATCTTAGTTTATAGGTTTGCTTTCTATATAGTAAGATTAACATTTCTACTAAATATTTTTTCTGGCCATTTCTATATACACCTTACACTCCATACATTGGTAATCATGTTTTCTTCTAAACGTCTAAAAATATTAGAATACTTTTTTATGCTATTCCCTGTAAGACAGATTCTGGAGGAAATACAATACAGTGGAACCTCGGATTACGAGCATAGTCCGTTCCAGGAGTATGCTCGTAATTCAATGTACTAGCATATCAAAGCGAGTTTTCCCATTGAAGTCAATGGAAACGAAAATAATTTGTTCCGCATTGACTTCAATGGGATGCTATACCACATGCGGCCAGAGGCGGGGGGTGCCGGAGAGCCTTGGCAATGGCCGAAAAAGCCCAAACACACTTCGGCTGACCTTGGCAAACCTCGGAAAGACTCCTTTCACGAGCCTTTCCGAGGTCAGCCGAACTGTCCTCGGGCCTTTCCGTGCATTTCTGATCAGCGACTTTCGGCTCTGCTCGGTTCCGGCGACCCCCACCTCAGGCCAAAAGTGTTACTGCACACCGCTTTTGGCCTGAATCCTGCTTGTTTTGCGAGACAACACTCGTAAACCGAGTTAGGATTTTTAGAAATGCGGTGCTCGTTTTGCGAAACCCTCGTTAACCGCGTTACTCGCAACCGAGGTTCCACTGTATATTGATTTGTATTTTGTAGTTTTTACACGTGTCTCCATGTCTTGTACAGTCGGCTTTTGATTATATATGTTCACATAGTTATATTGCTATGATGACACTGGTCGTCTTTCCATGGTCCACCCTTTCTATCATGGGATGTGCGGTTCGTTTTTTCCAAACCTCCCCCCCCCTACATGTAAGGTGGAGATGACCCATGTCAACTGTGACTGTGTGTACATTTAGGTCCAGTTAGGTAATATAACAATAGATGTATTTTCATTCCTAGCCGCTTGTCATGGTTGCTAAGCTACAGCAAATGGTGAGACTCTGCACTTCCTGATCATGTGACGTATGTGGTGTGCCTTCTGTGTGGCTGCTGATTGGCCCATTTCCACATGGATTTATTTCTGTGTTGTTGTGGGTTCAGTCGTTGATGACTCGTGTGGTCACATGACACTGCGCGATGTGTCAGAAATGTGGGCGTCATTGTATCACTAAGCAGTTGGTTGCCATATCTCCTCCCACCTGACATATGAGGTGGTGAGTCACTATGAGGCTTGGAACACAAACCGTGTTACCAATGGTGCGTGATGATGCAATCTGACAGCAACGCGATGATGACGCCCGTTTCTTCTGATTGACCTAAGGGGAGTGCAGTTACCAGCTGTTGCGGTTTGAACTATTAAGGATCAGACTGTACAGATTACTATATATTTGCATGGTGTCAGTCAGCAGGTTTATGCCCCAGTTGAAGTACCTCTTGTACGAAACATGCCGGGTACATAGCCTGCTAAGCTCTTTTCACCACGCTTTATATTGTGTTTTTTTTGTTTTTTTGTTTTTTGTGATCACACTGTGCATACATCTTATGTAATGATTGTACGATTTTATACTATTTTGCTTTTATTCAAATACATTTTTTAAAATATGCTGGATTTATCTGCACTGTGTGGAGGCCTTCTTTTTTTTTTATTTGATCCATGCTGCCTTTCGGATGTAAAGAGAACCACACTTTAACTCCGTCATTGGAACCTAAACCTCTGAGTTACTGGTGACTCTACCGATGCAAGAGTAACCAACTCCTCTGCAGGAATCCTGGTCGAAGCGGATTACTGACGATATTCTGTGCCTGTCTGACCTACCGCCGCTTGCGTGTGTGTCCACGTTTTGGGGTATAAGTACCCATCCCCCTTCCCTGGTGTTGGATGCACGCCCTGGGTGCTGTGTGTGAAAATCACGTCCCTGGGTGCTGTGTGTGAAAATAAGGTTGCAGTTCTGCCACTGCATCATATGAATATCAGCACTCTATGATTACATCTATTGGAATCCAATATGATACAGTAAATGCTTCCATGGACTTATGAATGTTTATTTTAATCTGGTATCACACTTTGACAGACTTTATTGTATTCACAGAAGTGTATACATATTTATCTATGCACAGAGCACTTTACTTTATCATTCCACATTTCACATTTGAATATTAATCTCTCCTGGCGGTTTCTTTATATTCCTTAAGCGCTGCATTTTTTTGCCTTTTTTAATTTCTTACACAATATGTCTTATTGTTGATGCTGGCAGCTTTTTCTTGTTACTAATAGCGCAACTTTTTCATATATATATTTATATATATATATATATATATATATATATATATATATATATATATATATATATATATATATATAATATATGAATATATATATATATATATATAATATATGAATATACTATGAATTTTACAGGTAAGTAGAAAAAAATAAAATTTTTGGCCCCAAGGTTTACGCAGCAGCTCTCAGAGGTTGGGTTTTTTGCCCCTGTTTCATTGGGCCTTTTGGCACAGTTCCGTTTGCCTCATTGTTTGCCTCATTGTTGCTCACACTTTTGTATTTATTGCCTGGGGATGCCCCATGGTGTATGAATATTCTGCCTGTGTCCTGTACTGTACCTGTAAAGTCCATATTTTGGAGTGCAGTACAGGACACCCACTCCATTCCTTGGTTTACTCTGCATTTCCTGCTGCAAAACAGAACACTGGCAGAGTGGGCTAAGGTTATAGGGGAGGTGCAAGTGGGCGTGTCCTCTAAATCTTTGCCAGTGTCCAATAATCTGAAGGTACACACCTACCTGTTTAACATAAGGTGTATAAATATTCTGTCTGTATCCTGTACTATATTCTAATACTATATATGACATTTACAGGTAAGTAAATGTTCATCTTTTCAAGCAGAATTTTACTTTTCATAAATAATAGAAGCCTTTTCAAATGTCTTTTCTGCCAAAGCCACCCCAATGTCTGTACTTAGTTCATGGCAGCTTTGAATCTGCACTTTCTTTTCAAAATTTCAAAAGATATATCTGAGGCCCTATCATCCTGTATCATGTGACCATCCAGTATAATACATATCATGTTATGCACTGTCTTACTGTAGCACAGAATAGGATGTGTTTTACCTCTCTGGACCATGCCTCCCTCATTACTAGATCACCTCTTTTTTTTATTTCCACCTACTTTCTGCTTTTTATACTGGACCTTGCTTTGTGCACTGGTGCGCACTCATGTTGGAACAGAAAGGGGCCATCCCCAAACTGTTCCCACAAAGTTTGGAGCATGAAATTGTCCAAAATCTCTTGGTATGCTGACGCCTTAAGAGTTCCCTTTACTGGAACTAAGGGGCCAAGTCCAACCCCTGGAAAACAACCCCACGCCATAATCCTCCCTCCACCAAATGATTTGGACCAGTGCACAAAGCAAGGTCCATAAAGACATGGATAAGCGAATTTGGGATGGAGGAACTTGACTAGCTTGCACAGAGTCCTAAGCTCAACCTAATAGAACACCTTTAGGATGAATTAGAGCAGAGACTGCAAGCCAGGCCATCCATCCACATCAGTGCCTGACCTCACAAATGCGCTTCTGGAAGAATGGTCAAACATTCCCATAGACACACTACTAAACCTTGTGGACAGCCTTCCCAGAAGAGTTGAAGCTGTTATAGCTGCAAAGGGTGGGCCAACTCAATATTGAACCCTATGGACTAAGACTGGGATGCCATTAAAGTTCATGTGCGTGTAAAGGCAGGTGTCCCAATACTTTTTGTAATAAAGTGTACATGGGAGGAAGTGGGTAGAGACACTGAGCTGTCACTGTTCTTCTAATCCATCTCCAGCTTTGGAAGGGGGAGGCTGTAAACACAAAAATTTCAATTTCAGGCCTCATCACACCTAGAGCAGTGGAGTGCGTATTTTTTGGCATGTTTTTCCTGCAACCACATATGGCATCCCATTGATTTCAACGGGTGCCCTATGTACGACAAACATGGCAAAGTAGCTCATGGAGCATTTTAATGCGTTGCAGTTTGCACATTTTTGCGTGCGTTATGCAGCATTTGTCATGTGTTTTTGCACATGGAAAAATCGGTATCTGCTTCTGTGTTTGCATCAACAATTAATGGCATCATAAGCACACCACAAATTTTTCATGTTTCGGGAAGCTACGCTGAAACTTGCATTTCTGCATGCCTTCCTGGAGTGTGCAGGTGTATATGGAACCTTGTGTATTGAAATTCATCAGGTTCAGCAGGGACTGGTCAAATTTCAATCCGTATAAGGGCAGGGTGGTTGTACAACTGCCCTGTCAGATTTTTGTTGCTCGATCAGCGCTGCCAGCTATGGCCAGCAGTGCTGATTGATGTATTCTGACGGTGGGGAAGTCTCTCTGCTGTCAGAATACATTAACTCAGTAGGAGGATTCCCCAAGTTACCTCAAATGTGTGGATGGTGGAATCAAGTAATTTTTTTTTTTAATTCAACCCACTGGCTGAACGATAAAACAGATTCATGTATGGGCTGCTTTAGACTTTAAAGAAAAAAAAAAGTAAAATAAAATACTTATTTTGGTTTGCTATAGGATGTAGAAAAAGATAAAATCCGTGAATTAACCTTATCTGATAAAGCTGATAGAACATACACACTGAATTATAAAGCCCTTATAAGTCTAAGTGGTTTGCGTCATTCGTGGGCAAGGACTATTCACACATTCCAGGTATGTCGTTTAACTCTTCATAAATAACACATTGTCTAGTTTAAACATACTGCATATAACACTGGTAATTAAAGTGGATGTAAACCCGATTCATGAAAATTGACCTAGGCACATATACTGTATCTGTAGTGTTTTCTTATCTCTCTCCAAAGCCCTCGGTCCTGTGTCTTTCTGCTGCTCTGTTATCAGCATGATAGCTTTTGACATGTTCTCCAACACGGGACATAAAAGCAGCTGAAAATTTGTGTTGTGAAGGGTACTGTAAATAGATGAACAGAGATCCTGTCTATTCACAGCACAGCTCTGCTAGTATCTTTGTTCTTCTGCCTATGTGGGGGGGGGGGGTGCCTTTCAGGCATCAGCTGTCACACAGTGTATGCCAAGACTCCACACCCAGTAGTGGAACAGGAAAAACATTTTTTAACACAATGTGCATTTTCTAAAGAATATGGAAAGCTGGAGACAGCAGATATACATGTAAAACTTATGTAGGGCTATTTGTTTTATCTCTGTGTATCATCTCAGGCTGTTCACTTCATTTGGTATAGGAGAGAGTTTACATCCAGTTTAAGTTACCCTTCTGTTTTAATTACCTCTTGTATGTTATCCAGAATTTCAGTGTATTATGTGAGTCTGAAGATATTTAACAGGAACATCTTCACCTTTTGATTGTTCCATGTTAAAGTGCCTTTTTTGACTATGCATATGAATTTCTATACATACATTGCAACAGGGAACTTTTGCCCTATTTCTAGCTGTTGGTTCACGATTGAAGTGCAGCACAACACCAAATACAAAAATGTAATAAAGACTTTACGAGTTACTTGCTTTTATCTTGGAACCAGCACATGCTTGGATGGAACCAGAGAATCTGTATTTCGATTAAAATTATTGTTTTAAATTTTTTTTTTTTTTTTACTTATTACATTAAATAATTACCTGTTCTATGCATTAGAAGTGCACAGAGCAGCTCTGATCCTCTTCTTCTCCAACCCCAACCCCCCCCCGGCGGCGCTCTTAACCCCCCACTTAGTGTGCCACTATAGGAAGCTGCTTCTTATTGTGGCGCACCTGAGGGTTTAATCCCAAGCCCCTCTGCATGCTATCATAGACAGACAGGGCAGTTCGGCTCTGCTACCTCGTCTTGGATTTGAGCAAAAGCAGCAAAACAAGGAACAAGGATAACAGAGCAAAAAGCTCACTAACTGAAAAATTAAAATAAAGATTCAAAATTATATAAAAAAATTGAAAACAAAAAGAAAAACAAAAGAGAGAAAAAAAGATTAATGAAAAAATAAAAAAAATACATAACGACAAATAATGACCAAACAAGAAATAAATGAAAAAAAAAACACAGAAAAATATAGAAACAAAAGAATAAAATATGTGGAGGACTAAAAAATGAATTGAGAAACATTGAATAAAAGGTCAATGAATAACAAAGAGAGTCCATTGCAAAATACAGATTGCTGTGTAAGGAAGGCACTTTTCACTGAGGACAGCTATCCCAAGTTCTCCAGAGGTCCAACAGGAATCCAACACAGCATGTGTATGAATCTTGCCGGTACCCCAGGGTATGCTTAGGTAACAGGCGGAGAAAAGCAAAATTTCAAATGGTAAGGAAAGTCACTTTATTAAAAATAATATAAATGTCCACTCACATAAGCTTCTACATGTGTGCAAAAGGGTGGATGGGTCAGTGGTTCTCTCGGCCAGAGAGAAAAAGGGCAGATGTTCGTGCCAGTGGATCTGGCAATATGTGAAGTGTCCAGTTACCACTCATTAGCAGGAAGCTACGTTGAGCGATGGATCGGGGGCAGCACTGCCAGAGGGAAGCCGCTGAGAGACGCAGGAACTGCTGGCAGATCCAAACCACTCACAGGAATTCGACCACCAGCATCAAAAGAGGGCTTCACTGAAAAAATGGAACAAAGGAAGCACCACCAGAAGAAAGCTAAGGCAGCCACTGGAACACAAACACCGCCCCCAGGCTCAAAACCACTCAGGGAGACAGACCACCAGCAGGCTCTGCACCGCAGGGAGCAAAAGTCTCCTAAACAACGCTTTTTGTAGCTCTGCCCCTTTGTCGAATCAAATGATCAAAGAGACTGGAAGAAATGTATAGGCACAATGAAGTGGGGTAATGATAGGGGAAAAAATGAACCGAAACACCACCATCAATTGTGAATCCCCACCACGTAACTCTGAATATATTACATACAACATTAATTAAAATTTAAAAAAATATATATATAAAATACATTTGTTCCTTATTAAACTTAATGTGATGTGTATAATGTTATTAAAACATAACGTACATAAACAAAAGAAGACATGTTGAAATTATATCCACCCGAACCACTCGAGAAAAATAGATGTGTGTGTGTGTATGTATATGTATATGTATATATATAAGAAAAAGAAAAATCACACACACACAGATTTTATATATATATATATATATAAGTATATAATATATATAAAGTGTATAATATATATGTATATATATAATATATATATATATATATATATATATATATATGTGTGTGTGTATGTGTGTGTGTTTTATATATATATATATATATATATATATTATACACTTTATATATTATATACTTTATATATTTTTTATTATTATTTTTATATATATATATATATATATATATATATATATATATATATATATATATATAATTATATAATCTGTGTGTGTGTGTGTGTGTGTGTGATTTTTCTTTTTCTTAATTGACCAGTTAAAGAAATGGTGTATAATGAATGAATTAACTCCTACTTACGCAGTATACACTATCATCGTATCTAATAACACTTGATATATATTGCGACATTATGAACATCGATAGATTATTGTATATTAAAAATCATGTTATATAAAAAAAAAGTTTATATAAAAACGTATATTTAAAAAATCCTATAGATTTACACACATGTAAGCTTAGAATTCTACAAGCAAAACAAACGGAATGGTTTAATATTTTATGGTTGATGGATAATTGATAAACACTACTAATTGGTAGTAAAAATCTGATCTAACATAGTAGAGGCCATCCCTCCTATTATTGCGACCTATATATGGAAAATAAAAAAATCTGAGAAAACTAGGGAAAAACTACAGAATGGTATTAATTTTCAACTTTTCATTTTCAAATCCAATAGGTCTCTTGACTTCATAACTTTAGAAACCTGTCATTATCTGGTAAATTGGTTGGTATTGTTTCTATTGCAAAGACTTTCAGATCTTTAATGTTCTTCTTGTGTTTCTAGGCCAAATGTCCTCATGTTCCAAAGACCAATTAGCCTACAGTGGTCACCATCCTTTTCCTCAATAGTCTTTTGGTTCATCCTATATACAGAAGATGACAGGGACATTTCAAATCATAAATAAACATATTCAGCTGAACATGTAATGAATTTGATCGTAAACGTGGCCCCTCCCGTATCTTGGAAGGTCCCCTGGCCATAAGTGATAAACTGGTCTGTTAGATTTTGCAATTTGCAAAATTAGTTCCATGGCTCAGTTTACTAGGGGCTAGATAATTTCTCAAATTGTGAGCTCTCCTGAAAATAACTTGGGGCACACTGGGCAAAATAGGACCTAATTTGGCATCCTGGGCTAAAATGAACCAAACTGTATTAATTATGCTCTTAGGGCTCGTTTATACTTGCTTCAAAATATGGCTTTGGACACGCTTTTTTAAAGCTTTCTGAACGCCAGTCAAAGCTTCCTGACACTAAATAAAATAGTTTGCTTATAGTCCTGTTTACAGCTTGCATTTTCTTTGCTTTACTTTAAAAATGATACCCCATCTCGCTTTAGTGGTGCTTCAAAGTGTCTTCAAAGCCCCCATAGAAGTCTATGACAAAGCTCGCTTGAAGCACCTGACGCTTTTGAGAGGCTTTAATTCAGCTTTAGCTTTGCTTTGCTTTGGAGAAATTGTAGGTATGAGATATCCACACAAACACAGGGCATCTGCCAAGCTTCAAAATAGCACAATTGAAGCACCACAGAAGAATAAAATATCTATTGTGAGCCTATTGGATGAGGTCTGGAGAATAAGCTTTCTCCCTAAATTTATCGATCCAAATGCTACTTTGCTGTATATCATTTTCAGTTCTACTATAATTTTTCTTTTATCTCCAGAATTGGCCACTTGGTATATTTCTCTTCCAAGAGGGATGGTGGCAACTATCATAATGCAAGTAGGAGTTGCCTCTAGTAGGTTTAAAATGATTTTTCAGGATTATTTTATCACCATCATGTGGGAGTTCCAAATACAAAAACACTAATGACTTGCAGTCAACTACAGGGGTGAATTTGAGACCAAAATCATTATTACAATAATCCACAAAAGCCATGAAGGTATCAGTGTCACCTTCCAGATGATACGATCATCTTTGTATCCCCCATACAATACTAGATGTTTCACATAGGGATTATCCTTCTAAATGTGGAGCTCCTCCTAGTGTCCCATTGTCAAATTCGCATATCATGGGGCATAATTAGCTCCCATGGCTGTGGCTTGTACTTGTAAATAGAACTGCTCAAGAAAGGATAATTGATTGTACTCAAAATTAAATGTTGTGCATTAAATGATACATCTGTCTTGTTTATAGTTGATGTATGTATCTCTAGCCAGAAAAAAATTTGAGTGCATTTAAACCTACTGTGTGAGGAATGGACGTATTACGTCCAATAACACCCAGATGTAATTAGGTTCCCATCTGTACTGTTGTAGGATATCAATTACATGGCTTGAATCCCAAATAAAAGTGGGCAAGCCAGTAACAATAGACTGCAGAAAGAAATTAATATACTGCGAGAGGCCGCTGGTCAAACCATCAATGCTAGCAATGATGGGCCTGCCAGGAGGGTCCACAAGACTCTTGTGGAATTTAGGGAGGTGGTAAAAATATGGTGTACTGCAGACCTCAGGTAGTATGAACTTTTTCTCTTTTTTTTTTTATTGATAAGCTTATCTTAAAAAAACTGCATCAACTATATGGGCCAATTAAAGGAGCACATTGATGGGCACATTTTGTGCCCATCAGCATGCTACTTATTTTATGTTAAGGGTCACGCTGAAGGGCATATTTTATGTTAAGGGTGCTCTGTTGGGCATATTTTATTTTAAGAGCAACACTGATGGGCACATTTTATGTTAAGGGGCACGCAGATGGGCACATTTTGCTGTGCCCAACAGAGTGCCTCTTAACATAAAATGTGCCCATCAGCATGTACCTTATTTTATGTTAAGGGGCATGCTGATGGGCACATTTTATGTTAAGGGAAAATCTGATGGGCACATTTTATGTTAAGGGGCAAGCTGATGGGCACATTTTGTTGTGCCCACCAGCGTGCCCCTTAATATAAAACGTGCCCATCCGAGTGCCCCCTAGTATAAAATGTGCCCATCAGCATTAAGGGGCACTCTGGGCACATTTTATGTTATGGGGCACTCTGATGGGCACAATTTATGTTAAGGGGGCACACTGATGGGGACATCTGATGTAAGGGGACACTCTGGGGGGGGAATGCCTGATGTAAGGTGGCACTGTGATGGGGACGCCTGATGTAAGTGGCCACTGTGATGGGGACACCTGATGTAAAGGAGCACTGACGGGGACAACTGATGTAAAGGGGCACTCTGATGGGCACACCTAATCTAAAGGGCACTCTGATGGGCATATATTATGTGGGGACACCTGATGTAAGGAGGCACACTTATGATGACACCTAATGTAAGGGGGCACTCTGATGGGGATACCCTATGTAAGAGGGCCCTGTGATGGGGCAACCTTATATAATGGGGTACTTTTTGGGGACAAATGATGAAAGGGGGCACACTGATAGGAGACACCAGATGTAAGGGGACTTTCATTGCAGAAACCAGATGTAAGTGGGCACTCTGACTCGAATACCTGATATATAAGGGGGTACGCTGACAACTGATTTATGGGGTAGTCTGATGGGGGCACTCAATGTAATGAATTACTCTGATAGGGGAAGCTGATGTAAGGAGAACACTAATGGGGACATTTACACAGTATTACCAGAGTGTGTGGAGGAAACAGTAGCAAAAGTGCCAGAGAGCATGGCTTGCCAAGAAAAGGAAGGTAGACACCGAAAACTGAGCTTTTAAAGATGAATGGACAGACCAATATATGTTCATTCTTCCTATGGGAAGTTTAAAACCAGTTTGTCTCATTTGCTGCAAAACCGTGGCGTTAATAAAAAGTAGCAATGTGAAGCGCCACTACGAAACAAAACACAGTTCCTTTTAGCAAACATATTCACAGCATGCCAAGGTGGGGGCACATAAAATAACTGAACTGAAAGCCCAGTATGGTAGATCCACGAAAGTCCTCTCACATTCATTTACAACCCAGCAGCGTGCAAATAATAAATGTTCGCTTAAAGTAGAATGGATTTTGGGGCAACACAAAAGACCATTTACCGATGGTACATTTTGTAAAGGAGTGCTTGAATGCTGTTGCTGAAACTTTTACTTGAGGGTGAACAAAAAGATGAGCTGTGTGAAAAAATTAACCAAATCCCACCGTCAGCGTCAATAGCAACAAAAAGACTGATGCCGCGTACACATGACCGGTTTTCCCGCTGCAGTAATAAGGAGAGCTGGCAAAACTGTAATCCTTGAAGTGTTGTTTATTGGTACATCAGAGTGACAATAAAACAAAAAAGGTGATGCGTTTCGGCAATAGCCTTAGTCGGACTAAATTCTGACGGTCTATCCGACGGAGTTCTGACGAAATTCCGCTCAAACAGTCTTGCGTACACACGATCACGCGAAAGTCCGACCGTCCAGAACGCGGTGACGTACAGCTCGTACGACAGGACTAGAAAAAGGATGTTCAATAGCTAGTAACCAATAGCTTTCGTCTATTACTTGCTTCAGAGCATGCGTCATTTCAGGTCCGTTGGAACAGCATACAGATCAGAAAGATTTAGAACATGTTCTATTTCTAGGTCCGTCAGAATTTTCGAAAGAGAAGGTCCAATAAGGCCTACACACGAGCGGATTATCCAATGAAACGACTCCGTCTGACTTATTCTGTTGGACATTCCGCTCGTGTGTACGCAGCGTTAGATATTAACAGAGGATGTATTGGCACAACTTGATGCAGCTATTCAGAGTGCGGTATGCATTTCTTTAGCCATTAATGAATCAACGATATAACTGACAATGCCCAGCTTTTGGTGTATGTAAGATTTTTTCACAAAGAAACAAAAGAACTCTGTGAGGATCTGTTAAGTTTAACAGCACTTGAGACACACGAGGACAAGACATATATGAGGCCATTAGGGAGATTCTAGGAAAGAGGAAGATCTGAAAAAAGTGATCTCAGTAACGACAGATGGTGCCCCTGCCAGGGCCGTCTTAATGAGCGGGCACCCATGGGCACTGCCCAGGGGCCCCAGCTGCATAGGGGCGCCCTGCACTTCCCCTGACCCCTTGCAGCTTTGTTAACATGTACTGCTTTCAAGTCGATCGGGTCAGCAGGAGCATCAGCGGTTCGGGGGAGGTTGCCTGTAACACTCCCCTTTCATTTGATCACGATAGACTGTCCCTCGGATCTTCAATATATCCCGAGGCAGTCCGAGTTGGTGGGCGGAGCCGGGGGTGTGGCTGCCTCCTCCACTCCTCCCAAACACGCAGGCTGTGGAGGGGAGACTACAGCAGCCCAGGGAGTATCAATATTAGGGCTGGGGAAAAAATCGATTTAAATCTTGAATCGAGTTGAGTGGTCAAATCGATTCAAAATTTAAGCAAATCGATTTTTTTACATTTTTTTTTTTTCACCGCGCCGGTCGTGAGGAGCTGTGGACAGGAGTTTTTAGGCGAGGCCTAGTCCGCGGCTTCGGCCCAGTGCGCTAGGCTGGACGCCGCGGACTAGGCCGAAGCCACGGCCTCGCCTAAAAACTGCCTGCAGCTCCCCAGGACCGGCGCTGACACCGCGCCGGTCCTGAGGAGCTGCGGGCAGGAGTTTTAGGTAAGGCCGTGGCTTCGGCCTAGTCCGCGAGGCCAGACGCCGCGGACTAGACCGAAGGTCTCTGCGGCGGGTTCGCATTATCGGCAGCGGGAGAGGTGCCACCCCCCTCCAGCCGCTTACCGGAGCCGTCGGTAGCAGTGGAGGAGATCGGGACCTTGTAGTGCCTGGGTATGGAGACGAGTGAGGCTAAGATGGCCACCACCCATCTTCATACCATAGGACGGCGCCCATATGTCTTAATCAGTTGCCAACCGGCCCATAGCCGAATGACGGCAGCAGGGCGGTTGGATAACTCTGGGAACTCTATGACGAGGGCGCGCACACGGGAACATCCGTGTTCACTGGGTACACGGGACCCGGCGCAACACGGATTGTGGTAAAAGGCCAATGTCAGCTGCCCTTTACCATGTGATCGCTCCGTCCAATGACGGAGCAATCACAAATGTAAACAAAGCAGGGAAAGCATCAGGCGTTCACAGCTCTCCTCTTCTCACACCGATGCAGCGTGAGAGGAGAGGAGAGCTTTACGGTGACATCTGTAAGTGTTTCAACCTTTATCAGTGCCACAACAGTGTCATCTGTGCCACATCTGTACCACCTGTGCCACCAGAGCCACACCAGTGATACTACAGTGCACACCAGTGCCACACCTGTGCCACCTGTTCCCATCAGTGCCACCTGTGCCCATCAATGCCACCTGTGCCCATCAGTGCCACTTGTGCTCATCTGCGCCACTGCAGTGCCACGTCAGTGCCGCCTGTGCCCACCAGTGCTGCCTGAGCCCACCAGTGCCGCCTGAGCCCACCAGTGCCACCTCTGTGCCACCAGAACCCCACCAGGGCAACCAGAGCCACACCAGTGCCACTACGGTGCACACCAGTGCCACCTGTGCCCATCAGTGCTCATCTGCACCACATCAACCTCACCAGCCACCAGTATGGCAAAAAAATTATTTACGGCCGAGGAGGCCTACCAGCGTCTCAGCATGACCGATGAGAGCAGCGGGGAGCTCTCTGAGTCTCAGTCCGATTCGGATTCAGCCTATTAACCCGTGATAAGCAGCGGGTCTGATACAGAATCGGAAGAGGAACGTGGGCCCGTGAAAAGAAGGCGTTCTGGCGTGGAGCAGCTGCCTACTACCACCTCGAGCGCAGTGCCGTCCACCTCAAGCGCAGTGCCGTCCACCTCAAGCGCAGTGCCAGTGCAACAAAGGCCAGGTACCAGTAGGGTGTCATCTCAGCCCCGAAAGGATAGGGGCCATGCCAGCCTTCCCTATGCCCTTCAAAACCCCCTGTGGCTTCCCCCTAATTCCGGAGCAGCAAATATCCCCCCTTTTACCGCCCAGCCAGGTGTTCAGGTGAACACAGATGATTTTGTCATGCTTGATTTTTTTTTATTTGATATTCACCGAAGACTTACTATCATCCATTGTGGCCCAGTGCAACCTCTACGCACAGCAGTACATAGTAAGCAACCCTGGCTCTAGTTATGCCCATCCCTATAAGTGGAGAGAGCTTACCATAGAGGAATTAAAAATTTTCCTAGGCCTAACTTTTACAATGGGACTCACAAAAAAAAATGAAATGTACTCATATTGGTCAACTAACCCCATCCACCACATGCCACTCTTCTCATCGATTATGCCAAAATCAAGATACCTTATGATTTTGCGCTTCCTCCACTACAATGACAACACCCAGTGCCCTTCCCGAAATGACCCAGCATTTGACAAATTATTCAAACTTCGGCCACTCCTAAATTATTTCGCTGAAAAATTTCCCCAATTATATACCCCCGAACAGAATATTTCCGTGGATGAGTCCCTTGTAAAATTCTCCAGCAGGCTGGGCATCTGCACCCCCCTCAATGTCAAGAATATATTGGAGCCAGCGGCAAAGTTGTCTGGGAGCTTGTTTATCCACTCCTTGGAAAGGGGTACCACCTTTTATGTGGATAACTTTTACACGAGTTTGCCCCTCTTCCGCAATCTTCACCGGAGGGACACCCCAGCATGTGGTACCATAAGAACCAATAGAAAGTGTTTCCCACAAAAACTGGTCAATGAAAGGCTACGACGAGGGGAGACGGCGTCTTCGCGGAACCAGGAGCTATTGGCTGTCAAGTGGAGGGACAGACGAAACGTCCACATGCTGACGACAATCCATAATGACACCTACGTGGAAGTGTCCAGAAGAAACGGCCCAGTCCAGAAACCAGCTTGTATCTATGATTATAATTTGTTTATGGGGGGAGTGGACTTCAATGATCAGATGATTGAACCCTACCTTCCCACAATAAAAACTCGTCATTGGTATAAAAAAAGTGTCCATTTATTTTTTCAGTTTGGCCATGTATAACACTTATGTTATTTACCAAAAATCTACTGAGACCCCCGTATCCTATCTGCACTACGAGGAACAAGTAATCTTCGCCCTTTTGTACCCTGAAAGCCCACCAGAAAATATTCGCTCTGATTGCGTGAGCAGACTCCACGAACACTTTCCTGACAAAATCCCCTCCCGTGAAAAACTGTATAGGTGAATGTTTCCGCTGTTACCATACTTCTCTATATTATTAGGGAAGTGTGGTAAACGTAATTCTCATTTCCTGTCATTTTCCTCCACACCCCTTTATGCCACTGCACTGAACTGTACATACCTCTGCCTTCTCCGGAACCGACCCTGGCCTGTTATACGACCAAGCTTCTGCCTAACGCTAAACTGTACCTACCTCTCCCTTCTCCGGAATTGACCCTGGCCTATTATACGACCAAGCTTATGCCTAACGCTAAATTGTACCTACCTCTGCCTGCACTGGAACTGACCCTGGACTGTTTGACCACGTTTTTTGCCTGCCTCTTGGACTGATCATTTACCCTGCTATGCTAGTGGGAACACAGGGGTCTCACATATGTGAGGGGCTCCAGAAATGTTTTTCTGGATGAAGAAAACTAATTTTTTAGTTTTCTCATTCCCAGATTTAGGGTCTGGAGACTCAGAGCCTTCAAAGAGATTTGGGTGGGAGAAGCCTCTACCCCTGTCCCCATTCTTTCCTGACCTGCTACTTGGACCATGTTCCTGCTTACTACCAGGACCAATATTTTGGCACTGCTGACAATGTCTCTACTTGCACTGACCCTGGACTGTATAAGGACAGTATCCCTGCCTGTACTGACTATGGACAATATTCTTGCCTGCTGCCTGGACAATGACATTAACTGTCGCTGACCATGTCCCTGCCTGCCGCCTGGATCAGGGCTCTCCTTCTGTGGACAACTGCACTACTAAAACCACAGGTAATCTTTTGTTTACCCTTTGCTCAGCAGAATGTATTTTAGGGTGTAATTCTTGGTATGTTCATGCTATGTGTTAGAAATATGAAGGGCCTTCAAAAATGTGATAGATTGTAAGGAAATTAGATGTGTAATCTATGCTCCTAGAACGCCTGAATGTGCTACTTCAAAGTTGCGCCTCTGTATGTGGCCAGGCTGTGTAAAAGTCTCACACATGTGGTATCGCCATACTCAGGAGGAGTAGCAGAATATATTTTGGGGTGTCATTTTTGCTATGTACATGCTATGTGTTGGAAATATCTTAGAAATGGACAACTTTGTGTAAAAAAAAAAAAAAAGCGTTTTAATTTTTTTTCCACATTTTCCAAAAACTTCTGGAAAAATATGAACTGTTCAAAAGACTTACTATGCCTCATAGATTATATTTTGGGGTGTTTGCTTTCCAAAATGGGGTCACTTTGTGGGCGTTTCCATTGTCCTGGTGCTCCAGGGCCTTCAAAAGTGTAATAGGTGGTTGAGAGATTAGATGTGTAATTTATGCTCCTAGAACGCCTGAATGTGCTACTTCAATGTTGCGCCTCTGTATGTGGCCAGGCTGTGTAAAAGTCTCACACATGTGGTATCGCCATACTCAGGAGGAGTAGAAGAATATATTTTGGGGTGTCATTTGTATAATGTACATGCCATGTGAAAGAAGAAAGAAATAACCTGTTATAATAACAATTTGGTGTGAAAAAAATAAAAATAAAAAAAATCTTCATTTTGCAAAGAATTGTGGGGAAAAAATAACAACTTTAAAAAACTCACCATGCCTCTTACTAAATACCTTGGGATGTATACTTTCCAAAAAGGGGTCATTTTGTGGGTATTTGTACTTTCCTGGCTTGTTAGGGTCTGAAGAAAGGAGATAGGCCTCAGTACATCAGGAGTGATCAGATGTGATCAATTTTCAGTGATTGGCACCATAGCTTGTGGACTCTATAACTTTCACACAGACTAAATAATATCCACTAATTTAGGTTATTTTTACCAAAGATATGTAGCAGTATAAATTTTGGCCCAAATTTATGAAGAAAAATTACTTATTTGTCAAATTTTATAATAGAAATAAGGAAAATTCATTTTTTTACAAAATTTTCAGTCTTTTTTCATTTATAGCACAAAAAATAAAAAACCCAGAGGTGATCAAATACCACCAAAAGAAAGCTCTATTTGTGTGAAAAAAAGGACGAAAATTTCATATAGGTACAGTGTTGCATGACTGAGTAATTGTCATTCAAATGGTGAGAGCACCGAAAGCTGAAAATTGGTCTGGTTAGGAAGGGGGTTTAGTGGTCAAGTGGTTAAAGGCAATTTTTTTTTTTTTTTTTATGTCATTTTTTCAAACGACTTTTTTTTTTTTTTTTCTTGCATTTTAGTTCAAATATGAGATCTGAGGACTTTTTGACCCCAGATCTCATATTTAAGAGGACCTGTCATGCTTTTTTCTATTACAAGGGATGTTTAAATTCTTTGTAATAGGAATAAAAGTGATCCAAATTTTTTTTAAAAAAAACAGTGCAAAAATAAATATAATAAAGTAAAATAAATAAGAAAAAAAAAATTTCCTTAAAGCGCCCTGTCCCGACGAGCTCGCGCGCAGAAGCGAATGCATATGTGAGTAGCGCCCGCATATGAAAACGGTGGTCAACCACATGTGAGGTATCGCCGCGACCGGTAAAGCGAGAGCAATAATTCTAGCCCTAGACCTGTAGAATTTTTTAAACGTCGCCTATGGAGATTTTGAAGGGTAAATGTTTGACGCCATTCCACGAACGGGCGCAATTTTGAAGCGTGACATGTTGGGTATGAATTTACTTGGCGTAACATTATATGTCACAATATAAAAAGAAATTGGGCTAACTTTACTGTTGTCTTATTTTTTATTCAAAAAAAGTGAATTTTTTTCAAAAAAAGTGCGCTTATAAGACCACTGCGCAAATACGGTGCCAAAAAAAAGTATTGCAATGACCGCCATTTTATTCTCTAGGGTGTTGGAAAAGAAAACAATATATAATGTTTGGGGGTTCTAAGTAATTTTCTAGCAAAAAAACCTGTTTTAAACATGTAAACACCTAAAATCCAAAACGAGGCTAGTCCTTAAGTGGTTAAGAAAATCTCCCAGCCCTAGTCCATATCCAGGAATGCAGTAAGTAACTGACTGAGCACATGTCACTGCATACAGCACTAAGCTGCAACTATTTCACCTTATACTATCCAATCCTGTCACTATAGCTCCCTATACTACCCAATCCTGTCACTATACCACACAATACTACCCAAACCTACTACTATACATAACTACACCTGATACTGTACACTCCTGACCTCCCCTCTACTGTGTCCTCCAACCCCTATACTGTACCTTCCTGCCCCCACCCCCCCATACTGTGTACAGTCATACATAAATACAGGCCGCTGATAGGCTGGGAGAGGGTATGTATGTGACGGGGTGAGTGGCGCTGCCTGTCACCTGAAGAGTGATCCTCTCTACTGAATCACTCCCCCAGGTGAGTGTGCAATAGGAAGGTATTTTGTTGCTATAGGTAGCGCGTCCCGTCACCTCAAGGCGACTCCCTAGTGTGAGTCACTTCTCCCTGGTGATTATGCAGTAGTTAACATGTGCCTATTTCTGTCCCCTGAAGAGTAATTCCTCAATGGGTCATTTATACAAAAGGAAGATTTTTAAGAGTGTGTTTAACCCGTGAACTATATTGAATGGTGTATTGTTATCGCTCTCTTATTTGTGCTGTCAGAAAAACCTTTTATATCCAACACCTAATCCTAAGATAATTGTGCTATAAGTGATGCTAGTCTCATCAAACCTTCAAAGCAGACAGTGTTCATTCCTAATGCCGCGTACACACAAGCGGAATGTCCGACAGAAAAAGTCAGACGGAAGCTTTTCATGGTATATTCCGATCGTGTGTATGCCTCATCGGACTTTTTCTTTCGAAAATTCTGACAGACCAAGAAATAGAACATGTTCTAAATATTTCCGACGGAACCAATTCCTATCGGTAAAACCGCTCGTATGTATGCTGTTCCGACGGACCAAAAACGACGCATGCTGAGACGGAAGCTATTGGCTACTGGCTATTGAACTTCCTTTCTCTAGTCCCGTCGTACCTGTTGTACGTCACCGCGTTCTTGACGGTCGGACTTTGGTGTGATCGTGTGTACGCAAGACAGTTTCAGCGTAATTCCGTCGGAAAACCGGTCCTATGTACATGGCATAATAGTTCATCCTAAACATGATCCTTGTGAAAATTCATGTATAATACATTAATTAATTATGGTGAAAGTGAATAAAGCAAAGTCCAATAAAAAATATCAAAAACAGGAACACATAAAAAAGAGTAAAAAATATAAAAAAAAATATATAAAAATAAAAATCATCAATAAAGTTTAGTCCAAAATAAATCGTCAATAAAGTAATAGTGCAAAAAATTGCAGATAATAAAGTGACTTGTGTTTGTCCAAGGTGGCTCGTGCCTGAGGGATTGTGGTGATGGATAAAATGGCTGATATTTACAAAATGAATAGAATTCTTTCTGATATGTTAGCACTTACATCCCATTAAGCCGTGACCCTATTTTCAAATATAAAAATGAGCTTACCAGACTAATTGATATGGGTTTTAATAATAAGTTGCTCGACAAGAAAGAGAGAGCATATTTCATACCCATAGACCTGAGAAAGCCAGTTACCGTATATACTAGAGTATAAGTCGTTCCGAGTATAAGTCGAGGCCTTAATTTACCACAAAAAAATGGGAAAAACTTAGTGACCCGAGTATAAGACGAGGGTGAGAAATGCACAGCTACTGTAAGTGGAAAAGTGAGTCAACAATGCCCATTTGCAGCCTCACTGTGCCCATTTGCAGCCATATGTCCCCCGAACTTCAAACTCGGCAGTTAAGGGTTCCTAGATGCCCCCTAGCTGCAGCCAAAATTTGGGGTCTCTGAACCCAAAGGGTCCCGAAATGACATTGCTGCAGATGGACACAGTTGACTGACTTTGGGGCCCCGTATCTTGGGGCCACTTAATGTTAGGAACCCCAAATTTGGCGTGCAAACCCAGTAGAACTAGCACCATAAAATATCCAAAGCTGGGGTTTCTAGCACCAAGTGTCCCCGAGATACAGGGCCCCAAAAATCGGTTCAGAAAATGTCAAGCACTTTTCTGCAGCAGAGAATGACATTTTCTGAACCGGGTTTGGGGCCCCGTATCTCGGGGCCACTTGGTCCTAGGAACCCCAGCTTTGGATATGTTATGTATACCAGTTCCACTGGGTTTGCACACCAAATTTAGGGTTCCTAGCACAAAGTGGACCTGAGATACGGGGCTCCAAAATCGGTTCAGAAAATGAAATTTTTTGCTGCAGAAAAGTGCTTGACTCAAGTATAAGTCGAAGGGGACACTGAAAAACTCGACTTATACTCGAGTATATACGGTATGTATTTTCTACCGAAAGTGCACAAGAACCCAGTTAACCCTCCAGCGAGGCCAATTATCAGTGTGTTGGATTCTATTATATCTCATTTGGAAAATATATCGACGGCTTTCTACAACCTTTGGTGTCACAAACCCCCTCTTATATCAAGGATTCCTTACAAGTGATTCAGCTTCTGGGTGCCTTAGAATGGAAAGAGAGCTACATCATGGCTACCACCGATGTGACTTCTCTTTACACTATTATTTCCCACTCCGATGGCTTGAAGGCTGTGGATATGTTTTTGAGTAGAGATACCAATTCGATTTTTTCCCAAAAGGAATTTATATTGGACCTATTGAGGTTCGCCATGACTCACAATTATTTCTGGTTTAGAGGGACCCACTACCTCCAAAACAGAGGGGTTGCCATGGGTGCCAAATTTGCACCAAGCATGGCTAACCTATTCATGGCCAAATGGGAGGAGGATGTCATCTATTCCAATAGGAGACTGGAATTGGTCTTCTGGGGAAGATACATAGACAGCATCCTCCTCCTGTGGGATGGCGACATGACGTCACTTTCTACCTTTATGCAGCAACTAAATGAAAACTCTTTAGGTATCTCATTGCAGTTTGAGAGTAGTACCAATAAGATCCATTTTTTGGACCTGAATGTTGAGATCAGGGATGGTATGTTCAATACGTCCACTTTTTTCAAAAGCACGGATAGAAATGGATATATTGGACAGGGTAGCTGCCATCACCCCTCATGGCTAAAATCTGTATATAAGAGTCAATTTCTACACCTGAGGCGAAATTGTACTCTTAGTGAGGATTTTTTTGAACAAGCCTTGATCCTGAAAATTAAGTTTATTGAAAAGGGCTATATGGTGGATGACCTAGATTTTATGATTAGAAGTGGGTGACATGGATAGGACCTCTATCCTTAGGGACAAAAATAAACTTCCATCTGGAGATAATGATTATAATTTTTCGATGATTACGACCTACTTGCATCAACATTATAATATTAAAAAAATCATGACCAAACCTTGGGGGGTCCCAAAAAATAAGATTTGGGGTCCAGTGCTTCCTGATTGCCCACAGGTCCTCTTTAGAGGAGTTCCTCCTTTTAAGCTTCAGGTAGCACCTAATATATTGGATGCCCCCAATAGGGTTTCCTTTTTTTAGAAATCTAAGGTCTACTTTCCATGCCGTAACTGCAATGTCTGCCTTTGTAATAAAAATAAAGACAGGAAGATATGTCAGTTTACGTCCAATACTACAGGCAGGGTATATGATGTTAAAACATTTATGACCTGCACTTCACAAAATGTAGTTTATTTATTGATCTGTCCATGCGGCCTACAGTATGTGGGCCGTACGATACGAGCAATGAATGTTAGGGTGAACGAACACATAGCAAATATAAAAAAGTGTTTTCCCAAACATAGTGTTTCTCGCCATTATTTAGAGTCAATAAAAATCCTGCAGGAACTACTTTCATCGCCATAGATTTAACCATCATGGCGAGGTAGCATGGCCAAGAGAGAAATCTCACGGCTAGAGACTCGCTGGATTTATGACCTCAAATGTTACACTCCTTTTGGCATGAACGTCGATTGGGTGTGAATTGTTTTATTAACAACAATTTCCATGTATTTTCTGGGTCCAACACTAGATGGCAGTGTTTTTTACTTCTGGACATTTAGACATATCTTTATTGTATATTTTTATGTAACAAAGTCCATCTTCTCTATTGTATGTTTTTTCTTAATATCTTTGGGGGATAAGATAAGAATTTTTTTATTGCAATGATTTTTGCATGACTAATCCCATTACTGTTATCTGTATTTACTTCGTCTTTGTTATCACGTGTCCATGTGGAGAGCCTCTATTTAATTCAATCCTCTCCTTACCGATACATGTGATCATTTATATTGACCCATCGTTTATTTTATTATTCACGTTTTTATGACATGCACTCTGGATGATGATTGGCTCCTTTGTCTTGGTCTGACAGCGCATTAAATTTGTTTAGTCTGGCCAGGCATTGTGTCCACCTCACTTCATGTATCTCCTAGGTAATTTGGAGTGCAAGCGCAGCTGCGGTGCGCTCCAGTGACATCACTTCCGGTTAGCGATGATCTAGGTGTGTTCCGCCCACCGGAAGTGGTCACTATTTGTTTACTTCCGGTTTTCGGAAGCCCAGCCGAATTGCGCAAGCGTGGCTGTGGTTTCTATTCACACAGATTATAATCCCAGTTGATGGAAATACCGTTGTCCAATCACTGGGCTTAAACATCACTGGGTTGAATATATATTTGGGCGTGCTTGCGTTGTTAGGCCACGCTGTCAGGGCTGGCTCAGCCCTTCCTTCTCTGAGCTGGCCGCTCAGCTGTCGGCTAATTGCCAGCTCTCATCTCTCTCCACAGTTAATCGGCTGTTGTGGATCTGCTCGTCAGTCCCGCCTACTTAAAGATCTCCAGCTCACTTCATTCCTGCCTTCGCCTTGGTCGCATCACAAGAAACCATCTCCTGCGTTCCTGTTTAAAGACTGGCTTTGCTGGCATCTCTTCTGGCTCCTTATCCTGCTTGCTGTTCCTCTACTTGGATCCCTGACTTCTGCCCTGGCTGATTACCCGATCTGGTTACTAAACTCTGGCTTGGCTGACTACCCGATCTGGTTACTGGAATCTGGCTATGCTTTGACTACGATTACTCTATTTACCTTTTTATTTTATTAATAAACAAGTGTGATTTTACTGTACTTCTGTCTCCGTCTGGTTCATGGTTTCTGACACACGCCTCTGATGATATCCGATGGGATGAAACATGTCAGACTAGCCGATGCAAGCACGCTGAGAGACGCAGATTTTTTACTGTACATCATGATGCCTGTATTTTACAACTACCTGTAAGTAGACTACAATAAATTATTGTTTTTTTTACCTTACGGGCTTCACTATTGCTGCTTTATTTTCTTTCCATTTGGGTAACATCTTATTGGTGAGCGTATATCATATCCATCCTTGTTTTGGAGTTTGATGAGCTGGTGGTTATATGTGGTCTGGAAAATGGATTCTCTGTGATCGATCTGCAGTATTTGGTCCCCTGTAATTTTATGATTATATGCTTATTTATCATTACCTTCTGGTAAGCAGATTAGATTCACTTGGGTGTGGTGTGCTTTTCCATACACACTGAAGCTGGTGAAGGGTCCTTCATATTCCCTATCTCTTCATTGAAAGAACTGCTATATGATTAATGACATTTGAAGCGCTACATTTTGGACTTTTTATATTTATTGTCTGATGATCAACAAACTGTGCTGGCTGCTTTTTTTTTCAATTATTCTAGTTCGAGCAGATACCCACCCACCTTTTTTTTATTGTTATTAAACAAAGTTACAAAATTATTTTGTGTGCAAGAACTAGTGTAGCCTAGATGGAAGGCTGTCCAATATTACAACATTCTTGTTTATACTCAAAGTGGATACAAACGTGTACTAACAATATTAAGAAATTTGAGGATGGCTTAATACAGGGGTCGGCAACTCCCTACATGCGTGCCAGAGATGGCACGCAGCCGCATTCATGATGGCACGCAAAGGCTGGGCAGAACACACTCCTCCCTAAAGATCAACAAAGTTGCGGCTGAGTACAAAGAAGGGAGCGGGCTGTTTATCTTGCACCTCAGTTCCTGCCCGCCTCAAATCCTGCCCACCTCACACTGCTTGCCTGGATCCCCCCCACTTCCATGACTTCCATGGATGCTGTGCTGGCTGGTGAGTTTGAGGTGAGGTGTTCAGCATGGCTGGATCTAGGGAGTTATGCACCCCCCAACACATCTGCCATGGATGCTGTGTCGGCCAGTGAGTTTGAGGTGTTCAGCGTGGCTGGATCTAGCGTGTGATGCATTCGCCCCACTCCCTCCATGGGTGCTGTGCCAGCCAATGAGCTTGAAGTGTTCAGTGTGGCCAGATCTAGGGAGATGATGCGCTCGCCCCCACCCCCACCCCCATTGATGCTGTGCTGAACCGGTGAGTTCAAGGTGTTCAGCATGGCTAGATCTAGGGAATGATGCACCTGCCCCCACCCTCCATGGATGCTGTGCCAGCCCAGTGAGTTACTTCTCCCATCCCTTAGAACACACAGGCTGGGCAGAGGATGTGCAGGAGAGATCTTTGTACTGCACATAACTGAGATCTGATTGTCTTGCAGACAGGCTCCATCTGCACAGTATTCACGGTTCTGACCTGTGAAAGCTCCAGATCAGAACAGCAGCACAACTGTAGTAGCCGGCTACACACTGTACAAGTAAAGGCTGTGCCTGTGAGAGAATCTGATCTCAGCTGTGTGGAAATGATGAACTCTGCACACTGCCCTGCTTACCCCTGTCCTATGCTCTGCTGACACCTATCTTCTGCCCTGCTGTCCCCTGTCCTCCACTCTGCTGAACCTTCTTCTCCATCCTCCTGAATCCTGCCCCATGCCCTGCTGACCACCCATCTTCTGCCTTGCAGACCCCTGTCTCCTCCAATCTGCTGACCCCTGTACACTGCCCTGTTGACCCCATCACCTGCCCTGCTGGCCCCTGTCCTCCACCCTGCTGGCCCCTGTCTTATGCCGTGCAAACCCCTGTACATTGCCCTGCTGACCTTTCATTCTGTACCCTGGTTATCCCTGTCCTCCATCCTGCTGAACCCATCATCTGCTTTGCTGGCCCCTGTACTCTGCCCTGCTGATCCTTGTTCTATGCCCTGTAGACCCCATCCTCCACCCTGCTGACCCCTGTGCTATGCCTTGCCCCCTCTAAACTGCCCTCTTGGCTCCTGTCCTCCACCCTATTGGCCCCTGTCCTCCACCCTCTTGGCCCCTGTCCTCCACCCTCTTGGCCCCTGTTCTCCACCCTCTTGGCCCCTGTTCTCCACCCTCTTGGCCCATTTCTTCCACCCTGCTTGCCCCTGTCCTCCAACCTGCTGACCCCTATCCACTTGCTTGCTGACCTCCCGTCCTCTGCCCTGCTTACCCCAGTACTTTGCCCTGCAAATTGCTGACACTATCCTCTGCCCCTGACATTTTTTACAGACAAGCTAAATCTGGCCCTGATGTTAAGTCGGATGCCCAGCCTGCCTTTTCTCATTTTGGACTGGAATTTAACCAGCTTTTGAGATTTATTAGTTTAAAATTGCAGGAATTGGGCTGATCTGAGGTGTGAAGATTCAAAAATTGAGACTGATCTGAGGTATGAAGGTGCAGGAGTTGGGGTCATCTGAGTTGGGAAGGTGCAGGAATTGGGATGGTCTAAGGTATGAAGGTGCGGGAACTGGGGTGATCTGAGGTGTGATGATACAGGAATTGGAGTGATCTGGTGTGTGAAGGTACAGGAAGTGGGCTGATCTGAATTGTGAAGGTGTAGGAATTTGAGTGATATTAGGTGTGAATGTAATTGCATTGGGATTTATTTGAGATCTGAAGGTGCAGAAGTTGGGGTGAAGTTTCAGGAATTGGGGCTGACCTGTGGTCTGCTGGTGCTGTAATTGGAGCTTGTGACGGGACTGCCTGGCATCCTGCCTGGCTCAAATCTCATTAACCATCTTTTTTTTCCACACACATCTTCTCCCTGAGTTTCAAGTTGGCAGAGACCATCCTGGCTTCCTTGACTGTTAAATGTAATAATGTCATCTTGCATTATATAACAGGACATCTTCCTAAATGCTTGTAGCGCCCTCAAATGCCAGAGCCCATATGCAGGAGGCTACCCTGCAGTCCCCTATTAAAGCCCCTGTCCTGGTTGGGTCTGTCACATTTCTCCCCAATCCAAAGTAGACTAACCATGTCCCAGACCTCCACCTTGTCTGGACATGCTTTAGTCAGGCAGAGGGAACCCACATAGTTGGTCCACATGATCTCTACTCTTGGCCGCAGGGAATGATTGCCGTCAGTAGGGGTGGGGCAGAGGTCATGAACCCTCTATCTTACTGTTACCTCTTCAGCTGGGTGGTCTTTACCGATCCTGGGCTCTGATGCTGGGGAGAGGGGTCGACTGCCCCGACGCCATGGAGACATTGTAGGTGCTAGGCAGAGGCCAGCGGCGCTCTGCCCTGTTGCCAGCCCTTCAGCCCTGACATCATTCACTCCGGCTAACTGTTGGGGAGAGAGGCCGGCTTCCTCCACTTCCAGACTGTGGATCTGCTGCTGGGGAGTTAGGACAACCACCTCCTCTCCTGAACTTTGGATCTGCTGTTTGGGAGGGAGGACATCTTCCTCCCCTCCATGGTCCTTGGTGGGATGATGAGCCGACTGCTCCATCTCCCGTACCCTTATCCGGCTGCTGGACAGACACATTCTCCCATCCAAGCTCGTCCTGTGCAGAAACAGGATCATCAAGGTGAGTCAACACTTGCTACATCACCATAAGAGCTCTTCTTCCATAGCTGGAAGTGGGCAAAGCACACAGGTACTCTGCCCCATTGCTGACACTTCAGCCAGGATTTCAGAACTGTCGGCTGGTACTTCTGGATAGTCCAAGGCAAAGGTAGCCCAGCCCAGCTGTTGAGCAGAGTCTAGCAGCTGTCTGTAGGCGATCTCAAGCTCCCATAACTGAACGGTGCAAGAATTGGGGCTGATCTAAGGTGTGAAGTTGCAGGAATCTGGGTGGTCTGAAGTGTAATGTTGCAGGAATTTAGGTGATCTGAGGTGTGAAAGTGGAGGAATTGGGGTGATCTGAGGTGTAATGTTGCAGGAATTTGGGTGATCTGAAGGTGTGAAGGAGCAGGAATTGGGGTGATCTATGGTGTGAGGGTGCAGGAATTGGTGTGATCTGAGGTTTGATGGTGCAGGAATTAGGGTGATTTAAGGTGTGATAGTGCAGGAACTGGGGCGGATCTAAAAGGACTCTATTAGGTTGAACGTTATCAACTCACACTTTATTTCTAACTTTACAACTGAAATGAATATGCCAGCCGGGTACGGGTACCAGTTATCATTTATTTCTTTTTCATACATCGTTGGACACCTGCTGGGTTATACTCCATCATCGGGTGAATGGACACTGGTAGACCAAGGTCTTTAGACAGGAAGTGATCCCCTATATAACCCCTCCCATACAGTAAGTTACTTCAATTTTTTACCAGTGTCTACAAGGTGGATGGTGTGTTTGTTTGAGCTCTCTGAGCTCCAGGTCTCTATTCCTACAAACGGTTCCAAAAATGAATCAGGGGATTGACCGATCAGATTCATTTGACACAGGCTTTATAGCTTAGATAAATGGTACCCGAGCCTCGCAAAGAAGACTCAAGATCTTGCGAGGATTTGCCTGTAAGCTGCCTCCGGGCGCTGGACCCTGCAAAGTGGAATCCTGGACACTACAGCGCTAAGGCATTCCTGCAAGGTGCTGCACAGCTCCAAGGGAGTGGACCCCAAACATGAAAAGGCTACCCAGTCCTTGAAGGTCCTCAAATGACAGGAACCCGCCGTGATGGGTGAAGATTGGGCTCTTAGTTTCTAAGTGCCTTGCTCCTGGACGGGTAAGTGAAACCCCTTTATATATAATATATTGTGGGGTGTCCCAGTGAATGTAACAAACAGTCAAGCTACGGGGGAGTTTTGGGCTTGCTGTGGGTGTTTACAAAGTGTACCTTTTTTGCTTGTGTCTGGCTGTTTTTTACCTCTATGATGACGCACAACGCTGCGCCATTTTTCCTTGGTTTTACCAGGGCGCACATGCATTTGCAAAGGCGCCGCTAAAAACGTAACAGTTTATTTTGTTTGTTGGGCTCATGTGCATTCGTAAGAGTGCTGCTATACTCACAGTTGTTGTCTGGCAGCCATGGCGCATGAACATTCGCAGCAGTGCCGTTATACTCATTTGTGTTTAAACGGTCAGGGAGCACATGCATTCGCAAAGACGCCATTTGACTCACCAGTTGTTTGCTGGCAGCCATGCCACACGTGGCTTCGCTGCACTGGTGCAGTAGTTTGATTTGACACACGAAGATTTGCGTCATACACAAATGCGGCCACGCCCGTTCGCCGGGACCACGCACAAACGTTCCAGCACACAGCCAGCTTATTTAAGCTGTGTATGCCAAGCATGCGGTGCTTCCAAGAGACAGCTGTGGGACACAGAGCAGGCTCTAAACCAGACACGTGCAGCAGTTCATTTCTCATTACCCGGGTTACGTGAGTCACCAAGTGTTGCTTGGCAGGGGCTTGGTGAGCCCTATTAAAGGGTCTCCCTTCTGAGGAGTGATAAATCTACACCCAAGTACTCCCTTTTTGTGGCTAGTAAATGTCTTCAAAAAAGAGGAGCGGGACAAACACTACAGGGAAGGGCACACCTATTTCATCAGTAGTTCCTGATGAACCTAGTCGTATCCCTAGTGTTGTATCCCCTGAAAGACCAGAGACTTATGGACAATCTGAGCCGCTGCACCTATCTGGTATTGTGCCTACAGTCAACGCTGCTGCCTCATCCTTTATCACTAAGGATGAACTGTCCTCAGCCCTAGCCGTCTTAGAGCACAGGATGGCTGCCATGATTGCCTCCATCCCACAGGGTGGCAAGAAGCGTAACAGATCCCTCTCCCCGGAGCCTCCATGTCTGGAGCAAGAATGGGTCGAGGGTGGGGAAGAGCTTAAAGCTCAGAATTCAGTGGAGTGCCCAACAGATGAGTCTGCTTCCGAGCAATCTGGACAAGAAGATATCCAGTCTGTATCTGCCTCTCAATCACAGAGGCTCTTGATTCTGACTCTTACCGAAATGGTTCGCTCTGCCTTTAAGTTGCCTCTTACAGAGGTCACCGAGACTCCCTGGTCCTCTTTGGGATCCCTGAGGCCTCTTCAGGCCACATAGACTTTCCCCTTACACCTCCTGTTGGAAGAGGCGGTGTATGTTGATTGGGAACATCCTGACAGGATTTTTGTTCCTCCTAAGAGGTTTTCCCATGGATGAAAAGTTCACTAACTGAACTTTTTCTTTGACCAGTTCAGCTATTTAGCCAGCTGTTGCAGCAATTAGTATCTGCCACTTTCCCCCTACACCTCCTGTTGGAAGAGGCGGTGTATGTTGATTGGGAACATCCTGACAGGATTTTTGTTCCTCCTAAGAGGTTTTCCCATGGATGAAAGGTTCACTAAGAAGTGGAGCATGCCTGCCATAGATACAGCAGTCTCTTCCTTAAACAAGAACTTAACTTGTCCAGTGGATAATGCACAGGGCTTGAAACACCCTGTTGATAAGAAATTTGAGTCATTATTAAAAGCTTTTTTCTTTGACCAGTTCAGCTATTCAGCCAGCTGTTGCAGCAATTAGTATCTGCCAATCCGTAAAGGATCAGATCAGACGGCCTGACAGGCCTAACCAGCAGGATGATCCGCCTGAAAATAAGGCAGATATTCCTTGAGCGCTGTGTTTTGATGTTGATGCCTTAAAGGATTCAATACAGCAGGTTTCTTGTTTGGCTCTCATGTCTGTACATATGCGCAGACTTTGTGGCTCAGGAACTGGTCAGCCGAGCTTCCTTGTAAGAAGTTACTGGCAGGCTTCCCCTTTCATGGGGAGTGTTTATTTGGCGATCATTTGGACAAAAATATCCAAAAGATTTCTGGAGGGAAGAGTTCTCTACTTCCTGTGAAGAAAAGCCCCAAACGTCCCTCATTTAAAACCACAGGGACTACTTCCTCAAATGTCTCTGCACCAGGGTGGTTCCCCCGCCAACAGAGCGCTGGAGCCATAGGCAAGCCGCAAGGCCAGGGCCAGAAAAAGCCCTCGGTCCAAAACGCTTCTAAACTCAGCACCAAGTCCTTCTTTTGAGGAGACGCCCTCACTCTATCGGGTGGGGGGAAGGCTGCTGCACTTTGCAGACATTTGGAGAACAATAGTTCAGGACGAGTGGGTCACCTCAACTATATTCCGCGGTTACAAGCTGGAGTTGCGGGGGGTTTCCCCCTCAGAGGTTTTTAAGTTCCATAATTCCTTTGGATCCTCCAAAATGAGACTTATTACTTCATTTAGTGCATCAAGGAGTGATTGTAGAGGTTCCTGTACCTGAAAGGGGCATGGGGTTTTACTCTAACCTTTTTACGGTTCAAAAACCAAACGGGGACACAAGGCCCATTTTGGACCTAAGATCCCTGAACCAATATCTACTAATCAAGTCCTTTCGAATGGAGTCTGTCCGCTCAGTAGTAGCTTCACTCCAGATGGGAGACTTTATAGCCTCCATCGATATAAATGACGCGTATCTACACGTACCTATCTTTCAACCTCATCAGAGGTTCCTGCGGTTTGCAGTAGAGGAATGTCACTTTCAGTTCGTGGCTCTACTAGAGATGTAAAATTTCCGGAAATTTTGAAGCTCGGAAAAAACGTTTTTTTTTTTTCCGTTTTTTTGGGGGGAAAAACTGAAATTTTCGGAAAATTTAAAAAAATGCTACATTAGCACTTTTTTGTCTTTTTAAGATTGAAAGTCATTCTGTTATGAGAACGTTGAGAAAAACTATGTACATTGTCATCATTGTTGTGCTCTTCACTTCGATGCATGAAAGATTTTTTAATATCTACAGGACACTTATTACATACAATAATGTGTTTTGTCATCCTGGTAGCATTTGGAAATGCATATTTCATCTGACAATATTTGCAAATCACATTTTTCTTTTCAGAAGAACTTCAAATGTGAAAATGCCTCCATATGCTAAATGTTGGTCTCACCATTTTTCTGAGGGGAGTAGGAAATAAAAACAAGAAAAAATGACTACTTTGCAAGAAGACATTAATCTATGATTGTGTGTGGGGGTGGGGGAAGAACCAGATTACTGGTAATTAAATTATTATGTACACAAAAGTTTATAAAGATAAACTAATGTAGCTAAATGATTCAGTTTTCTGGATTCAGAATCAGATAAATGTAAACTCTTACCTTTTTTAATTAAGTATATATTTTCAGGTCCTTTTTGTTGCTCTGTATTTTCTTCCAATGCTTTTGAGGCTTAGTGAAGAGGACAGAACAAACCAAACACACCCACTAACATGCAAAAGCAAAACTGAAACCTTTTTCTTGTTACAATAGCAGCACAGCACCTCCTAAAGGAAGAAATGCATACTGTTCTTGCATTGGAGGGTTCAGTTTGTTACCTAGACTTGCTTATCTTCACTCAGTGGACAGAAGTTAGAATAATCTGATATCATACATTTTTTTTAGAAATGATTTGGAAAATATTTGAACACCCTGTCTTAAAATATTTTATTCATCATGTTAAAATAAAATATTCCACAATTTTTTTTATTTTTTCAATTTTTCCAATGTTTTTTTCCCCGAATGTTTCCGTTTTTTTTTTTCCGGCCTTCACATCTCTAGGCTCTACCCTCCGGGTGTTCACAAAGGTCCTAGCACCAGTGCTGGGTCTTTTTAAGGGCCCAAGGGATTCTTGTGCTCAAGTATTCGGGCGACCTCCTGCTCAGCACTCACTACAAGCTCTAGAACAGAGCATGACATGCACAGTGCGGTATTTGGAAAGCTTAGGCTGGATCATAAATACCGAAAAGTCAAACTTGAGACCAGCTCAAAGTCTAAAGTATCTAGGTCTGATCCTAGATACAGTCCAGGCAAGAGTATTCTTGTCACCCGCAAGGATCGGCGCCCTGAAGACTCAGGTGTGTCAGATAAGAGACACCAGACAAACCTCCATTCGACTCTGTATGAGTCTTCTAGGGAGGATGGTATCCTCATTGAAGGCGGTGTCCTATGCCCAGTTCCACTCCAGGCCACTACAACAAAACATCTTGTTGGCTTGGAATAGGAGAGGAAAAGCCCTGGATTATCCAATGTTCTTATCTCCTCGGGCACGCTTTAGCCTACGCTGGTGGTTACAGGATCAGAACCTGCAAAAGGGAAGATCCTTCCTCCCGGTAACTTGGAGAGCACTGACTACAGATGCCAGTCTCTCAGGCTGGGGAGCAACCCTAGAGGGGCTCACAGCTCAAGGGAAATGGTCAAGGACAGAACAGATTCTGCCCATCAACATCCTGGAATTACGGGCAGTACATCTGGCCCTACTGTCCTGGACGATGGAGCTTCAGGACTACCTTATCAGGGTTCAGTCCAACAATGCCACTGCAGTGGCTTATAAAAACCACCAAGGCAGTACCAGGAGTCAATCAGCTCTGAAGGAGGGAACTACATACTAGCCTCGGTTTGGGGACAGGTGCCAATTATATCGGCAGTCCATATCCCGGGAATAGAGAACTGGAAGGCAGATTATCTCAGCCTCCAGTAGATCTGCCTGGGGGAATGGTCTCTACACCCAGAAGTGTTCCAGGAAATTTGCCAATGTTGGGGATGGCCAGAGGTCGACCTACTGGCATCCAGGTTCAACAACAAGCTACAGCAGTTTGTGTTCCAAACAAAGGATCCTCTGGCAATCGGAGCAGATGCTCTGATAATTCAATGGAGCCAATACTCCCTGGTTTATGCTTTCCCTCCGATCCCTCTCCTTCCACATTTGTTGTGCAGGATTCGGAAAGAGGGAGTTCCAGTCATTATGGTGGCACCAGCCTGGTCCAGAAGGCCCTGGTTCCCAGAGATTGTGAGACTAACAATAGACGGGCCATGGATGCTTCCACAGCCCCCCGATCTACTGTCTCAAGGTCCTATATTCCACCCCGATTTACAGTCTCTAAATTTGACGGCATGGCTATTGAAGCCAGGGTGTTAAAGGACCGCGGCATCTCGGGACCAGTAGTGTCTACCCTGTTAAATTCTAGAAAAGCTGTCACTTGGAAGATCTATCATAAGGTCTGGAAGACTTATATTGCTGGGTGTGAAGCCAAAAAATGGCATCCACGGAAATACGTGATTGGGAGAATTCTCTCTTCTACAGTCAGCTGTAGAAATCAAAGTGGCTTTGAGTACAATCAGAGGTCAAGTTCCGGCTCTATCAGTATCCTTCCAAAGGCCTTTGGCCTCCAATTCACTGATCCGAACCTTTATGCAAGGGGAAACTCGCTTGCTTCCCCCATTAGGTCACCTATGTGTCCTTGGGACTTGAACTTGGTGTTGTCTGTATTACAGAAACAACCATTTGAACCTATTAATGAAATTCTATTAGACTTGCTGTCACGCAAGCTAGCCTTCCTGATTGCTATCACCTCGGCTAGGAGTGTGTCAGAGTTGGCGGCCCTGTCATGCAGGGAACCGTATTTAATCTTTCACCGTCACAGGGTCATCTAAGGCCTGATTCACACCTATGCATTTTTAGTGCTTTTTGCATTTTGCAGATTTGCACTACAGTCCATTCAACATGGTTTCCCATGGAACACGTTCTGTAGTGCAAATCTGCAAAATGCAAAAAGCAGTAAAAATGCATAGGTGTGAATCCAGCCTTACGACCTGTTCCATCCTTTTTGCCAAAAGTGGTGTCGGCCTTTCATTTAAATCAGGACATTATTTTGCCTTTTTTCTCTCAGCTTCGTTCGGCAGAAGAGAGACGACTGCACTCTTTGGACGTTGTCCGGGCAGTGAAGGTTTATTTGTCTAGATCTGTGGAGATCCGAGGAGCAGACTCCTTTTTTGTTTTACCAAAAGGACCCAAGAAAGGGCAGGCAGCTTCCAAAGCCTCCATTGCCAATTGGGTCCATCAATTGGTCACTTAGGCCTACGGTCTGAAACCTAAAGCTCCTCCCTTTAGGGTGAGAGCTGATTCTACCAGGGGTGTAGGAACCTCCTGGGCTTTTCGCCATCAGGTATCTGTGGCTCAAATTTGTAAGGCTGCTACCTGGTCTTCAGTGCATATGTTCACAAAATAAACCATAAAAAATACCGCGCTAACATAAAGGTTGTGCTACTAATGATTAGTAGAATAAAACAAGCTGCAATCCTAGAGTGAGGCGTGCACACAAATATATAAAAGAAATCAAAAAAAGACTGCGCTAGAATACCTATTGAACACCTTGTATGATTAGGTAATTAATAAAAAAGCAATAAGTCAATTATTCAAAGGTAAATGAATGAAAATAGGTGAACCGAATATGACACAGATGATGACATTGAAATATATGTGTCAACTGCCAAGAATATGTCCAAAGGATTGGTGAAAATGTTCAAAAAAGAAAGAAAAGTGAGTCTCTGAAGTTAGAGCTTGATAAAGGGTGATCAAACGGTTAACACTCAGCACCCAGTGAGAAATCCTCCACCTTATAAGATATACGCTTACCAGAGGTAAGCTGGATAATAGCTTATCTATGGATATCCACACAGGGGACACAACTCTATGGACCTCCTCGCCAGGAAGGGGTAGACAGGAACTCTCTTGCAGCGGACCTCAGACAGCATACCAAGGGGACCCAGAAATAAAAGGAATTTCCTCCATAGTGTGAATCCGTTTTGTATTTTATTGTGAAATAAGGTAAAAACACTTACATAAAATCTGGTTAAAATCACAAAGACAGCCGGCCGGCTAGCATACACCCGTTCGGTGAGATGAAACGATGACGTCAGCGCGTCGACCTTCCGACGTACGTTTCGTCCTATTGGACGTCGTCATGGGAACGGGCGACGCACTGACTCATCGCTACTTATAGGAACAAATCGAAACCAAGCCTCGCTGTGAAGCTCGGATGGCGTCATCACAACATCCGGTTGGAAGGGGATGTGTGTATCAAATAACATAGCATAGGCTGACGTTTCCCTCGTCAGCCAATCATAGCATCCTATTGTGAGGGAAGAGTTAGATTAGTAAAACACATTGGAGGGCGTGATCGAAAACTGATACACGCCATCTAGTGGACTGAATGAAATAAACATTCAAAACCACATACTGTTGCGTGGAAGGAAAAAATACCCAGTAAATTAAAATAGAAAAAATAAAAAAGAAAAAAAATTGAAAAAACTTATGTAGATAGAATTGTGATATCTAAATGTTAGAAAAAATGACTTATTGACGCCATCAGAGAATCAAAGGAAGCTTGCAAAATTGTATGAACATCATATCAATATAAATATTGTAATGCAAAAATAAAAATAAAATAAAATAAAACTCATCCAAATAATGCGTAGAGAATATCACCCCTCACATCCTACTCAGTAGATTAGATGAAATGATGATAGGATAATGGAATTTAAACCATACAGTATATTGATTTAAGAATTATCTAGAAAAGCGTTTAAATCTACGTCAACATTGAGCCCAAAGGGGGTATAACACTTCAATCTGTGTATCCAGGTCATCTCGAGTCTGGAAATCCCTCGTAAAACAGACCCTCCCCTCCAATGTGGAGTGTACCTATCAATACCTAAAAAGATAGTTTTCCTGGGGTCACGATCATGTACTTCTAGGTAGTGTCTTGAGACCGGGTGTTTGGGAAAACCAGTTAGGATGTTGGTAATATGCTCGTTAAGCCTTACGGATAAGGGGCGCTTGGTTCTTCCTACATATTGTAGGCCGCAAGGGCATTGAAGAAGGTACACCACTCGCTCTGTGGAACACGTGATAAATGGTCTGATCTCATATTCCATCTGAGTGCTGGTGGAAATAAAGTTATGTGTCCTTCTATGTGTGCAACCACTAAGGGAACAAACCCTACACCTCCTGCACTGATAAAAACCAGTCATGTATTCAAAAAATCCTTTTTTAATGAGAGGAGGATCTAAGACATTCGGAGCCACTCTATTTCTAAGCGAGGGGGCACCTCTATAAATTACCTGTGGTTTAGCCGGGAGGATAGGACCAAGCACATGGTCATTTTTAAGAACATGCCAATGTTTTTTTATTAGTTTAGCTACATTGTTATGTTGGAAGGAATAAGTGGTAATAAAAGGAATGGCGGGTAATCTCTCACGTTGAGGCTTCTTAGTTTCGAGATAGATGTACTTTACTCGAAACTAAGAAGCCTCAACGTGAGAGATTACCCGCCATTCCTTTTATTACCACTTATTCCTTCCAACATAACAATGTAGCTAAACTAATAAAAAAACATTGGCATGTTCTTAAAAATGACCATGTGCTTGGTCCTATCCTCCCGGCTAAACCACAGGTAATTTATAGAGGTGCCCCCTCGCTTAGAAATAGAGTGGCTCCGAATGTCTTAGATCCTCCTCTCATTAAAAAAGGATTTTTTGAATACATGACTGGTTTTTATCAGTGCAGGAGGTGTAGGGTTTGTTCCCTTAGTGGTTGCACACATAGAAGGACACATAACTTTATTTCCACCAGCACTCAGATGGAATATGAGATCAGACCATTTATCACGTGTTCCACAGAGCGAGTGGTGTACCTTCTTCAATGCCCTTGCGGCCTACAATATGTAGGAAGAACCAAGCGCCCCTTATCCGTAAGGCTTAACGAGCATATTACCAACATCCTAACTGGTTTTCCCAAACACCCGGTCTCAAGACACTACCTAGAAGTACATGATCGTGACCCCAGGAAAACTATCTTTTTAGGTATTGATAGGTACACTCCACATTGGAGGGGAGGGTCTGTTTTACGAGGGATTTCCAGACTCGAGATGACCTGGATACACAGATTGAAGTGTTATACCCCCTTTGGGCTCAATGTTGACGTAGATTTAAACGCTTTTCTAGATAATTCTTAAATCAATATACTGTATGGTTTAAATTCCATTATCCTATCATCATTTCATCTAATCTACTGAGTAGGATGTGAGGGGTGATATTCTCTACGCATTATTTGGATGAGTTTTATTTTATTTTATTTTTATTTTTGCATTACAATATTTATATTGATATGATGTTCATACAATTTTGCAAGCTTCCTTTGATTCTCTGATGGCGTCAATAAGTCATTTTTTCTAACATTTAGATATCACAATTCTATCTACATAAGTTTTTTCAATTTTTTTTCTTTTTTATTTTTTCTATTTTAATTTACTGGGTATTTTTTCCTTCCACGCAACAGTATGTGGTTTTGAATGTTTATTTCATTCAGTCCACTAGATGGCGTGTATCAGTTTTCGATCACGCCCTCCAATGTGTTTTACTAATCTAACTCTTCCCTCACAATAGGATGCTATGATTGGCTGACGAGGGAAACGTCAGCCTATGCTATGTTATTTGATACACACATCCCCTTCCAACCGGATGTTGTGATGACGCCATCCGAGCTTCACAGCGAGGCTTGGTTTCGATTTGTTCCTATAAGTAGCGATGAGTCAGTGCGTCGCCCGTTCCCATGACGACGTCCAATAGGACGAAACGTACGTCGGAAGGTCGACGCGCTGACGTCATCGTTTCATCTCACCGAACGGGTGTATGCTAGCCGGCCGGCTGTCTTTGTGATTTTAACCAGATTTTATGTAAGTGTTTTTACCTTATTTCACAATAAAATACAAAACGGATTCACACTATGGAGGAAATTCCTTTTATTTCTGGGTCCCCTTGGTATGCTGTCTGAGGTCCGCTGCAAGAGAGTTCCTGTCTACCCCTTCCTGGCGAGGAGGTCCATAGAGTTGTGTCCCCTGTGTGGATATCCATAGATAAGCTATTATCCAGCTTACCTCTGGTAAGCGTATATCTTATAAGGTGGAGGATTTCTCACTGGGTGCTGAGTGTTAACCGTTTGATCACCCTTTATCAAGCTCTAACTTCAGAGACTCACTTTTCTTTCTTTTTTGAACATTTTCACCAATCCTTTGGACATATTCTTGGCAGTTGACACATATATTTCAATGTCATCATCTGTGTCATATTCGGTTCACCTATTTTCATTCATTTACCTTTGAATAATTGACTTATTGCTTTTTTATTAATTACCTAATCATACAAGGTGTTCAATAGGTATTCTAGCGCAGTCTTTTTTTGATTTCTTTTATATGTTCACAAAATTTTATCAAGTGGATGTTCAAGCAGCCAAGGATCCGGCTTTTGGCCGCAATGTTCTAAAGGCTGCCGTATAAAAACTGATGGCAGGGTGTCTCCCTCCCCTCAAGGCTATTGCTCTGGGATGTCCCAGCAGGTAATAAGTATTAGCCTGACACTGTGTCCCATGATGTATGAAAAAGAAAGTAGGATTTTTACATCATACTTACCTGTAAAATCCTTTTCCTGACGCCTCCATGGCAGCACACACTGGGTTGTGACTCCGCCCCCACAACCTGACAGGATTGGTTAGCTATAAAATTTGAAGGGGAGACACCCTGCTGCATTCTCTTTTTTATCCTCACCTGACAGATTGGGATAAGCAAGCTTGCTCCTGTTGTCAAGATTAAAGAAAAAGCCTCTTACCGCACTCGCCCTAGCAGGTTCAAGCCTCTCCTGTTTGGAAGTCCCTCCTGTACAGTCTCTAAAGGAGCTTCTATGGAGGGAACCCCCAGTCTGGTGGTCTCAGGGGGCGTCTGGACATCTGGCACAGTAAGCTTTAAAGAAGCTTCATATTCTGCAGTGGTCTCCTTTCTTTTTTTGCCTGTACCTTTGTTTCTGTCAATATAGGTGTTTTTCCCCTGCTTAGGGGGATTGCTGGCACTTGCTGTCCACCGCTGTGGAACCGTCATGGCCGCCGACGCCTCCTCCTCTGCTCTGCAATTGGTCTCAGAGCTAGATACTGCCTTGTGAAGGTTATGCCCTTCTCCAAGATGGCGTCGAGGCGTTCGAGACGCTCTGCCCATGCGCGGGAGCATCATTTTGCCGCGACGGCGGCGCCAAGTTTAAAAACACAATAATTTCTGTGTTTTTTTGCTGAGGATTCTTACAAAGAGCTGGATTTTGCCGTGCGTTGCACTGCTTTGCCGGAAAACAACTCAGCAAGCCCAGGTAAGTTGGATCATCTAATTTAGACTGTCTACAGCTTTTTTTTTTTTTTTTATTTTTCTTATTACTCTTCAGACTTCCTGTCACTATCACTATGGAGACCACTGCCCGCGCAGACCACCATCAGCAAACGAGGTAAGAGGCCATCTGTCATTGGTAAGTATTGAAGAAGGGGAGAGAAAAAGAGAGCCAACCACTAACGCTACGTTTTTGGCAGCCCTATCAGGTCAAGAGCCGCAAGTTCCAGGCGTGAAGGGAGATCAAGTCATGCGTCAAGCAAGAACTCTCGCAGAAGCCGTTCAAGATCTTCTTCCCGCCACCGAAGACATAGCCGCTCACGTCACAGCCGCTCAAGACGCAGCCGCTCCCGTCATAGTTGGTCACACCGCAGACGGTCACCTTCATCACACCGCCAGAGCTGCCACACCCGTCCTACAGCAAACGCTTGCTGGGTATGCGGCGCGCTGGCCTTGCCAGATAAACTAGTCTGCAGATCCTGCTTCAATGAAGCAGCAAAGGACAAAGAACTAGACGCAAGAGTGGCTACAGAGCTCATAAGAGAATCTGTGCGGGAATCCATAAGGAAGACAAAGGCACCACTAATGGATAGGCCTATGCCCAGCACATCAGTAGCGGACGACCATCAGCCCCAGGCATCAGAACCCTCCTCAGGAGATGAGGATCAGGACATGTCAGCAGGTTTTGATTTCTCCCTTGTACAGCCTTTCGCAAAGTCAGTTAAAGAAGCGATAGGCTGGGAAGAAGATAAAGTGGAACCGCAGAAAGTTCGGAAATATTTCCCAAATTTAAAGAAAGAACCAGAGAATTTCCCTTTTATAGGTGAACTGGAGGATCTAATTAAAGATGAGTGGGAAAGATCTGATAAACGGGCCAGTCTCACCAACAGACTGACAAAGATGTATCCTCTGAAGGAGTCAAAAGTCAATTAATTGATGAACACCCCAGTAGTTGACTCCACCTTGATGCGTCTTGCACGGCATGTCACTCTGCAATTACCACAGCAGCAGTGGCAAAAGCCATATCAGGTTGGGCAACCCGGGTGGAGAAGGATCTCCAAGACGGTACTGAAGTAGACAAAATAATATCTTCTCTTCAGGAGATCAAGTTGGCAGGCAACTTCGTGGCAGAAGCTTCAGTGGATATTATAAGATCCTCGGCAAGATCAATGCTAGCCTCAGTCACGGCAAGAAGGGCCCTGTGGCTGAAACCATAGATGGCCGATACTGCATCTAAAACAAACCTGGTGCAGAATTCCATACGATGGCTCAAACCTGTTCGGGTCTAAATTGGACACCGCTATCTCGAAGCTAACAGGAGGGAAGTCGGGATTAATTCCCTCAGACAGGAGACCCAAGGCTCAAAAGGGTCCGTCCTTCAGGCGCAACCTTCCTGAGAAATATAAGGAAGCTAGATCCTACCGTCCCGGTAAGGAGTTTAGAAGAGACTGGAAAAACACAAGACCTTCCTTCCTAAGGATGCAGAAGTCCAAGCCTACCCCAGCAGGGGAAAGGAAGGAAGGAAGTCCTTTTGAAGGTTTGCCTGCCCACCCAGCACAGGTGGGCGCCAGGCTCAAGGACTTCATACAGATTTGGTCAAGCCATATAAAGGACCCATGGACTCTTTCCACAATCAAATTTGGACACAAGTGGAAGTTTATGGGCAAACTTCCGAGAAATCACTTCCAATCAACAAGACTGCCATCTTCACTAATCAAGAGGAAGTTACTATTAAAATATATAGTGGAATTGAAGGAGAAAGGGGCAATCCTGGAGGTTCCATCAGATTAAAAAGGGAGGGGGGTTCTATTCCCCACTATTTTTGGTAAAGAAGAAGACCGGAGACTTACGCCCTGTATTGGATTTAAAAAATCTCAACAGGAACATAAAAATAGAGGCCTTCAAAATGGAAAGCCTGCAGTCCATACTTCTGGCAGTGAACCTGGGCGACTGGATGCTCTCAGTAGATTTATCGGACGCTTACCTACATATTCCAATTCATCCCGCCTTTCAAAAATTCCTCCGATTTGCCATCTACAGAAGCCACTTCCAATTCCAGTGCCTTCCTTTCGGCATCTCGTCGGCTCCCAGGACATTCACCAAGGTCCTCCTACCCCTGGTTGCATTCCTCAGGGAAAAGGGTCTGCAAGTCCACCATTATTTGGACGACATCCTTCTCTTGGCAGAAGATCAAGAAACTTTGCTGTGTCATCAGAGGATCTTACTCGCGACTCTCCAGGACTTTGGTTGGCTAGTCAACTGGAAAAAGAGCAGTCTACAACCCACGCAAAATATGGTATTCCTGGGAACGGATCTGAACACCAAATTGAACATGGTACAACTCCCTCAGGAGAAGATTCAGCCTCTAGTACAGAAGATGCGGAGATTACTATCAGCGAGGCATCTTCCAGCCAGAACCTGCTTGAGTGTGCTAGGGTCCATGGCTGCAACCCTGTCCATGGTGCAGTGGTCACAATGGCACATGAGAGTCCTGCAAAACTCCTTTCTGAGGCAGTGGGATGGAGTATCGATGCGTCAGACCCATTACCATCTCCAGACCAATGAAGCAATCAGTGTGGTGGTGGACACACTTGACCAACCTCAGGAAATACAAGCTGATAGTTCCCCCAGATCCGATAATAGTCACTTCGGATGCCTGTCAGATCGGCTGGGGAGCTCACTGTCAAGATCAAGCAGCACAGGGCCGATGGCAGTTCCGGGCCCAGGATATAGTATCGAATATACTGGAACTCAGGGCAGCCTTCCAGGCCCTCATGGCATTTGCACCAGTCCTCAGAGGGAAGAACGTGCTTATCCGGATGGACAACAAGGTGGCAGTGTCCTACATCCAGAGGCAAGGGGGTACCAAGAGTCTCACACTGATGGAGGAAGTCCGTCCTATCTTGGAATGGGCACAGGCACACCTAGCAGACTTAAAAGCAATATATGTTCCTGCGGCACAGAACATGTTAGCCGATTACCTGAGTCGAGAGACTCTTTCGAACAACGAATGGTCCCTGAGTCTCCAGGCCTTTTCTCTTCTTACGGAGACATGGGGAGTGCCAGAGATTGACTTAGCAGCCACTCCTGCGAATACGAAGTGTCAGAGGTTTCTGTCCAGAGCATCGTTCCCTTCAACCGAAGGGATAGCTTGTCTAATTCACCCATGGAACTTCAAGTTGGGGTACATATTCCCGCCAACCCCGTTAATTGCGAGATTCCTGTCCAGGCTTCGGAGATCTTCAGCCACAGTAATCGCGGTAATTCCTGTTTGGCCGAGAAGACCATGGTTCACGACCCTATTGCAGCTCAGCCTTCAACCTCCAATCCTTCTTCCGGTAACTCCGGATTTGCTATTTCAAGGCCAATTTCTGCACCCAGCTCCAGAGAAGTTGCATCTGACGGCATGGAAGCTGAAAGGGTTAGGTTAAGGGAACAAGGCTGCTCACAGGAAGTAATATCAACTCTGATGCAAGCCAGGAAAAGTACCACCAACACCACCTATACAAGAATTTGGAACAAATTCTTTACCATGGCACAGTAGAAGGGATGGGATCCTATTGCTCCAGAACCTTCTCAAATCCTAGAGTTCCTCCAGTCAGAAATCAACAAAGGTCTAAGTTCAAGTACCCTTAAGGTACAAGTATCCGCCTTGTCGGCCAAAACAGGCACCAGATGGGCATTACATCCGCTGGTAATCCAATTCCTGAGAGCCTGTCTGAAAATCAAACCTCCCAAGAAACCAGCTTTTCCATCATGGGATCTCTCAGTAGTTCTCAATGCCTTCACCAATCATCCTTTTACTCCATCTGAATCAATCACTCTGTGGGATCTGACTCTAAAACTGTCTTTTCTCATTGCAATTACATCAGCAAAGAGGGTATCTGAAATCCAAGCACTGATGGCATCAGAACCTTACTTAGTATTCTTTCCTGATAAAGTAGTACTAAGACCTTCAGACCACTTCATCCCGAAGGTAGCAACTTCCTTCCACTACAACCAAGATATTGTCTTACCATCCTTCACTAATGATCAAGGTGAACCTCATCCTCTGGATGTTAAAACTACCATCATTAGTTACCTGGCGGCTACAAATTCTTTTAGGAAGACGGATACCCTCATGGTCATTCCACATGGAAACAGACAAGGTCAAGCTGCTACTTCACGTACTATTGCCTCCTGGTTAGTCAAGTCCATCAAGAAGGCATACTCCATGTATCATATGGCAATTCCTGAAGGCATCAGGGCTCACTCGACCAGGGCAGTGGCTACCTCCTGGGCAGCGTATTGCAGGGTTTCACTGGAGACGATTTGCAAAAGCAGCAACTTGGTCCTCCAGACATACTTTCATTTCTCACTATAGAGTAGATTCTGCTCACTTGGCTATGGCAGACTTCGGTAGATCTGTTGTTAGAGCCAATTCTTCCACATTATAAGGAATAAATATTATTTTCTTGCACCCACCCGACTGGCGAGTTATTTCCCAGTGTGTGCTGCCATGGAGGCGTCAGGAAAACGGAAAATTGTATACTCACCTTTCCGTAATTTTCCTTTCCTGATGCCTCTCCATGGCAGCACACAGATTCCCACCCCGTTTTTATGGTGATATATTTACAGAGAATGCAGCAGGGTGTCTCCCCTTCAAATTTTATAGCTAACCAATCCTGTCAGGTTGTGGGGGCAGAGTCACAACCCAGTGTGTGCTGCCATGGAGAGGCATCAGGAAAGGAAAATTACGGAAAGGTGAGTATACAATTTTCCTTTTTCTTTGAGTACATCATGGGACATAGAGGTCCCTCCCCTCTTTTTGAGGATTCAGTGCTTGCTACAAAACTGAAGTAACTTCCTGTATGGGAGGGGTTATATAGGGGATCACTTCCTGTCTAAAGACCTTGGTCTACCAGTGTCCATTCACCTGATGATGGAGTATAACCCAGCAGGTAATGAATATTAGCCTGACTCTGTGTCCCATGATGTACTCAAAGAAAAGGATTTTACAGGTACGTATGATGTAAAAATCCCATTTTTACCACTTACCATTGATCTCTGAAAGCTTAATGATAATTTTTTACTATTATTTGTCGTTTACATTTACATTATAAAAATTAATTTTCGTGATTGAGAGTGTGAAGTTGCCTTTTTTTTATGTAGCTGGCACCCTTAATTTCTTTGAAAACATTTTTAATCACACTTTGCTTAAAAGGTTGCCTACCCCTACTTTAATAGCCTCCAAAATGAAACAATTCAAATGAGTTTATAGTGATAATGCAAGAGGTTGTATTTTTAAATGGAAAAGGTATATAAATCGTAATAATATTACTGGACCCCCAATTGTTCATACTTGGAGTCAGCCCTCCAGTTCCCAACTTCCTCCAGATAGGGATGATACTGCTCAAACTAACCACCCGAGAATGTATAATTTTTGGAAATAATAAAACGAATAAGGAGAATAAAACAAACGTGACACAGGTCAATACGAATAAAAAGAGAAATACAAAATCTAAGAATAGGAATCCAGCAACCCCCAGCCTTGAGCGAAGTGGCAATTCTGCCAATCCCACAGGGACCAAGAAAGTTGTAAGTAGTAGAACATCCTCATAACTCAAAAGATCATTTTTTAAGCATTTTACAATGTAACCTATACCCATCTGTTAAATTATGCAAAGCATCTTCCCAGAAAGTACAAGAACGTAGCTCGTGGGAAAAAAATTGCGCTAAAGGAATTGAAAACAATAAGGGTATTGTTATTAAGCAGTCAGATAAAGGTGGGAGCTTGGTAATACAAGATAGGCTTCTTTCACGTAATCGCTCCTAATGGACCAAGTAAACTGTTGGCGGTCAATCCTTTAACTACTTTGTCATGTATCTGGGTGGTTTTGAGCTGGGATCCTTCTTTTTCTGGTCTTGCAGCTCTGTTCACTCTGCCACGGGAGGATCTGAGTCTTTGCAGCATATACAGTACTGTGCTGTGTGCTTCTGTTTCACTGGACTCTTTAGCTCCACCTGCATTTCAGCTACAGTCAATCTGCAATCAGCTCAGCCTTTAAATAGCAGGACTTCCTGTGCTCTGTGTCCCTTTGTGTGAATTTGTTCCCGCATTCTCTGAGAACTGCTAAACTACTGATTTTGAACTGCCTGATTTCTTGACTAAGTTTCTGCCTGACAATTCTGCATTCCTCTGCCAGTCTGTGTATGACCTCTCCCTGTCCTTACTCTTTTGGATAAGCTTCACTTCATATTGTACCTTTCAATTGGTTCATACACTTTCATACTTGAAAGCTGATGCAGCTTTTCAGGATAAGACTTTCAGGATAAGACTTTCTGCCTTTCAGCTGCAGTCAATCTGCAATCAGCTCAGCCTTTAAATAGCAGGACTTCCTGTGCTCTGTGCCCCTTTGTGTGAATTTGTTTCCTGCATTTTCATAAATCCAGAAGGATTCCCTTTTGCTGGGTTGTCTGATATAATGACCCCCTCCTCCAATGTTTTTCCACCTGTTCAATACCCCAAAATTTTAAGGAACTCGGATCCTTATTATGCACCAGTTTAAAATGTTTGGGAACATTATGGCTGGTAATAACTTTTTTTTAATATTGGCAATATGTTCTCCAACTCTAATTTGCAGGGTTCTAGAAGTGCGACCTATATACTGTAACTCGCATCCACATTCCAGCATATAAATAACGCCCGTGGATGAACAGGTTACAAAGTCTCTAATCTCATACCTTTTGCCAGTGCTAGTGGAGCAGAATTTCTTTCTGTTTTTACTCTTAACATGGTGACAAGCCTTACATCTACCACAGGCAAAAAAGCCTGTGAATACCCCAAAGAATGAACCTTTCTGTTTTTTGGGGGGGGTCAATGACCCCTGGTGCTATTAGATCTTTCAGGGTAGGGGCCTTTCTGTTTATAAACCCTAGAAGGGCCGGTAATTTAGGTCCCAACAACCTGTCTCTCCTTAAAATATCCCAATGTCTTTTGACTATTTTTTCCAGCTGTCTAAATTGTACATTAAAGTCCAAAATTATATTGAATTCACGAGAAAAGGACTCATGTTGTTTATTTTCTGATAGCAGTGTATCTCTATCTATGTTCAATACTTTAATTGTATCTTCCTCAACTCTACTCATATCATACCCTTTCTCTTTAAATCTGCTTGTCAATATTTCTGAATGTCTCAAGTAATCTCCCTCTTCAGTGCAGTTCCTCTGCATCCTCCTATATTGACCTTTCAGTATATTCACTAGCCAAGGCTTATGATGACAACTATCTACTGATAGATATGAGTTCCTGTCTGTGGGCTTAAAATTATTTCTTGTAAACAATCTGCCCCCCTCCTTGAAAATTTCCAAATCCAGGAAGGTGATACACTCATTGCTAACAGTCCAGGTCAATTTAATATTTTTGTCATTCCCATCCATTAATTCTCAAATATATCAAACAATGCTACATCCCCCTTCCAGATGAGATAAGTTATTTTGGTCTAGAATTAAGAAGGTCTACATCCTCCCAATGGGCCATAAAGAGGTTTGCGACACTCGGAGCGAACCTCGCTCCCATTGCTATCCCTCTTGTTTGTAAATAATAATCTCCATTGTACCATAAATAGTTATGCCTTAAACACAAATGTAAACACTTTACTCAAAACTCTTTTTGTCTCTTGGGGAGGTTAGATTCTTCTAAAGCCCATTAACAGATACCACAGTTTCTTGGTGTCCAATAACGGTATATAATGACCCTACATCCGCAGTGGTGAAGATAAACTGATCCAATTCAGTCAAAGAACCAAGACATTGTATCACATGCTTGGTATCTCTAATATATGCCTCCGTCTTGACCACCAACGGCTGTAGAAATGTGTCTATACGTTGCCCTAATCGAGAACCCACTGAATAAATTCCTTTAACCACATGCCGACCGGGCCATACCCGAAAGACGGCTACAGTGCGGTTGGCTTATTCTGGGTGGACGTCTATGGGACGTCCTCACAGAATCGCGCCCCCTGGGGCGCGCACCTGGGAACATCACGGATCACGGTAAAAGGCCGCTTATAGCGGCCGTTTACCACGTGATCGCTCCGTCGAATGATAGAGTATTACTTGTAAACAAACCGGCGTCATGTCTTGACACCGGTTCCTCCCTCCCCTCTCTGACGCCGGTTCTTCCCTCCCCTCTCTGTACCGATCGGTACAGTGTAAGAGCAGATAGGGAGAAATCGTTTGCAGTGCAGTGGGCTCTACAGATCCAGCCCACAGTGCTGCTCAGTGCCCATATTCTGCCTGTACTCTGCCATACTATCCCCCAGAGGAAGGCACGAAACCCCTGTGCCGAATACGCGTCGGGGAGGGGTAGGACGGAGCTGTCAGCAGAGGAGGAGGATTGCACATGCCATACCGCACGCCATACGATCAGCTGCTTATTATTTTACCTGTACAGTCTGGTGCACTCTAGCACCCATCCAATGTGAGTACCCTCTTGGAGGGCTTATTCTTTAATAAATGTCCTGGCTATATTGCACTATGGAGTCCCTCTGTTTGTTTCTTCTATGATTTTGGATCTTGGTTTTACCTGAGAGGAGTGTTTTTGCACCATTGTAACCTGAGTGAGCCTAGCAGTTTCACCTGGGAGGAGTGTCTTTGCATCATTGTATCCTGAGTGAGCCTAGGAGTGGCCCCAATGCTTATTTTGACACCGTTTAAGTACTGTGTCACAGGACTGAAGGTGAGCGCAAGCACATGTGGGGTGTCACGGGAGAGCACAGTTTTCACGTGTTGTGATTTATACACCCATCAGAAGAAGCATGATGTTTATTCATTTTATGGACACTATTTATTCACGTTTTTTGTGATTTGTATTTATTAATTGGGATATACACTCATTTGTCACTGGAAAGTGTTTTGATATTTATATTTTTAGCACGTTGCACTTTTATTAGTTACTACCACGATTGCACCTTTATATGCACTTGGTGGTTTATCATTTATAGTTATTTGCATTATATTTTACCTGTATGGTTTTATTTATCACATTACATGTGTTTTATATGTGAAAATATTTTTTATATATTTTATATGTGACACTATACTAGCGCGGGCACATTTATTATATATTTTTTGCCATACTATGCAATACTCTGTGATACTCTGCAATACTCTGCGATACTCTGCAATACTATGCAATACTCTGCAATACTATGTAATAGATATAAATGGTAAACAAATGCAGCGCTAAATGCAATAAGTGACAGGATGATGAACTTGCATCCTATATAAAAATGTGTATGGTGATTATTGCAGGTGATGTTTATAAACCAAAATAAACGTAGTAAACGAGCAGTCCCAAATGACTGAAAGAAATGTCCATGGTGATATAAAATTTCATTGACATATGCAGTGCAGTGTTCTTAAAGTAAAAAAAGGACAAAGCACAAGTGCAGATGATGCTTCCAATTCAGGAAAAAATCCTCATGCATTCGAAATCAGTATGAAAATGGCAGAAGTGGATACTCTTACCGGAGGAGATGGACACAATCACCGTACGGTGGAGTGTCATGCAAGCTTTAAGGATCAAACGATCCCAGGGGTGCTTTGCTGGAAGGCACTGGTGGTAGGTTCCATCTAGGACAACCGTGGCTGTAAGGTGATGTACGGATCCACAGCAGATGGATGGATAACCTTCAAAGGAAGCAGGCTGCTGGGGAAGACGACTTCCGCCCCATGTAAGTTCAGTACATGTGAAAAGAAAAAATCTCCACATAGGGCATGAATCCGATATGAAAAGGTTATTTTACTTTAAAAAAGTGCCAGAAAATTCTTGAGAAGCACTGAATTGAATGGATAAAAAGTGATCACAAAATAACTGTAATATCGCGTGGTGGCAAGACCTCAAAAGCTTCAGCGACCCTGGGTTTGAAGTGTCCCTGTGTCATGAACAGGTGTGACCAGATTGTGTGGACTGCAAAGAGGAAACCAAAACGCATGTAAAGTGAATAAGAATAATGTTTATTTAAGATAAGTGATATAAATAAACAGCAGCTGATCACTGGAACACCCTTTCAATGTCTGGCGGAGATATTCAGAACTCTCTGTTGCCGGCAGAGCATAATAAACAATTATATCTGAATTCATCCCAGCAATGTGAAATGGAACCGAGATGGTTCCCCTGTGCAGCCACTTCTGGTCAGAGATGGCCTTGGTATACTGTCATGAACAGGTGTGACCAGATTGTGTGGACTGCAAAGAGGAAACCAAAACGTATGTAAAGTGAATAAGAATAATGTTTATTTAAGATAAGTCATATAAATAAACACCCCAAATACAAATAGTGCTCAACCAACAGAAACCCACAGACAACAGATAATATATACAGCCAAAGGGAAGTACCGAAATCAAACACGTAAGCCAGGCCAGGGTCATACACAGGGGATCAGCAACTAAACAAGGGCAGGATAGGAGAGGGAGATAATGGATGGGATATGGCTACAAGGGAATAGGAACACAGGAGGGACAGGATCAGGATGGGATCGGATACAGACTCAGGAGCAGGCTCAGGTTCAGATACAGGTTACAGATACAGGTTACAGGTCAGGGCGCAAGGAAGAAAGATACCAAGGCAAGCATGTGAGGGCTTGCCGGGTATTTATAAGGCTGCAGTAATTGACCTCACGTTACACCTGAGCGCAGAGGGTGTTGTCTGCTCCACACTGCCGGAATACACACGCTGGTGGACACCGGTACTACGGCCCAAGGATGCAACAGTGCCACCAGCAGGTGAGTCCTCTTATTACAAGTCCTAGGTGTTGGAAGACACCCGCTGGTGGACACTGGTACTGCGATCCAAGAGACCGATAGCGCCACCAACGGGTAAACCTTTTCATGACACCCTGTAATCTTTTGTGTATAGGACGAACCAAAAGAACATTGAGCATAAAGGTTGGTGACCATTGTAGGCTAAAGGTGGGCATGTCTTTGAAACACAACATTTTTCCCAGAGATACAATAAGAACATTAAACATCTGAAGGTCTTTGCAATAGAAACAATATAAGCCAATTTACCAGATAATGAAAGGTTCCTAAAGTTATGCAGTCAGGAGACCTATTGGATTTATAAATTAAATACCCTTGCGCCGAATGGCTTGAATGAGGAGTTGGAAATATATACCATTCGGTAGTTTTTCCTTAGTTATTTTTTTTCTGGTTTCCTCTATTTTTAGTTTTTCCATGTATAGGTCCCAATAGTAGAGAGATCTCCCCTTCTATATGTTAGATCAGATTGTTATTATCAATTAGTAGTGGGTATTGATTATGCATCAACCATAAAATATTAAACAATTTGTTTTTGCTTGTAGAATTCTAAACTTATTTATGTGTGACTCTATAGGATTTTTTCTATATACTATGTTTTTACTGCCTTTTCTTTATCCTGGTTGTTAAGCTGGAACAATGTTGAGGTGGACTCCCTGTCGTCCACCAATATCCATTAAAACATAACAAAGGGACACGTTCTCCAATGCAAATATACTTTACTGAATCTTAAGGTCATAAAAATTGTCAGAACATATACATCAATAGCAGCTACTGTATACAGTTGCGCGCATCCCTGCTCTTCCTCAGGCTGTATGGCTTTGTGTGAACATTCTACAAACACCTCCCTCCTTTTTTATTCAAAATCTCAACACAGATGGATGTTACCCCACAGGTGTATCCCGTGCTTCCAAAATGGAAAGCACATGGAGAAAATTAACCCCATATCAATTCACACTTGTTACCAAAGTGGTTCTGACACAAAAAAAAAAAATCAAAATAATCATTGTTAAACTGCAACATTGTGTCAAGAAAATATATATAGGCAACAGATGCCTACACAAGCCAAATAGATGAGAAAGAGATAGATACAATATTTCAACTCATAATGTCATAATTATGCGTCAATAATATATACAACAAATTTTCATTAATCACCCAGATAAAAAGATTTCATGCATAAAAATGCAATCAATAGATCCACAGTCCATAAAATTTAATCGTGACTTCATGACACTTTCATCCTTCTTTCAATGATAAAATCCCACATTTCCCATGTGTCAAGATGCGCCTCTATCTGAAAATAGAAAATGCAATAAAATCGCTAACCAGATCATCATAAAAATAGGTACAAATCATAGTCCCTATTGATTCCATCTGGATATAGGGATCGTAACCTATTGATCCACCAAACCTCTCGCTATTTAAGTCTCAGTATTCTTTCACCCCCTCTTTTATCTCGGGGTACCTCCTCAAGTACCATAAATCTTAGGTCTGAGTCCTGGTGTCCTTTCTCTAAAAAATGTCTTGATACTGGCAAGCCTGGTTGTTTCAATCTTATGGTGCTGCGATGCTGTGAGATTCGATCTTTTATCCTCTGAGTGTTTTCACCGACATATAGCAATTTACAAGGGCAGGTCAGAATATAAATCATGTAGGAGGATTGTATCTATGAAATTGCATCAGAAACGGTAATCGTCTCGTCTGTGGTCTATGTCTCACTGGAGCTATATCCATCTCCTCCTGTTCTATCTTCTTTACTTCTTGTGAGATAATATAGCTGGGATATCTTCGTTCCTGAAACTTAGAGCACATTTCTTTCATTCTTTTATTCCTCACTATTTCATTACTAACTATTCTCCTGACCCGTAACAGTTGACTTCTTATAATAGAGCGAAAAACATGAAGTGGATGAAAACTATTATACTCTAGTAGTTGGTTCCTGTCTGTCGGCTTGATATACAAATCGAATTCCATCCGATTGTTATCAATGTAAATCCTGGTATCCAAAAATGGAACTGATATCCCCCAATGTTGATTTTAAATTGAATCTTATGAGAAAAATCATTCAGCATTGCATCAAAGACAAGTAGCGATTCAATGTTGCCCCACCATATGGCAAAAACATCATCTATATAGTGCCACCAGGTGGCGCAATGATTTATTAATAAATCATTCTGAAATATGTACCTGTGTTCAAAGCCATTCATAAATGTACAGGCATATGGCAGGACAACATTCGAACCCATTGCAACTCCTTTCAGCTGCACAAAGAACTGATCCTTAAACAGGAAATAGTTATTTAATAATATGATTTAAAATAATTTCTCAAAAAGAGAATTTTGCATTTCGGAATAGTTGTAACTTCCTCTAATCAAGTCCATCGCCGCATCAATGCCAGGTTGATGCGGAATGGAGGTGTACAAACTAGTGACATCCCAAGTGACTAAAATCTTGTTCCCAAGACATTGAGGAATTACCTTGATTTTACACAAAAAGTCATTGGTGTCCTTAATGTATGCTTTGGTGTTCTTCACAAGGGGTGCCAAAATTTTGTCTAAAAACTGTGCCGTTGGAACAAAAATAGAATCACGTCCTGACACTATGGGACGACCAGGTGGAGAACAACTGTCTTTGTGTATCTTTGGTAAAGTATACAAAACAGGAATCCAGGTATGGGTAGGTAACAAAAAATCAAAAAGGTCACGGGTGATATTCCCCTCTTTTTAGAGCATGTTTTAAAACGCTTTCAAGTTGCTTCCAGGTTCATTTTGTTCATAAACCTTTTCATAACGGGGATTTATAGATGATGCTTTGAACTGTAAATCCTTGGGTTTAAGAGTTAGAAGTAAATCAGTACCATCCACTACCTATGCCCCTGTCAAAACTTTTGTGAAAGAGGTGACTCGGGAAATAAAGGAATTGGTCTCTCAAACTGATTATAGAGATCATGTGTCTAACAACCGAACGATCGGCGTTGAGGAGTCTTAGCCAACGGGAGGACATTGTACTGAAGCCGGCAGACAAAGGGGGCCAGGTAGTGGTGATGGACCCACAATTATACGAGAATGAAATCCTACGTCAGTTAAATGACCAAACTGTTTACAAAAAGGTTCCGAATCATCCTACCTGGCAAATCAGGAAGCAACTTGAAAGTGTTTTAAAACATGCTCTAAAAGAGGGGATTATCACCCGTGACCTTTTAGATTATTTGTTACCTACCCATACCCGGATTCCTGTCTTAGATACTTTACCAAAGATACACAGACAGTTGTTCTCCACCTGGTCTTCCCATAGTGTCAGGACGTGATTCTATTTTTGTTCCAACGGCACAGTTTTTAGACAAAATTTTGGCACCCCTTGTGAAGAACACCAAAGCATACATTAAGGACACCAATGACTTTTTGTGTAAAATCAAGGAAATTCCTCAATGTCTTGGGTACGAGATTTTAATCACTTGGGATATCACTAGTTTGTACACCTCCATCCCACATCAACCTGGCATTGATGCGGCGATGGACTTAATTAGAGGAAGTAACAACTATTCAGACATGCAAATTTCTCTTTTTGAGAAATTATTTCAAATCATATATCAAATAACTATTTCCTGTTTAAGGATCAGTTCTTTGTGCAGCTGAAAGGAGTTGCAATGGATTTGAATGTTGCCCCGCCATATGCCTGTACATATTTCAGAATGATTTATTAAAAAATCATGTTGCCACTTGGTAGTGCTATATAGATGATGTTTTTGCCATATGGTGGGGCAACGTTGAATCGCTATTTGCCTTTGATGCGATGCTGAAGGATTTTTTTCATAAGATTCAATTTAAAATCATCATTGGGGGGATATCGGTTCCATTTTTGGATACCAGGATTTACAATGATAACAATCGGATGGAATCCGAATTGTATATCAAGCCGACAGACAGGAACCAACTACTAGTGTATGATAGTTTTCATCCCCCTCATGTTTTTCGCTCTATTATAAGAAGTCAACTGTTACTGGTCAGGAGAATAGTCAGTAATGAAATAGTGAGGAATAAAAGAATGAAGGAAATGTGCTCTAAGTTTCAGGAACGAGGATATCCCAGCTATATTATCTCACAAGAAGTAAAGAAGATAGAACAGGAGGAGATGGATATAGCTCCAGTGAGACATAGACCACAGACGAGACGATTACCGTTTCTGATGCAATTTCATAGATACAGCGAGCAGGTTTTTAGAGTCATCAAAAAGCATTGGCCCCTTTTAAAACATTCTTATCCACAGATTGAGGTCTTCCAACAAACACCATTTAAAGCCTTTAGAAGAAATAAAATACTGCGAGACGCACTGGTGAGATCAGAATATAGACCAAGGGAACCTGCCCATGTAAATTGCTATATGTCAGTGAAACCACTCAGAGGATAAAAGATCGAATCCCACAGCATCGCAGCGCCATAAGATTGAAACAACCAGGGTTGCCAGTATCAAGACATTTTTTAGAGAAAGGACACCAGGACTCAAACCTAAGATTTATGGTGCTCGAGGAGGTCCCCCGAGATAAAAGAGGGGGTGATAGAATACTGAGACAAACAGCGAGAGGTTTGGTGGATCAATAGATTACGATCCCTATATCCAGATGGAATCAATAGGGACTATGATTTGTACCTATTTTTATGATAATCTGGTTAGCGATTTTATTGCATTTTCTATTTTCAGATAGAGTCGCATCTTGACACATGGGAAATGTGGGATTTTATCATCAAAAGAAGGATGAAAGTGTCATGAAGTCAAGATTAAATTTTGTGGACTATATGTTGATTGCATTTTTATGCATGAAATCTTTTTATCTGGGTGATTTAATGAAAATTCGTTGTATATATTATTGATGCATAATTATGACATTATGAATTGAAATATTGTATCTATCTCTTTTTCATCTATTTGGCTTGTGTAGGCATTTGTTGCCTATATATATTCTCTTGACACAATGTTGCAGTTTGACAATGATTATTTCGATTTTTTTTGTGTCAGAATCACTTTGGTGGTAATGGGTAGGTAACAAGTGTGAATTGATATGGGGTTAATTGTCTCCATGTGCTTTCCATTTTGGAGGCACGGGATACACCTGTGGGTTAACATCCACCCGTGTTGAGATTTTAAATAAAAGAGGGAGGTGTTTGTAGAACAGTAGCTGCTATTGATGTATATGATCTGACAATTTTGATGACCTGAAGATTCAGTAAAGTATATTTGCATTGGAGAACATGTCCTTTCATTATGGTTTAATAAATATATATATATAATTTTATATTTTCTGTACAATAATCTATCAATGTTTATAATATCACAATATAAATTGAGTGTTTATACTAAGTAGGAGTTTATTCATTTACTATATACTATTTATTTTAATTAGTCAATATCTGAATCAATGATTGTATGAATTTTATGTATAGGCCTTTATGTTTTCACTTTACTATATATAATATATATATTACACTTTATTACAAAGTATTGGGACACCTGCCTTTAAACACACATGAACTTTAATGGCATCCCAGTCTTAGTCCATAGGGTTCTATATTGAGTTGGCCCACCCTTTGCAGCTATAACAGCTTCAACTCTTCTGGAAAGGCTGTCCACAAGGTTTAGGAGTGTGTCTATGGGAATGTTTGGCCATTGTTCCAAAAGCACATTTGTGAGGTCAGGCAATGATGTGGACAAGAAGGCCTGGCTCGCAGTCTCCCCTCTAATTCATCCCAAAGGTGTTCTATCGGGTTGAAGTCAGGCCAGTCAAGTTCCTCAACCCCAAACTCGCTCATCCATGTCTTTATGGACTTTGCTTTGTGCACTGGTCCAAATCATTTGGTTGAGGGGGGATTATGGTGTGGGGTTGTTTTTCAGGGGTTGGGCTTGGCCCCTTAGTTCCAGTGGGAACTCTTAAGGTGTCAGCATACCAAGACATTTTTCACAATTTCATGCTCCCAACTTTGTGGGAACAGTTTGGGGATGACCCCTTCCTGTTCAACATGACTGTGCACAAAGTAAAGTCCATAAAGACATGGATGAGAGAGTTTGGGGTGGAGGAACTTGACTGGCCTGCACAAAGTCCTGACCTCAACCCAGTAGAGCGCCTTTGGGATGAATTAGAGTGGAGACTGCGAGCCAGGCCTTCTCGTCCACATCCGTGCCTGACCTCACGAATGTGCTTCTGGAAGAATGGTCAAACATTACCATAGACACACTTTTTTTTTTTTTTTTTTTTCTTACACACAAAGGGATTGGACAAAAATATGAAAATATGGAAACTCTACATGATTTGCAGGTGTGAAAGTACCAACATGTTTTGCGTTGAAAGCGGAAGTGATGTAACATTCTTTTGCTTCCGCTGTGTGATGAGACACATAGCTAACATGTGGGAAGCCTCACTTTCATCATTCACTACGTGCTCTGCTAGTAATACGGAGTCATGTCAGCTTACTGGGTTTCAAAGAGGACAACTTGCTGGTGCCCGCTTAACTTGCCAATTTATTTGCCGTGTTGCAGTATCAAAGGTTATGACGGCATATACAGTTTCTTGGAAAACTTTGTCTGATAAGCATAAGCGCAGTCGACACTATCAACTGACTGAAAGAGACAAAAGGACATTGCGCAGGATTGTGACCCAGAATAAGAAAATAACTGCTGCAAAAGTGACTGCAGAGCTCAATCTCAGTCTTCCAAAGCCCGTGTCCAAAAAAACTGTGTGGAGGGAACTCCATAAGCAAAACATTTACTGGTGAGCTGCAAATTGCCAAACCACTAGTGACCTATATTATTGCTCAGAACAGTAGAGAGTGGTGCAATACCCATAAATCGCTGACTATCGATCAATGGAAGACTAGAACCTTGGATTATGAGCATAATCCGTTCCAGGAAAATGCTTGTAATCCAAAGCACTCCAAAGCGAGTTTCCCCATAGAAGTCAATGGAAACGAAGATAATTCGTTCCACATTGACTTCTATTGCATACAATACCGCATGTGGCCAGAGGTGGGGGGGTGCCGGAAAGACTCGGAGACCGCTCGGAAAGACTCAGGAACCATCGGAAAAGATCAGAAACACGCGGCAATGGAGTGTTTACGAGTATTTCCGAACGGCTTCGAAGGGCTCAGAGTGTCACCGGCACCCCCGCACCTCTGACCAAATGCGGTACTGCACACCGCAGAGGCTTGATTCCTGCTCGTTTTGCGAGCCAACACTCACAAACCAGGTCAGGATTTTTTTTAAATAATTGCTCATATTGCGAAATGCTCATTAACTGCGTTACTCACAATCCGAGGTTCCACTGTAATATGATCTGATGATTCCAGCTTCACATGGTTTCCAATCACTGGATTTGTTTAAGTGTGGTGAACACCATGCCAAACTTACGACTAGGACTGTCTTGTGCCAACGGTAAAGCATGGTGGTGGCACAATGATGGTTTGGCCAACCATATCTTGGTATTTTGCAGGCCCCATTATCACCTTGAAAGGTGGAGTCCCTGCCAGCTACTATGTACAAATTTTGCCCAACCATTTGTACCCCATGGTCCAGACATATTTTCCTGAATACATCACCATTTACCAAGACCATAATGCTCCGATTCACATAGCTGGTGTTGCCAAATCATGGTTTGACTAGCATGTAGATGAAGTCTTGCACCTTCCCTGGGCTCTGCAGTCGTCGGACCTCAATATCATAGAGCCACTATGGTCAATTTTGGGAAAAGGTTTGGGCTCGTTTTCTGCCTTTAGCATCTCTGCCAGGGTCGGTGCGATTTTTGCATGAAGAGTGGTATCAGATTCCATTATCCACCATCCAAGACATATATTTGTCACTTCCCAGGAGAATTCAGGTCATCTTGGATGCCAAAAGCAGTACAACACCATATTAGGTAGGTAACAATTCCATTCTTTTACCTGGTGTTTCCATATTTTTGTATATAAATCTATTCTTCTCAATGGATATATTTTCAACATGTAGTCTTATGTTTATACTCGTTAAGTTTTATTAGCATTATACACATAACATTAAGTTTTAAAAAGGAACAGCAAATGTATTTTATACAGCATTTATTTGTATGCATGGGTTGTTGCTGACATGTGGTGAAAATTTCATGTTAATAGCACCTTTAGAAATATATTTACTTAAAAAAAAGTCAACGTGTTCAATACTTACTTTACCCGCTGTGTATATGTGTAGACGTCAGGTCCGAATTTTTGCCTAAATTTGCACCTGAACCGGGCCCAAACACACACAGGACCCTTTTGGAATGCAGACCGTGGCTGCACCGGACCTGTGTGAACCAGCTCCATTAATAGCCAGGCACACTCACATATCATGCAAATTGGATGCGGGTAAGGCTGCATCCAATTCGCACATATGTGAACCCGGCCTGAATGTTTTAATTAATGTTGTCATGTATTCTGAGCTACGTGGATAGTATTCCCAATTGATGGTGGTGGTTCGGTCCATTTTTTACTTTTTTTTTGTTCCCCATCATTGTCCAATTTCATTGTGCCTGTAAATTTCTTCCATTCTCCTATATCACGTGACTTGACAAAGAGCCAAAGGCTTGTTGTCTAGGAGTTTATTGCTCCCTGAAGTTCAGAGCCTGCTGGTGGTCTGTCTCCCTGAGTGGTTTTGAGTCTGCTGGCAGTGTTTGTGCTCCATCAGCTGCCTTAGCTTTATTCTGGTGGTGCCTCCTCTGGCCCATCTTTTCAGTGAAGCCCTCTTGGATCAGCGGAGCTGTTGGCACTGGTGGCCAGCTTCCTCTAAATGTGTTCTCTGTGTGTCTCAGTAGCTTCCCTCTAGCAGTGCTCTCCCTGATTAATCCCTCAGCACAGCTCTCTGCTAATGTGTGGTAATTGGCGACTTTACACATTGCTCTGGCGACTGCTGTCCCTCCTCTCCAAGATCCTCTGGCGCAAACACCTGCTCTTTTTTTCTCCCTGGCCAGGAGAACCACTAAGCCATCCATCTGAGATCCCCTCTGCACACATGTAGGAGCATATTTGAGTGGACATTTGTGGTATTTCTAATAAAGTGACTTTCCTTACCATTTGAGCTTTTGCTTTTCTCTGCCTGTTAGCTAAGCATACCCTGCGGTACCTGCAAGATTTATACACTTTCTGTGTTTGACGCCTGTTGGACCTCTGGAGAACTTGGGCTAGTTCTTCTCAGTGAAATGTGCCTTCTTTACACAGCAATTTGTATTTTACAACAGATTCTCTGTACTATTCATGGACCTTTTCATCGGTGTTTCTCAATTCATTTTTTTAGTTTTCCCAATATTTTACTCTTTTTTTTTTTTTTTTTTCATTTATTACTTGTTTTTGGTTGGTTTATTATTTATTTTTTTATTTTACATTTTTTTATTTTTCGTTAACTTTTTGTTTTCCATTTATTTTCTATGAGTTTTTATTTTTATGTTAATTTTTCAGTTGGTGAGGTTTATGTGCTGTTACCCTTGTTCTTTTGGTGTCCATGCTGGCTTCCACTGACATTTTGTGTGGCTGCATTAACTTTACTTCTCTAATGACCATCATCAGATGGGGTAGAGGAGCTATGATTGCTTTTTTTTCTTTTATTTATGGTCTCAGAAAAACCTGTGCGAGATGGGAGGGCCACTACGGACGTGCACAGCACTGGATTGAGTGAGGGTAAGTATAAGAAGGGGTGAAGGGGCAATGCTGTTGCCTAAACATTTTTAATCTTAATGCAGGGAATGCATTAAGGTAAAACATGTTTAGACTTTAGAACCACTTTAAGGCTGGACTCACACCTATGCATTTTTAGTGCTTTTTGCATTTTCCAGATTTGTACTACAGTCCATTTACCATGGTTTCCTATGGAACACGTTCTATAGTGCAAAATGCAAAAAGCACTAAAAATGCATAGGTGTGAATCCAGCCTAATAACAGTAATGAACCGCTAAAGCAGCTGTCATAGTTAAATTGGATTCTTAGTTGCTGCAGTTTGTCCAGAGCTGCTGGAGCAAATGTGTATTGTTATAGTTCACATACACTTTAAGATTTTAATAGAAGGTACAACAGTATGGAGTGTTTGTTGTTTAAAGCGCTAGTAAACCGCAGTTTTTTAAACCCTGTAAGGCAATTGCATAATGTGCTAGTTTGCATTGCATACTAGCACATTATGAAATACTTACCTTGGAACAAAGCCTTCCAGTGGTGCGCTGTCACCGATGAAGGCGCTTCATTCTTCAACCTGGTATTCCTTTTGGGTTTGCGCCCTCCAGCCGCAGTATGCTGCTCTGAAGGGATGGCACGGTAGATGAAGCCTTGCACCTTCCCTGGGCTCTGCCGTCTCTTCAGAGCGAATGCGCAGGTGACATCACCGGTGTATGCAGTGTGAATATCTCCTAAACCGTGCAGGTTTAGGAGATATTTTCTTTACCTACAGGTAAGCTTTATTATAGGCTTACCTGTAGGTACAAGTAAAAAAATGGCTTTAATTTCACTTTAAAGGATGTAGTATCACTGGAATAATAGAAGCTTTAAAGCAGTAGCAAAGTTGAAATAAAAAAAAATAAAATAAAAACTTTTTCCTTTAATGTTTTAATGTGCTACTATATACAGCATACTAGCACATTATGTAAATATTACCTTAAAAAGAAGCCCTTAATCAGCGCACTGTCACTGCTGACAGGGCTTCCATCTTCACCCGGTCTTCCTTCTGAGTTTGCGGGCTCTGGTCCTTTGAATGGCTGAGCCACAATGACATCACTCCCCCGCATGCACGCGGGGGTCCTGGTTTATGGCACAAAGCTCTGAAGGAACGGCTCAGGTATGCTGATCTTTCAGAGCACATGCGTCGGTGACATTACCAGCTGCTACACTAGTAAATATCTGCTAAGCAGGGCATGTTTAGGAGATATTTACAGTACCTACAGGTAAGCCTTATTATAGGCTTACCTGTAGGTAAATCAAAAACAAATAAACTTTACTACCACTTTAAGCCTGTTTCACACAGGCTTCAACTTTTATAAGAGCAGTGTGAACAGCAAGCTTTTACAAAGCATTTGCAGAGCTTTCAGCAAGCTTTGATGTTTTTAAAGTGCCATTCAGCTTCAGTTTGTAAATGTTGAACACAGATCCTAACAGGAGTGCACTTGTCACTTTAAAAAAAGCTGCCAGCCGGCTTCATTACTACTTGAAACTTGTTGAAAGCCTGCTAGCAGCTTGTTTAAAGTGACAATCAGCACTCCCATTAAGATACTGAAGCCGATGTGAAACAGGCCTAAGGCTACATGCAGAAAGAATGTGCTTTAAGGGGTCTTTCACACAGGTGTTAAATTTTAAAGCAGTCTAAAAGCACATTAATGCACCGGTTTATGAGCATTTAGGATGTGTTGTATAGGTGTTCATGTTGCGTCAGGCAACACTTCTCAAACACTGTTTGTTTTTGTTTTTTTCTTAATTTAAATGGGAAATTATCACTTTTGACACTGTTTTTGCCTCGCAGCAATGCTAGTAGCACTGCAGTGTGAACACATCCATCCACTCCCTATTGTAACAATTTTGAGTGGCATTGATAGGCGTTCTGGAAGTGTTAAAAACAAGACCCAGTGCCTGTGTGACCCTTACAAGCGTCTTTTTTTTTTAGTCAATGCACATTATGGCATTTGCATTTTGGAGCACCATTTAGTGGCATAAAAAAAATAAATGCTCCACACCTTCCATAATTTACACATATGTGAGTGTAATTTCAATATCATAGAAAATACTGCGCTATCCCATAAGTGGAAATGATCCCCGCATGTGTTAGATAAAAAACAAATATCTCAAACCAAAAATTGAAATGTAAAATGCTGCTGCAACCTTAGATGTGAGACAACCTCCACCTTACTAACTGTACAATTTATAGGCTGCGCTGCTAGTACAAACACATGATCATATTAACTGAAACCACCATGATTATGGATGAACACAAGTGAATTATTTCATAACATAAAATGTGCACATAAATCACATGCAAGAAATGATGAGTGAAACATTCAGTGAACAAAAAACGATTAAATAATGTCCATATAGTCATAAACTGGAAGTCTTGTGGGTATAGAAATTGATTGGATAGAGGGAGAAAGACACCCTTCCTTCAAGTGATATAAAGGTTATCTCCGTGAGGAGCGTGATGTTTAAAAGGAATTCCTCCACCTCAAGTAAGGTAAGCCCCTTACCAGATCCAAAGATCTCCTGTCAGAGAGATCATGCACACAGGTGGCTGTGTCCCCCAGCCACTGGGTCTCTGTCAGTGTGTAGATCAAAAGCCACCTCTCCAGGGAATCAACCTAAAAGGTGATTTATCCGCTCAAATTTGTGCAGTATAAGATCGCTTCTAAAAACAATGTAGCGCCGGCCGGCTTCAGCTGCTGCCCGTTCCTTCCGGGTTCAGCGTGGTATGGTGGTGACGTCAGCACGCCGCTCCTCCCTACGCCTTACATGAATATGCACCAGATCAAGCATTCTTTAAAAAATTCTGTCAGCTCTTGGTAGACAATCCCAGCATAAATGGGCTTATTTTAACCACTTGCCTTCCGCCGTATTGTAAAATGATGGCGGCAGGAACCCTTCCTCCCTCCAGACGGATGTCATATGACGTCTTTGTCTTCCCAGCATTGTGGCGAGCACGTGCCGCCAGTGGTGCGCGCTCGCCGCATCACTGGGGACCCGATGCGCGTGCCCGGCGGTCGCAATGTCTGCCGGGCACCCGCGATTGCTCATCACAGATCAGGGATGTAGATCTGTGTGTGTAAACACACAGATCCACGTCCTGTCAGGGGAGAGGAGAACTGATCATATGTTCCTGGTATATAGGAACACCGATCGGTCTCCTCCTCTCATCAGTCCCCTCCCCCCCACAGTTAGAATTACTCCCTAGGACACACATTTAACCACTTCAGTGCCCCCTAGTGTTAACCCCTTCCCTGCCAGTGACATTTATACGGTAATCAATGCATTTTTATAGCACTGATCACTTTATAAATGTCAGTGGTCCCAAAATAGTGTCAAAAGTGTCAGATCTGTCCGCCGCAATGTCAGTCATGATAAAAATCGCAGATCGCCGCCATTAGTAGTAAAAAATAAATAAATAAATAAATAAATAAATATGACATAAATCTATCCCCTATTTTGTAAACCCTATAACTATTGTGCAAACCAATCAATGTACACTTATTGTGATTCTTTTTTTACCAAAAATATGTAGAAGAATACGTATCGGCCTAAACTGAGGAAAAAAATTGTTTGCTAAAAAAAAAAAAAAATGGGATATTTATTATAGCAAAAAGTAATAAATATTGTGTTTTTTTTTCAAAATTGTCGGTCTTTTTTTGTTATAGCGCAAAAACTAAACGCAGATGTGATCAAATACCACCAAAAGAAAGCTCTATTTGTGGGGAAAAACAATTATCAAAATTTAACTTGGGTACAACGTCGCATGACCGTGCAATTGTAATTAATAGTGTGACAGCACTGAAAGCTGAAAATTGGCCTGTGCAGGAAGGGGGTAAAAATGCCCTGTATTGAAGTGGTTTATATGTCTGTGTTTTATGTAACCTTTGTCTTCAAGAATATTTGAGATACTGTTTAAAGACCTTTTACCCCGCCTTCTCCCACACCCTGATTAAAAAAAAACAACATGATGGTGAATTTTTTCATGCATATCCCAAAACAACGTTCAGTTATTTGCAGCCTAAAATCCTTTTATTTATTTATTTTTTTGTTAAACTTACTGTTTCTTTTTTCTGGCACTTCCTGGTTCAGTGCAGCACCAGTGACATGGCAGGGGCCTTAAGCTGCCCCCTGGAAAGGCCACATCCAGTACCTTCCAGCAGAATCCTGTATATGTTCTGTACAAGATTTCTCTGTTTACTATATTTAGTAGCAAGATCAGCTATGACATTATTAGTGAGCCAGCACTGAATCAGGAAGTAAAGGCTGCCTGCTGATGCGGTGCTTCTAAAAGATGACAGTGCAAGTGTTCTATCCAAGGAGGTCAGCACACCAAAGTAACTGCAAATCACATAAAAGAAAAATTGTCGATTAACAAATACTAGCATAAATGGATTTTGCTATCAGATTGAAATGCTACTGTCTAAGTTGGGTGGTGGAAGGGGACAGTACACTTTAACTGGTTGGAGAAGTGAGCCACATGAAGAAATGCAACACTACAAGATTCTGTTGCAGTTTTCAAAAGCTGATATAATATAAATTGTTTTTTTTTCCTTTGTTGCAGGGCTCAGAAGAAGACACAGTTGTGTTTGTTTTAGGTGAAGCTGGCAATCAAAACTGGAAGCATGTATACACTGCTGTAACACGAGGCCGAAAACGTGTATATATAATTGCAAAAAAAGATGCGCTGAATAGAGCAATTGCTACAAAGTATCGTGAAAGAAAAACTAGACTCCAGCAGTGTCTGAAGGACAGGTTGTCTAACAGTGGAGCCTGGCCACAATCTGGTACCTCTGCTTCCATTAACTCGATGAGGACACAGGTGACACAAGACAAGCCTGCTCTGGCTTCGAAGGAACATCTCTACACCCAGCTTAAACCCTCCGTACCTACCACACCAGATGTGACCTCCTCCAGGAAAGGCTGTGATGATGGAGTTTATTCTGCAAGCCCTACATTGCTGAAACCATCAGGCTCTTCAATGAACCATGAAAAAAGAGTGTTGGAGGAGTCACCATCACAGAAGAGGGCTGGAATCCTTGATCATGACATGGAGACTCCTCCCAAACTATGCCGGCTTGACAACCCCATGGTATTGTTCTTGTGTTTCTGCTCTTAAAATGATACATTTAGAGTAATTTGGAGACATTAGAAGCGTTGAACTGATAATAATTCAGAGGATGATCTACTGGTTTGTAAACCTTGGTAGCCATGATTGCACTTGATCGTACGTTAAATATTTTAAGTGTTGATATTTACAAATATTGACGATGTGAAAGCCTCTACAAAATATACCTGCTATTTTATCGACATAGGTAATCCATAATTAGGATCTCAGTTAGTGAGGCCTAGTGTCACCTATAGCATACATTGCTTAAAGTGGTTCCAAAGCCTAAACATTTTTACCTTTAAAGCGGTTGTATAACCCTTTTTTTTTTTTTTTTTTTTTTGAACCTACAGGTAAGCCTATAATAAGGCTTACCTGTAGGTAAAATGAATATCGCCTAAACCTGCACGGTTTAGGAGATATTCACTTTGCATGCAGCTGCTGACAGCAGTGCATGCGCTGTGAGAATTCTCCCACATGGATGCGCGGGACTGATGTCATCGCGGCCACTCTCAGCGCCAGAGCCGCGAACCCGGAAGAAACGCAGAGGGCAAAATGTCAGCTCCCTCGGCGTGGACCAGGATGGGGACCTCGTTCTGAGGTGAGTATTTCATAATGAGCTAGTATTGGCTCATTATGCCTTTTCCTTACAGATTTTTTTTTTGTGTGTTTTTTTTTTTTGTTTCCCATGTGTGGGTATACAGCCGCTTTAATGCATTCCCTGCATTAAGGTAAAAAAATGTTCCAGTAAAAGTCCCCACTCAATCCAGCACTGTGCTTGTCTGTAGCGGATATTCCTACACTCACAGGCTCTGCTGAGGCAGCGAGAGCCATTGTCAAATCCGGGGACAAGGGAGCAGGGCTGTGCCACACTGTCTGTGTCTATGGAAGCAGGCAGCGTAGCTCGGGATCAAGCCTACAGGTGTGCCACAATAGGAAGCGGCTTCCTATGGTTGCCCACTGAGAAGAGGAGGAGCCAGGAGCAATGGTAGGGGACCCCAGAAGGGGAGGATTGGCGCTGCAAGTATAACATGTTTGTAATTTTTAAACAAAAAATGTTAGACTTTACAATCACTTTAATGGTGCCTTCTATATAAATATATACGGTTCGAATGAGAGCTTATAAACACTGATCTGCAGTCAAGCAGCTACATACACAGATGCAATGCATATATAGAAACAGTTTACCTGCCAGAGTATTTGTATTTATTTCCTTTCATTCCTAAAATGTACACAACGTATAGCTAGGCAGGTGACACCACTTTCTATTGCTAAGCAATTTATAATAAAGTAAATCTGTCATGAGAAAACATAGAGGCTGCTATTACTACTCCTTTATGAAAAATGCTACATGTTTGGCTGTCATGCTGACTCTCTAGGTGCAATACTTGAGTTGAGTTGCTGCCCCATAAGGGAAAATTGTCTACTCACCTTTCCGTAATTTTCCTTTCCTGACGCATCTCCATGGCAGCACACACTGCATTATGACTCCGCCCCCACAACCTGACAGGATTGGTTAGCTATAAATTTGAAGGAGAGGCACCTCCCTTCATTCTCTGTAACTATCATCCTAAAGAAGGGGTGGGATACTGTGTGCTGCCATGGATATGCGTCAGGAAAGGAAAATTACGGAAAGATTAGTATACAATTTTCCGTTTTCCTGACGCATAATGGCAGCACACACTGGGAAATAATTCGCCAGTCGGGTGGGTGCAAGTTAAAGTGGTAGTGTTTATTATATAATCTACCGTTGATAACTGAGCCGAGTCCACTCTATAGTGGGACATGAAAGTATGCCTGGAGGACCAGGTTGCTGCCCTGCAAATTTTCTCGGGGGGACACTCTGCAATACGCTGCCCAGGAAGCTGCCACTGCCCTTGTTGAATGAGCCCTGATGCCTCCGGGTACCGGCAAATTCTGAATGTCCTAAGCTTTCTTGATTGTCTTGACCAACCAAGATGCGATGGTGCGGGATGATGCCATCTGGCCTCTTCTCCCCCCATGGGGAATCACTAATAGACTTTTGGTCTTCCTGTAAGAGACTGTAGCAGATAGATCATTTCTAATAGTAGTCTTAACATCCAAAGCGTGTGGTTGACTTTGATCATCTGTAAATGATGGAAGATTGATTTCTTGATTGTAATGGAAGGATGATGACACCTTTGGAGTGAATTGGTCTGAGGGTTTCAGGACCACCCTGTCTGGGTAAAAGACCATGTATGGCTCTGAAATCATTAACACCTGTATTTCCTAAACTCTTTTAGCAGAAGTGATAGCTATAAGAAATGTTATTTTTAAAGTTAAGTTCCATAGTGTAATTGAATCAGCTGGATGGAAAGGAGAGTCTGACTATCAATAAATCCCATGCTGGAAAAGTCGGTCTTCTTGGAGGCCTGATCTTGATACACGCTCTTATAAATTGTATAAAAAGAGGTTGATTGGCCCACTTGAAACCCGTCTTACCTGAAAGAGCTGAAACCTGTACTTTGAGTGTACTTGAATTGAGCCCTCTGGATAAACCTGCTTGAAGGAATTCCAAAACATGTGGCACTTCCGGAGATAAAGGATCCCAACCATTCCGCTGAGCTATAGACGTGAACTTCTCCTATATTCTGTCATAAGTTATATTAGTCGTGTATTTCCTAGCTTGAAGTAACATTGAAACAACCTCCTGTGAGCAACCTTGCTCTAGGAACCTAATCCTCTCAACATCCAGGCCATCAGATGGAGCTTCTCCATGGCTGGATGGAGGAACTGACCTTGGTGAAGAAGATCTTGAGATAACGGAAGAGGTAGTGGGTCCCCCAGACTGAGCTGTAGCAGAGTGGTAAACCAAGGCCTCCTGGGCCAAAAGGGAATGATCGCTATCACTGATGCCGAAGATCTCCTGAGCTTCGATAGGAACCTCGCCATCAAAGGCGTTGGTGGAAATATGTACCCCAATTGGAAGTTCCACTGATGGAGAAGGCAGTCCACTCCTTCCGCAGATGGGTATGCCGCTCTTGATAGAAACCTCTGAAACTTGGTGTTTAAGGGTGTTGCTGCCAGATCGATTTCCGGAATTCCCCAAGTTCGGGTCAGGAGATTGAAGACTTGAAGGTTCAGGGACCATTCGTTGTTTGATAAGAACTCTCTGCTCAAACAGTCGGCTAGCAGGTTCTGAGCTGCCGGGACATTTACTGCTTGCAGATCCAAAAGAAATATCTGAGCCCATTCTAGGATGGGACGGTCTTCCTCCAACAATGTACTGCTTCTGGTACCTCCTTGTCTCTGTATATATGTTACTGCCACCTTGTTGTCCATCCGGACTGGAACACTCTTCCCCTTCAAGGATGGGCCAAAGGCTAGGAGGGCCTGGAAGGCTGCTCTGAGCTCTAGGACATTCAACACCAGATCCCTTGCTTGGAATTGCCACTGTCCTTGAGCCGCCTGGTTCCGATAATGGGCTCCCCAACCTGATTGGCTGGCATCCGAGGTGATCATCTCGGGTTCTGGGTGGACTATCGGTCTGTGTCTCCTTAGATTGTCTGTATGCATCCACCACCAAATTGACTGCTTCACGATTCGATGAATGGTGATCGACTGGAGCATTGATGTTCCCTTCCACTGGGTAAGGAATGAGTACTGCAATGTCCTCATGTGCCATTGTGCCCACTGGATCATTGGTAGAGTGGCCGACATTGAACCTAGAATGCTCAGACAGACTCTTGCTGGAAGATATTTTGCCGCCATTAACCTCCTTATCTTCTGTAATAAGGGCCCTATCTTTTTCTGAGGTAGACTGACTCTGTTTGATAGAGTGTCGAGTTCTGCCCCTAAGAAAGTTATATTTTGAGTAGGCTGAAGACTGCTCTTCTTCCAATTGATCAACCACCCGAAACTTTAAAGCGTGTCCATCAGTATAGCACGATGAAGAATGTTTCCTGACTGTCTGCTAAGAGCAGGATATTGTCTAAATGATGGAGCCGCAGGCCTTTCTCCCTTAGGAATGCGATTACAGGAAGGAGAGTCTTGGTAAATGTCCTGGGAGCGGAGGAGATACTGAACGGAAGACACTGAAACTGGAAATGTTGATGGTTGACCGAGAATCGCAGATACTTTTGAAAGGCGGGGTGTATGGGCACGTGTAAAGAAGCGTCCAATAAATCTACGGAAAGCATCAAATCAAAGTTAGTTTACACCTATAAAATTGATTGGAGGCTCTCCATTTTGAAGGTGTTGCCTTATAAGTTTGTGTGAAATCTCCATTAATAACTGTAAAATATGGTAATAATGAATATATTTCAAAAAGAGTTTCATTTAAGTTTTTGCTAAGAGCAAAGGCCCAAGGCCCAAGGCTTGTATATGCAAACAAGGGAGAGCCAATTCCATTGTTCTACACCTACTCCTAGTGCCATGCTGGGATATGCAATGGACCTAACTTCCTGGGGAAATACAATTGACACACTTGGCCAACATAGTCACAAGGATTTGCATGAAAGGGGGCCGACTTATGGAGTAAGCCCTCCAATCATGATCCAAGCTAGGCCAACCAATGAGACATCAGCTTGGTTTGATATACTCAGAGGCAAGGGGGAGCTAGGGTCTCTCTCTCTGATGACCAGCAAGCTGAAAGGAGCTTTGGTAAGGATGGGTAATTATGGGAAAGGAATGCCCTTTTACTTGTAACTAAATATGTGTGTAGATTACTGTATTGAGGAATATACCCTGTATTCCTTAATGTAAATACTTTATTTCAACCTAATATTTTCTTCCTTGGTGTAAGGCGATAGACAGATGATTGTGTATTAGCTAGACTTCCAACTGCTTCCTAATAAATGTTGTTATATTTTAAGCTTTCACTCTTCGTCAAAAAGAACTCTTATTTAACCCACCTCATATCTATGAGATATGAAAAATCTTAAATATAGATTTTTCAGGGTAACAAAGGCTTCTACTTGAATGCTTCTGTTGAGTCCCTTTAGGTCCATAACAGGCCGTAAGTCGCCTGTCTTTTTCCTTACCAGGAATAGAGGGGAGTAATACCCCCTTCCTCTTTGGGAAATTGGAACTTCCAATATTGCCCCCTTCATTACTAGCTCCGTCACATACTTGAGCAGTAATCTCCTCTTGATTGGAGATGATGGCAGTCTGGTTGACTGAAAATGGTTCTTTGGTGTTTCTTCTATAAACTTCCATCTGTGACCATACTTTACTGTGGACAATGTCCATGCGTCCTTTATGTGTTCCGTCCATACCTGCTTGAATTTTTTGAGTCTGGCTCCCACTCTCCCAGGTAGGATGAGCGCACCCTCAAAAACACTTCTGGTTTTCCCCTGACAAGGTGGTCTTAGACTTCTGAAGTCTCAAAAAGGATGATTGTGGATTCTTCCAATTCCTTTTGAATTCTCTACCTGGTCTGTATGTCTTCGTCTCCCTGTATCTCTCCGGGAGATTGCGTTTGAAGGTAGGACCTTTCTGTGGTTTTGAAGGACGCCGGTCAAAAGGAATCAGACCCGATTTTTCCACCTGTTACTTTGGAGATTGCCGAATCCAACTTTTGATCCAAAGAGGTTAACTCCATCATAAGGGATCTTGCACCAGTTAGACTTTGATGCTGCATCAGTCACCCATGGCTTGAGCCATAGAGCTCTTCTGGCCGTAACTGATGCCAGCATAGCGTTGGCAGAGGAATGGATTACATCCACTGCAGCTTCTGCCACAAAATCACCTGCCAGTTTCAATTCTGGAAGAGAACTGATTATCTTCTCCTGGTCAGCCCCCTCACGAACGGATTTCTCTATATTGGCCGACCAACCAGAAATCGCTTTTATCTACTGCGGCTGATGCTATCGCAGGTTTACATGCTCCACCTGCTGTGCAGTATGCTTTTTTCATGTCTACATCATTTTTTCTATCCAACACGTCCCTCTATGGGTAAAGTAACGTGTCTTGCAAGTCGCATCAAGGAAGCATCAACCACCGGCGGTTGGGATAGCCAATTTACCTTCTGTTCTTTTAAAGGATACAAATTAGTAAATCTGTTCAGATTAGATCTCTTGTCCATTTTCTCCCACTCATCCTTGATGAGATCTTCCAGTTCTTCGATAAAGGGAAAGGACTCTGGTTCCCTCTTTAGATTAGGGAAGTACTTCCGAACCTTGCGAGGGGTCTCTTTCGCCTCCTCCCATCCTATGGCTTCCTTCACTGACTTTATGAAGGGCTCCACTAGAGTAAAGTCAAATCCAGTAGCGGTCTCTGAATCAACATTGTCGGAATCCGAATCTATAGGCGAATTCTGAGCTAAAGAAGATGTGCTCGGGCCGGCCTTGTCTTGTTCAGGAAGTGATGTCTCCAAGATAGTCTCCCGAACAGACTCTCTGAGATCAGTCACCTCTCTTACATCAGATTCCTTTTCTCTGGTTGCTTCATTGAAGCATGCCTGGCAGGCCAATTTGTCTGGTAAAGCTGGAGCTCCGCACCAGCAAGCGTTTGCTGCAGGACGGGTGTGATGGCTCCTTTCATGACGGGGAGAAGGTGACCTTCTATATGAGCGACTATAATGAGAGTGGCTGCAACCAGAGTGACGATGGCGAGATGAAGATCTTGAGCGACTTCTCCTGGATCTCCCATGACTGGAGCGTCCGTGATGCTTGGAGTTGGCAGATTTAGATCTGGAAGGGCTACCAGAAATCGCATAATTAGCGAATATGCACTCTTTTTTTCTCTCCTTCATACCTACCATAAATGTTGGCACCTCTTACCTCATATGATCAGGATGGTCTGCTTGGGCAGTGGCTTCCATGAAGACAGTGCACAGGAAGACAGTATCTAGAAAAACATACAGTATAGGATTGCACAAATAGTCACAGACATAAAAAGATCACTTATTAACACACGCAAAAGAGATGTGGATTTACCCAAGATTGAGAGCAGCAAAAACGCCAAGGAAAATCCTTTTGTAATATGCCTGTAACCATCAGTAATCATTACAAGACTTTTTAAATTCCCCGCCGCCGTGGAAATGACGTCACCGTGCATGCTCAGTAGCACTGTGTGTAGTCCCGGGTGCCATCTTGGAGAAAGGAAAAAGTACCAGCAATGACCTCACTTCCCCCGGCGTCTGTGCAGAGAGCTGAGGAGGAGGCGGCCGCCATCTTGGAGACTCCCTTTGCCTGTGGCACTATGGAGCCCAGCAGAACTTTAAAACACACAAAAGTGAAAGGAATGACACACTTACAGGAGTGGAGACAGGTAGGAAGCCACTGCGATTCTTTAAGCTTCTTTAAAGCTTGTATGTGCCAGAAATCCTTGCCCGTGAGACCACCAGAGTGGGGCTCTCTCCATAAAGACTCCTGAAAGAGGCTGAACAGGAGAGACTTCCAGCCAGGAGAGGCTAACCTGTTGGGGCGACTATGGTAAGGGTTTCCAATCTTGTCGGATGAGGGAAAAAAAAGAGAATAAAGTGGGGTGACTCTCCTTCAAATTTATAGCTAACCAATCTTGTCAGGTTGTGGGGGCGGAGTCACAACCCAGTGTGTGCTGCCATGATGTGTCAGGAAAACAGGTTTGTAGATAAAAAAACATAGAAATATAACGACAAGTACCTAGAAGTTCAAGAAGGAGATCAGTAATGGCTTTCACCATAATTTGTTTCTGATGTGTATGTTTCTACAAAATCTATACCTTATCTATCTGACTTCCTTCAATCTTTGTTTTCCAGAATTTTCCAGAAGCCTCTCCTTCAAGTAGACTTCAAGACCTGAGCTTAGATGTTTCATGTAGCAAGTGGCTTTTTAAATAATGAGGGCAGATACCTTTTTAAGACTGCTGGGAACCTTTTCTACAGCAAGTCGATTATTTTCACTTTATAACATGTAAAGTAGGACAGCTTGCCTTTGCACTGTAATAACAAAACCCTAAAGTTAACGCTGTGCTAGAAATAAAACAAGGTCTATTGAAAATAACTAAAAGCAACCAGCACCAAAAGTCTAATACTAAACTCAAACGCAATGTGATAAATAAAGATGCAGCGCTAATATAATGGAATAATGAATTGTTTGATCAAAAAAAGAATAATGGTGAAAAATCTCTCAAATAAGAAAACTAATGCAAATACCACACATGATTTGCTACCAGTGATGCACAAGTGATGAATAAATAGAATATGAAACAACCAGTGCAAACAAATGATGGTGAAAAGAACTCTCACTTAGCAAAACTAAGGCAGATACCATAAAAAATAATAAAAATGATATGTGATAAAATATAAAAAACACATAATTAATGTTATGGAACATATATGAAAATATAAAAAGGAGAAAATCATTTGCAAATCACTGATGAAAGAAAAGTCCCAGATCCGATAAACATGGTGTAGATGAGTAAATCAGTAAAAGTCCATATAAAATGTGAAAGTGAAACTCCAAAAAAGAAGTGCAAACAGATCCAATCTCCAAGATAATTCACACCCAAGTGAGTATTATCGTTCCTTACCGACTAAAGATGACCACCATAAGGTAGTCTCACAAGGCACAGGGAAATTCAGGTCTCCCAGGAACCTATTGCAGCATCTGCAGTATCAAACTAAGATGGTGGCACTCAAAAGACAAAAGCAGAAAATGCTCCCATAGTGCAGTAATTCATAAAATGTAATTTAATATGCCAGATGGTTGTCTGGGGATTGGCCAAGTGACATTGCCATTACGCTTAAGGTTTAAGTTGTCCCGCGGAGCCATCTTAGATACTGGCCGCTCTATATAGAGTGATGGAAACAGAAGGGCGCCACCATATTAACTGCTGGCTGCCTATACAAGCTTAATGGGTAAACCAAAGGAAGACCAAAAAACAAAAAGAAAGGAATTTCATCATCTTGTGGCCAAGAAGTATACATATATTATACTGATGGGTCACAAACCAGCAAGAAGGAAGTCAGGAAGAACATCGCGTTTTTAAGAACATCGCGTTTGTATACAGAATAACCTTTAAAAACTGTATACAGACAGGATAAACGATAACAATCAATCGAAACCATAATATCACAATTAATAAACTTCCAGAAGAATTATTGAAAATTCAATCGAAAAAAATAATAAAAACAATTAAAAAATTAGAATATTTATTCAAAAAAATTTAAATAAATTATGAAAGATAAAAAATATTAAAAAGATAATTGGTTAAGAATTATTCATAAAACAATTAATATCCCAGTCGACCTTTAAGCCAAAGGGTACGTAGGATTTCTTGTCAAAAATCCACCTCGTTTCAAGCCTGGAAATGGCCCTAAACTTTGTTTATGCCCCTCCAATGGGGTTGAAGTTTATCCAAAGCTACAAACAGAGTCCCTTTAAGTTTTTTTATCGTGGTGCTTAACATAATGTCTGGACAGGTTATGTTTACTAAAACCACGCTTGATGTTCCCTACATGCTCAGACAAACGCACATGTAGGGCTCTCTTTGTACGTCCTATGTACTATTTGGAACATGGACACTGTATCATATACACTACACATTCCGTAGAGCATGTAATGAATTACTCTATATTGTATGATTTATTTGTTGCTGTAATAAGGATTGCTTACTACTCTGTTTTATTCATGGATTTTTTGTAATATCACAAGGCTTATCAAATGGTAAATGCAAGGCAGCACAATGGCTAAGTGGGTTAGCATGTCTGCCTAGCAGCACTACGGTTGTTGGTTTGAAACCCAGCCATGACACTGTTTGCATGGAGATTGCATGTCTCCCTGTGCCAGTGTGGATTTCCTCTCACACTCTAAAGACATGCTCGTAGGTTAATTGGTTCCTGTCTAAATTGACCCTAGTATGTGTATGTATGAATGTGAGTTAGGGACCTAAGGTTGTAAGCTCCTTGAGGGCAGGGACTGATGTGAATGTACAATATATATGTAAAGTACTGCATACACTTTCACTGCTACATAAGTACATGTGATAAATAAAAATATTGTAGAAAGAGGTTAAACCCTTTCGCTGCTAGGCCCTGCGCTCCACTTTTAAACTCAGGTGGCTAGACCATTGTTACAATTTTTCCATTTTTTTTCCTTTCAGCTTTTAGAGTTTGTAAAATACCCCCCAAACCATACATTTTCTGAAAGCATAGGACCAATAGAATAAAAAGAAGGTGTTACTGATTTTTTTAGGCCCTGTGATATTAGCACAAATGTTTATAAAAACAATAATTTCACTAAAAATACACAAACAACCTTCTTTGTGGACACACACAGAGCAAAACTTACAAAATTCTTGCTAAATTTCTACTAAATATAAAAGCTAATACTGTTACGAATATTTGTAGATTTTAGGTTGCGCGTTTTTGTGAAAGCAGAAGGTACACACAATTGTAAATAGAAACAATTTACTCTAAAAATCTGAGGTTATCATTTTTGACTTGCAGCTTTTACAGTTTGTAAAAGACTCCCCAAACAATACATTTTTAGAAAGCATATGACCTGCAAAATAAAAAGAAGGTACTATTGTTTTTTTAGGCCCTGCAATGGTTGCGCAAATGTTTCCAAAACAATAATTTTGCTAAAAATACACTAAAATCATTATTTGTGGACACAAACACAGCAAAGCTTAAAAAATTCCTGCTAAATATAAGAGATAAAACTGTATTGAGTTAATAAATAACAAATATTTGTACTATTTTTTTAAATTGCGCCTTTTTATGAAATGGTGAAATCTGATGGTGTGCAAAAGTAAATAAAAACTATTTACTCTAAAAAAAAAAAAAAATTTTAGAGTAGGTTATCATTTTTCACTTACAGCTTTCAGAGTTTGCAAAAGACCACCAAACCATACAAAGCACATGACCTGTAGAATAAAAAAAAAAGCCTTTGTTTTTTTAGGCCCTGCAATAGTTGTGCAAATCTTTATCAAGTTGCTATTTTCACTAACAATACAGGAAAATCATTATTAGCACAAGCAACATAACTTAAAAAATTCTTGCTAAATTCCTACTAAGACCCTGTTCATATGTAGTGCACTAAAGTGTTTGCATACTAAAGAGCTGTATTTCTGCTCTGTTTATTTACTCCTTTCTGGTTTGTATGTGATGAAGGATGTGTTGGTGTGCCAGCCAGCAAATAAAGACTTGTAGTTTCTCCCTCATACAGGCACCAGAGTAGAAAGTAGTGATAGAAGTACTACCCCATCGATCCACAATTTAATGTGCACGATTAACCAGAAAATTAATAGTAGGAATTATTAAGTCTATACGCATTTTTATATCAATCTTGCACTTTTGAATATTATAAAAAATAAATAATGTTTCTTTGTAGTAGTAGAAATTTAGCTTTCAAAAGAATTGCTTCAACTTTAAGAAAAACTTTGGTTCACATGTGTTGTGATTTAGCAATATGTTCAGGGCCATCTTTAACGCAGGGCAAAGGGGGCAGCTGCCCCGGGCCTAGTTTTCCTTGGGGGGGTGCCCAAAGCAGCTGGCCCTTGAGCCCACGCTGTCGGCAAACTAAGGCCCAGATGATGACACCACAGAGCCCACTGGGGACACAAGAAGCAGCGCTGTATTACCCAGCCAGCAGAGAGGGGGCAGAGTGTAGTAGGAGCTGAGATCTTACTGGGAGCCCCGCCCCCAGATGTCTGTATTCCCCAGCCAGCAGAAAGGGGGCAGGCCCGGGAGCTCCACTGATGCCCTGACCCCTCCCCATGCAGCTTGTGCACTTGGGAAGGAGCAGCTGTATAAGGAGCTGAGATTTGAGTGAGAGCCCTGCCCCTTGACCTCTAAAAGTGCATGATGAGCTTAGCTGGCCAAGTATGTCCCCCCCCCCCCATAGACTGCCTGACTGCTATCCTAAACCCTGAGCCGTTGTCATGTCAACTGTAAAGCTCTGCATTTCTGAAAGGTCTCTGACAGTCTGCTGTAAAATGTTCGCAGTCTCTGACCATCTCCTGCATTATGTCCATAGTCCCTGAGCATCTTGTGTAGTATGTCTGCAGTCTCTGATCATCTCATGTACCATGTCCGCAGTCTCTGGCCATTTCCTGTTTCATGTCTGCAGTCTCTGGCCATCTCCTGTTCCATGTCTGCAGTCTCTGACCAGCTCCTGTTCCATGTCTGCAGTCTATGACCATCTCCTGTACTATGTCTGCAGTCTCTGACCATCTCCTATATTATGTCTGCAGTCCCTGACCAACTTCTGTAGTATGTCCGCAGTCTCTGACTGTCTGTTGTAGTATGTCCGCAGTCTCTGACCATCTCCTGTAATATGTTTGCAGTCTCTGACCATTTCCTGTAGTATGTCCACTATGTCTGACCATCTCCTGCAGTATGTCTGCTATCTCTGACTGTTTCCTGCAGTACGTCCGCTATCTCTGACCGTCTCCTACAGTATGTCCGCTATCTCTGACCATGTCCTGCAGTATGTCCGCACTCTCTGATCGTCTCCTGTAGTATGTCCGCAGTCTCTGGCCATCTCCTGTAGTATGTCCCCAGACTCTGACAGTCTTCTGCAGTATGTCCACAGTCTCTGACCAACTCGTGCAGTATGTCTGCAGTCTCTGACCATGTGCTGTAGTATGTGTATTAATGTGCCGCTTTACTTGCTCAATTATTTGGTATTTCTCCATTGCTCAGTGAGTGGTAATGATGTGCAGTAACCTGTAGCAACTAATCTGTGAACAGTAGTGATCTGCTGTAATCTCTAGCAACCAGTTAGTAGTAATGATGTGCTGTAACCTCTAGCAACCAATCAGCAAGCAGAAATGATGTGTTGTAACCTCTAGCAACCAATCGGTGAACAGTAGTGATCTGCTGTAATATCTATCAACCAGATAGCAGTTATGATGTGCTGTAACCTCTAGCAACCAATCAGTGGGTGGTAATGATGTTCTGTAACCTCTACCAACCAATCAGTAAACAGTAGTGATCTGCTGTAATCTCTAGCAACTAATCAGTTAGCAGTAATGATGTGTTGTAACCTCTAGCAACCAATCAGTGAGCAGTAATGATGTGCTGTAACCTCTAGCAACCAATCAGCAAGCAGAAATTATGTGTTGTAACCTCTAGCATCCAGTCAATGAGCAGTAATGATAGGCTGTGACCTTTGGCAATGGATTTGCTGCAGTTGGGAACAAGATGATTACCCAGACCCTTTAACAACAAATCAGCAATGACAGCTGTAATTCTGTAATCATGGGTTCCCTTAACCACTCGTCGACCTCCAACAGTAAATTTACTGCTGGCGGGCAGCTTGCCCAGGCACTGTGACATACCAGTACGTTGCAGTGCTCATGCGCACTGGAGAGCAATCCTTTGATCGCTGTTCACCAGAATGCATTACCTGCAGACCAGGCTGGGGGAAGCTGTTGCCACTCACTGTCTGTGGGATTCCCGATGTGACAGGAGCTGGCAGCCCTTTATATCCCCCACCCGAGTGATGTCACTGCCCCCCACCTCGCGCTTGCGCTGTGAGAGGCTGCCGAACGGGCATGTGCGGCCACCGGATTCTCCACCAATCCGTGCATGCTCGAGCCAAGCATCGCTATCACAGAGGCCTCGCACATGCGCAAGCGACTAAGGCGGCCACAACTCGGAAGCACCGTGGCAGTCTGGAACGCAGAAGCGCTCCAGACGCCATGAGGGGAAGCGAAAAAGATACCAGGAAGTACGGAGAGCAAACAAGAGCCAGAAGGGAAACCAAGAGGCGTAAAGTAAACCAAACCAAACCAAAGTAAACATAAATAACATAAGGACAGCTAACATGGAAAGAGGAGAGAGACAAAAGACAGCAGACCTTTGCCAGCCGTTGGTGTGTCCATCTTCAGGCATACCGAGACAACCTTTCTTCCACCACTGGGGTACTTGTTGCCATAAAATGCCACTCACCCGCCCGTGGCTGGGCCCTGAGCTGCACTGTATAATTGGTATGCTAGCCTTCGGAAAACGTTCCGACCGGACGCCAAGACAGGAACAATCGTGATGTAGGTCCATTGGAGGAGGACAAAAGAGGAACACAGTGGTGAGTTCACATTCATGGGGAGACGGGGTTAACCCACACGTAGGCTGCCATGGAGTCTGTCAGGAAAACACATTTTATTTCATTTCTTTGTTTTCCAAAAAATTGTGACAAAAAATGACAGCTTCAAAAAACTCGCCATCCCTCTTACTAAATGTCTCAGACTATCTATTTTCTAAAAAGGGGTCATTTGGTGAGTATCTGTACTGTCCTAGCATTTTATGGCCTCAAGAAATGAGATTGGCCATCAGTACATCAGGATTGATCAACTTTCAAATATATACACCATGGATTGTAGACTCTATAACTTTCACGCAGACTAAATAATATACACTGATTTGGGTTATGTTACCAAAGAAGTGTAGCAGAATACATTTTGACTTAAATATATGAAGAAAGATTATTTGCAACATTTTATAACAGAAACTAAGAAAAACATGTTTGTTTTTTTTAAGTTTTTTTAATTTATATTGCAATAAATGAAAAACTGTGGTAATTAAATACCACCAAAAGAAAACTCTATTTGTGTGAAAACAATGATATACATTTCATTTGGGTACAGTGTTGCATGACCAAGCAATTGACAGTTAAAGTCATGAAGGGGGTAAGTGGTTAAGTAAATACTAGTTTAACCACATCCCATCTGAGGTACATATATACATCATGATAGGAAGTTGTTAATACCAGGATCATAGCTGCAGCCATGATCCCGTTACCCATTGGTAGCAATTGGCTGCCATATGAAAGTAATCTGGGCAGCTCTAATAGACTCCTGATGTACCCATCACCTGGCCAAAGCTTGTTCACCCCTTTGTGATAGCATTAAAGTTAAATAAAAACAATATATTAAAAAGTCTAAAAAAATAAAGAAATTAAACAAAATAAGAGAAAAAAAAACATGTTTTAAAGCACCCTTGTCCCTCCATGCAAATGCATGCATATGTACACCAGTGATTGCACTGCACATGTGATGTATCTGAGTGAGAGGAATAATTCTTGGGCAATAATTCATGATTAAAAGCCTTTAAAGTTCATCAGTTCAGAGTTAAAGTGTCACCTAAGGACAATTTTAAGTACCATCGTTTTTTTATTGCCATTTCACAGGTCTGCGCAATTTTAAATCTTGACATGTTTGGTCTTTATTAACTTGACGCAATATCATCTTTTATATTTTACTCAAAAATTGGGTGTTAAATTAATTTTAGTTTGCACAAACACAATATACAGTAAGTGTAATTTTTCCTGAAAAATTGCATTTGATAAATGGCTGATCAAATATCATGTGACATAAATTGCAACAGCACTCTAGCTGTGATGAAACTACAAATCCCATCATGTCTCTGCCTCTAGGAGTCATGCCTGTGATTGTCAAGGTCTTGCAATGTCTCGTGGGATTGTGGTTTCACCACGGCTGGAGGTCCGAGATTGCCTACCCCTGCTTTAGGGCTTCTGCTTTCAGACTGGGGGCTCTAAGTAATTTTCCAGCAAAAAAATGCCCCAGTAGGCAAGCGGTTAAAAAGTTTCATATAATGTAGACTATTATGAAATGTTTCTAAATCATTTTACAAACTTTAAGTACCTTTCTCCTGCTTACCCCTAATTAAACTCCAGCTATTCTTCTTTTTATGGATCACATCTGGAATATAACTTTGACAAGCACTGCATGAAGCGTGTAAAATCTTGCTTAAGGCCCCTTTCACACTGGGGCGGTTGGGGCGTCGGCGGTACAACAGCGCTATTTTTAGCGCTGCTGTACCGTCGTTCTTGCAGCGGTATTCGGCCGGTAGCGGTGCGGTTTTAACCCCCCGCTGGCGGCCGAAAAAGGGTTAAAAACCTCGTACAGCGCGGCTACAGCCGCGGTATTACCGCGGTATAGCCGCGCTGTCCCATTGATTTCAATGGGCAGGAGCGGTGAAGGAGCGGTGAATACACCGCTCCTTCCCCGCTCCAAAGAAGCGGTTTGCAGGACTTTTTTCACCGTCCTGCCAGCGCACCGCTTCAGTGTGAAAGCCCTCGGGCTTTCACACTGAACAAACAGCGGCGGCTGTTTAGGGGCGGTTTTCAGGCGGTATTTTTAGCGCAATACCGCCTGAAAACCGCCCCAGTGTGAAAGGGGTCTAAAGCTACAGTCAGAACTGCTAGATCCTCATTGGTCATTCCTAGTCAGAATGGGGCGTTAGACTTCAGGAAACCTGCAAAATACTCTTTCTGTCTGAACCATTGTTGCCAAAATGATGTCACACTCATGTGCCATGAAGAAAGTGCCACTTCAAAGTACATTTATAAATGACCACTGATTCTTTTAGTGCAGTAGCCACGGACAAGGAGTTTTTGATATTATTGCTTGTTTTTATGTAATAATTTATTCCAAATTGTACAACATGATTGTTCCATGCAAAGTTTCAACAGCTTGAGTTCCCAAAACTATACATAAGACAATAAATGTCATGCTATTAAAGTATTAAATTTGTGGGGTATATGCCAGAGCTGCCCCTTGTCGTCAATCTTATTTATTTTAGCTGTGGAGCCCTTAGCGGTACGGCTCAGACACACTGTAGACATACAAAGTATCCAATGTCGCGATAGGGAACACAAGCGTGCCCTCTTCGCCGATGATATATTAATGCTACTCTCCTCCCCTATTACATCCCTCCCAAATGTATACTCTGTTCTCTGCCAATGTTCATTACTCTGTGGCCTTAGGGTCAACCATTCTAAATAACAGGCATACTGTTCAGACCATTAAAAATGAATTCCCATTTCAGTGGCATACCATACATACAAACACTCTATTAATGGAATCATCCCCCGCTGTACCTAAAACTCTTTGATGACCTTGATGGATGGAGGACTGACACCCCTCCCCCACAGTTGGACCAGCTAATCCGATCTTATACCCAGAATTCTTATGCACTATGGATGAAATTAGAATCCTCCATTCATCCATTAAAAGGATCAGCCATCTAATGTGGCTAACTGCTAAAGCCAGGCCTGTAATTATATGCCCCACCCTATCTTTCTCTTTGAATCTCTGGGATAGGTTATCAGCAACCTACAAGTTTAGATCTCTGCACAGTCCTTTGGCTCCATTGTTGCATAACCCTGCTTTCACACCGGGTCCTTCTCCACACGATTTTGCTTGGTGCACCAACAAAGGTTTACTGCGCATAGCAGATCTGTATGATGGTAGGAGTGTTTTGTCAAAACAGCAAGAAAAATACCCATTGCCACATACAGAATTCTATAGACATACCCAGATAGCACATTTTAAAGCCACTCAGAAATCTTACTCTATTTCTTCCTCTATGTCTGTGGAATATCTCTGCAAGAACCTGTCGATAAGTTCACAGGCCACATTTCCAAAATATATAATATACTTAGGTGTGTAGCAAGAGATATACAAATAAACCGCCCCTGAATCTCTCTTACTCCACTGCGCCAAAGAAAAGTGCAAAGCTATATCAAAGATGTGTAAATGAATACAAAATATGTGTACATACACAGTGTACAGTGAAAAAAAGCTGCCACTTAAATAAATACATAAACTGATCAAAATCCCCAAAACTATACCTCTCACACGTGTACAGATAGAGATAGCGGCACTAATATAAATTGTGTAAAATAATGGGTCAGAGCAGTATAATGCCTATGACCCTCTACTTATACATAAAAATATTAATAATCATAGTGTCATGAAAAATATTAATTTTATCATGAAAAGAAATTTCTTTAACACCCAGTGAAAAGTGTCACTATAAATAATAAATTACAAGAAATGAATGATCAAGTTCAACAATTGTTTTTCAATCTTCTTGTGAAAAATCTTCTACTCTTCCACCACACCACCGTGATAGTGACACCACTCCCTCTGAAGAGCGCACTCACCAAATTGTATAGCCTCCCACTCTCGTGTTTGGCAAAACAGCAATTGTACCACACCTGGGTTGCATGTGATGAACCGTGAATCCAATCAAGCCAGCTCCATATGTGAAAAAATGAATAAAGTGCTCCACATAGCGTGATGCCATTTTGACAGATTTATTAAAATCACTTCAAACACACTTCAATGGTTACACTCACTTTTAAACTGAAACATAAAAGCCTTTAAAAAGAAATCCACAGCAAGCAACAGGATCAGTGATCCAACGGTGCACCGCTGTCACAACGGACCTGAAGTGTAAACTGGTGTATCTCTCACCCAACCTTCTAAGGCCCAGCCATCCGAGAGTGGGAGGCTATACAATCTGGTGAGTGCGCTCTTCAGAGGGAGTGGTGTCACTATCACGGTGGTGTGGTGGAAGAGTAGAAGATTTTTCACAAGAAGATTGAAAAACAATTGTTGAACTTGATCATTCATTTCTTGTAATTTATTATTTATAGTGACACTTTTCACTGGGTGTTAAAGAAATTTCTTTTCATGATAAAATTAATATTTTTCATGACACTATGATTATTAATATTTTTATGTATAAGTAGAGGGTCATAGGCATTATACTGCTCTGACCCATTATTTTACACAATTTATATTAGCGCCGCTATCTCTATCTGTACACGTGTGAGAGGTATAGTTTTGGGGATTTTGATCAGTTTATATAATATACTTACCTCAGTGTCTACAAATTTGTTTCATATGGAAAGATGTGGCAGAGAGGTTTGAAATAGATGACTGGTGCAAGCTAGCACAACAGACCTCTAAGACACTACTTCTGAGCTGGTAAATAGTTCTGGCAGAAGTGGCCTTGTGTGTCCCAAGAGCCTTCTTGCAATGTTTTAGAGTGTGTGGATTAGAAAGCACAACGTACCATATACTCCACTTTACTTCTTTATTGTAAATTTTTCATCGTTACAAACCAAAAAACAATATTATTGGATAATATAGTACTTGTCACATTATACAGCTTGTACATAAATTCTTTATTTCTAACACCTGACATACAGTATGGTCAATCCAAAGCAAATTCTGAGTTTTTCTTTCTTTTTCTTATATATATTCTCTAAACATCATAAACATACAAGAAACAAGCAAAAGACAAAAAAACACCTTAAGCAAATCAGATGACTGTTCCATATCCTGCCCACTATAGTATTCTGTGTATCTGTACCTATGTAAAAAGTTACCTCTGCCGGCTGCTCAAGTCAGTAGTTTCTTCTCTACCCACTGATATAACCCTCTACCTCCATTTTCCATCTGGTACCATATTTACTATCTGTGACTACGCTTGCCCACCCTTCTAAAGATCAGGGAGAGCCAATGAGGATGGGGCTAACCATGGAACCGAAATCCATGGTTTCCACAGTTTGTACAGGTAATTGGGTATGCCTCTGTTACAATAGATCTGTTGTTCTGTTGTCGTTTACCTGAAGGCATCATTCCTCAAATGAAGGTGCACTCAGGGATATCCACCTTAGGGCAATTAGTTTTCATGCCATAAACAGTAATCTGCTAACTGGTATCAGGATCTCAAGGGGCATAAATTCTTCATCAAGGTAACCCAACAGGCATATTTTAGGGTCCTTATGGATATATATATTAAAAGTTTAATTAATGGTATTCACCACCTCTCGCCAGTATCTAGCCAGTTTAGGACAATTCCACATCATATGTATTAAATCAGCAGGAGATTTTTGGCACCGCGGACAGTCCAGGGAATCACGCCTGTCCCACTTAAATAATTTGACCGGCGTTCTATATACCCTGTATATTATAAATAATTGCATCAAACATTGTGCCGGTGATAATGACACTAGCGGTACCCTTTCTAATATTATTTGCCAGGCATCATCTGACATATCCCATATATCTAGCTCCCACCCTCTTCTGCCTGGGCTGACACCCTCATCTCAATATGGTCTCGTAAGTTGGCCATATAGAGATGAGATCAAGCCTTTTTTTTGAGTCAACCGTGCTAATAAGGTTATAAGTGGCATTGATTTTATCACTTTCTTTTCCCCTTTAAACTGAGATTGTACCGCATGCTGTAATTGTAAATATTTAAAAAACTATGATGAGGTAAATGAAAAGATTCTTGCAGATCCTGAAAGGTGCGTAGAACATTATGTAAATACAACTGTGTTATATATTGGGGCCCCTTTGAGCGCCAACTTTCGAATCCCTCCAGTTTACCTAGTTCTTTATATTGCCTGTGCTCGGAGGCACCTTCAAATTTCATTATACTCCTCATTTCCTTCCAAACTCTATTCATGAGTGAAATTGTTGGGCTCTTACAGGTATAGACAAAGGCCCCAGATTCCAACTGGGCCAGGAGGTTATAATAAGAACTGTTACTTAGCAATAGGGCCTGTATAGGGTCCTCCCAGTTCACAACTCCCCAGCCTGCAAAATGCTGAAGCTGGGAGGCTATGAAATAAAGTCTGGGCTGAGGTATCGCCAATCCGCCCTATCCCTTTCTCTCTGGAGAATTGATAGCTTAATCCTGGGATTTTTTCCTTTCCATAGTAACCTTTGAAATATTGATTCTATTTTTTTTAACCATTTGAGAGGTATCCATATTGGTAAGTTGTGAAGAATATATAATAAAGGGGCCCAGATCATTTTTATAAGGTTTGCTCGACCCACCACCGATAATGGCAGCTTTGTTCATGCCGTGCTCTTAAGTTGGAATTTAGTAAGAATAAGGTATAGATTATCTATCAAATAATTTTCTACCTTGGAGTGTATCATTATTCCCAAGTATTTAAATGATGAAACAATTTTAACCTGAGGAGCCTCTCTTAACGTGGACAAACTAGGGTTATCTAATGGGAGCAAAACAGATTTATCCCAATTAATGGCATATCCAGAAAGCAAACCAAAATTTTGTATAAGTGCCATTAAAGATCTTAAAGATGTATCCATATCCCCTAGAAGGAGCAGAGCCTCTGCATATAGTGAGATTGTTTCATTCCTCATTCCTCTAATAAATCCACAAATAGATTCTGATTGTCAGATGGCTTCAGCCAGGGGTTCGATGGCCATTGCAAATAACAGAGGAGACAGGGGGCACCCCTGTCTAGTTCCTCTGTATAAAAATAAAAAGAAAAACTGCGCTGCAGAGCAAAAAAAGGTCAAAGGTAAAAGCTGCACACAAAATACACCAATATCTGTGTATACCATGAAAAATAAAAAATAAATAAAGTGCGCTAATTATATGAAAATACACACATAGATGTGAATACATGTGGGTGGTAGTAAAAACCCCAATCTACTGAGAGCAAGTAAATGACTCCATGAGTGGTAGAAATATATAAGTGCAAAACATAAAAACTCAAAGACGAAACAAAAAATGTGTACATGTGAAGTACAATGATATTAATAGCGTGAAAATCTGAAAATCAAACAAACTTTTGTTTGAAGACGTCTACTAATGACGAAACATGTAGGGCGTGGCTACGTTGTAAGCCGTCACGATTGCCCCATGTTATGCACGGGTTATTACGATTCTTATATGCCGGCTTGTTTTTAATTGTATTTTTACCTCACGGAGCGTGCACTCTCTGTTGCGGTCTGTACTTTTATTGAATAAATTCCGAAACGTTTTACACTATTGGAGCTCCGCTCTTTTGCTTTTTCCTTTGCCACACTGGGAGCAAGAGAGCTTTCCTTCCCCCCTCTCCAGGCGTTTCACTTGGACCAGCCCGGATCGGAGACAACATTCCTGACAGCTGCTGGGGAGATCTTCTCATTACACGGTCCCTGCAGAGGGCAAAAATCTGCATGCCTGATAGACCCTGCCAAGGAGGGGGTCCAACACGGAGGGTAAGAGTCCACCTTTATCACTTTCTCACTTATTGGAGTCACCGTCAGTGGATTTGCACCATCCTGCACATCTCTCTCCTTTGTCAATCCACTCATAGGGGGATTAGTTGCTGCTGAGCTGTATAGTGGATGGAAGCTTTTTTTCACTGATGAACTTTTTATGTTTGAACCCATGGACTGAGTTTGTTTGATTTTCAGATTTTCACGCTATTAATATCATTGTACTTCACATGTACACATTTTTTGTTTCTTCTTTGAGTTTTTATGTTTTGCACTTATATATTTCTACCACTCATGGAGTCATTTACTTGCTCTCAGTAGATTGGGGTTTTTACTACCACCCACATGTATTCACATCTATGTGTGTATTTTCATATAATTAGCGCACTTTATTTATTTTTTATAGTTCCTCTGTATAACTAGAAAAGTTCAGATACCATACCATTTATTTGCATACAGGCCCTCAGAGCAGAATACAGCATTTTAATCCACCGTATAAACCTTTCCCCAAGGCCAAACGCACCCATCACTTCCCACAGGTATGTCCACTCGACCCTGTCGAAAGCTTTCGCAGCGTCAAGTGACAGAATCGCTCTCCTCCCAGGGTTATCACATGGTAGTTGCATATTTAAGTACCTCCTTCTCAAGTTAATTGCTGTAGATCTTGTAAGGATAAAGCCACACTGATCTTGATGAATCAATCCCTGCATGTGTCTATTTAGTCTTGTGGCCAGGACCCTGACTAGAATCTTAGCGTCCGAGTTCAACAATGATATCGGGCGGTAAGATTCTGGAGCCAAAGGGTCCTTTCCAGTTTTTGGTAATACAATGATGCAGGCATCCTTCATAGAGTCTGGAAGCTTGAATGATTCTAAAGCTTGGTTAAGAACCTTCAGTAATTCTGGAAGCAAAATACAGTGCCTTGAAAAAGTATTCATACCCCCTTGAAATTTTCCACATTTTGTCATGTTACAACCAAAAACATAAATGTATTTTATTGGAATTTTATGTAATAGACCAACACAAAGTGGCACAAAATAGTGAGGTGGAAGGAAAATGATAAAGGATTTTCAAAATGTTTTACAAATAAATATCTGAAAAGTGTGTATTGTATTTAGCCCCCTTTACTCTGATACCCCTAACTGAAATCTAGTGGAACCAATTGCATTCAGAAGTCACCTAATTAGTAAATAGAGTCCACCTGTGTGTAATTTAATCTCAGTATAAATACAGCTGTTCTGTGAAGCTCTCAGAGGTTTGTTAGAAAACCTTAGTGAACAAACAGCATCATGAAGGCCAAGGAACACACCAGACAGGTCAGGGATAAAGTTGTGGAGAAGTTTAAAGCAGGGTTTGGTTATAAAAAAATATCCCAAGCTTTGAACATCTCACGGAGCACTGTTCAACCCATCATCCGAAAATGGAAAGAGTATGGCACGACAAACCTACCAAGACATGGCCGTCCACCTAAACTGACAGGCCGGGCAAGGAGATCAATAATCAGAGAAGCAGCCAACAGGCCCATGATAATTCTGGAGTTGCTGCAGAGATCCACAGCTAAGGTGGGAGAATCTGTCTGTAGGACAACTATTAGCCGTGCACTCCACATATCTGGCCTTTTTATGGAAGAGTGGCAAGAAGAAATCCATTGTTGAAAGAAAGCCATAAGAAGTCCCTGCTTGCAGTTTGCGAGAAGCCATGTGGAGGACACAGCAAACATGTAGAAGAAGGTGCTCTGGTCAGATGAGACCAAAATTGAACTTTTTGGCCTAAAAGCAAAACGCTATGTGTGGTGGAAAACTAACACTGCACATCATCCCTGAACACACCATCCCCACCGTGAAACATGGTGGTAGCAGTATCATGTTGTGAGGATGCTTTTCTTCAGCAGAGACAGGGAAGCTGGTCAGAGTTGATGGGGAGATGGATGGAGCCAAATACAGGGCAATCTTAGAGAAAAGCCTGTTAAGAGTCTGCAAAAGTCTTGAGACTGGGGCGGAGGTTCACCTTCAAGCAGGACAATGGCCCTAAACATACAGCAAGAGCTACAATGGAGTGGTTTATATCAAAGCATATTCATGTGTTAGGATGGTCCAGTCAAAGTCCAGACCTAAATCCAATTGAGAATCTGTGGCAAGACTTGAAAATGGCTGTTCACAGATACTCTCCATCCAATCTGACAGAGCTTGAGCTATTTTGCAAAGAAGAATGTGCAAAAATGTCACTCTCTAGATGTGGAAAGCTGGTAGAAACATCCCCGAAAAGACTTGCAGCTGTAATTGCAGTGAAAGGTGGTTCTACAAAGTATTGACTGGGGGGGGGCTGAATACAAATGAATGCCACACTTTTCAGATGTTTATTTGTAAAGAATTTTGAAAACCATTTATCATTTTCCTTCTACTTCACAATTATGTGCCACTTTGTGTTGGTCTATCACATAAAATCCCAATAAAATACATTTTCCAATTTTGGTTGTAACATGACAAAATGTGGAAAATTTCAAGGCACTGTATGGTGGGCAAGTCCATGGGTGCGACAATTTAATTTAATCCCCATATTCAAGTGAACCTAATGAAATGCCCTCAACAGGTGTTATTAGGATGCCAAGTAGAGGGGATGCCAAGAGACACAAGGCACTTAATCGCATTCATATTTGCTGCAGCATGAATTTTCATTGCTAGAGCCAGGAAATCACCAGTTGTCCCTTTGAACTGGTAAAAAAAACTGTCATGGATTATAATCAAGGAATGGCTCTCACCAATTTTCCATGACAAAATGACCTTTTTTGAGAAAATCTGGGATCCCTAAATTAACTACTTAACAGGTATCACCTATAACATTAGTGACAGCCCTGCTTTGGATCGGAGGGACTATATGCCCCTGTGCACTACCATCTTTGCCCCATGTCTTTTTCTTCTTCTCTCTTAACTACTTCTAGTCCAGACTCATTTTTACATTCCTCTCCTACATGTAAAATACATATTTTTCTTTTGCTAGAAGACTACTTAGATCACCCAAACCTTATATATGTATATTTTTTTACGAAGAGGCCCTACAGAATAAAATATTGGGCATTGCATACTTTTATGTCACTCGATATTTGCGCAGCGATTTTTCAACTGCACACCTTATGGAAAAAGTAAACGTTAATGAATTTTAATGCACAGAAACACAATATAATAACCACTAGTTTGATAAATTATAAAAGCTGATGTTACACTGAGTAAATAGATCTCAAGCATGTCATGCTTTAAAATTGTGTCCACCCAATAATGGCCAGGTGAACAAAAAACTGGTTTCTGACGTCACACAGTGGGAGTAATAACATCCGTTCCTCTCACTGTGTGCCCAGAGCCAGATGCCCCAATCACACGGGAGAGCCCAGTAAAGGCGGTGTTGGGAGGGGGGTCGGACCCCCTTCCGCCACCTGTAAAAGTAATCCGTGGGCTCCTTATATGCTAGGATTACTTTTACTTTGTAGGGAATCGCCAGCCCTAAAAAAATTATATCTCGATCATTGATATCACCCTTCCTGTTTGAGGATGTTTATAAACATACAGAGGATGGGAAGTGGTTAAGTTCAATTCATTTTTTTTTCTCTAAACACTTTGGGAAGACTCCTTTGGAAGTGTAGGTGTGCAAATGATTGATGTTTGTGGGATATGTGGCCTGTGGAGGGCTCAGAGCATCTGGGCTACTCAGGGTTTACATTTGGCTGCCCTGCGCCTTATAACACTTGCACTACCATGAAGATAAGCCTGCTTATTTTAGATAGGTAATGAATCTTTCCTAATAAGCTGGGGTTGACCAGGGGGTAAAAACGTTTGACTAGTAATTTCAATTCGCCTATTTCAGACAGAATGATAACCTGGATCTTCTTATTATCATTACATTTCTAACCTTTTATAATGTTACCAAAAGGGGATGTTGTCTGATGCTATGTGTAATGGCACATGTAATCTGTCTACTTTTATAATTTCTGAATAAACATTGTTGAAAGAGAATGTATTACATTTGTTCAAAATTACTTTAAATACTTGTTTGTTGCAAACAAAAATACATATTTAATTAAATGATTTAATTTTCAGCCATATTTTTGTGTAATAGTATACTTCATATTTTGATTGCCAGTGTGTTGTAAAACAGTATGCTTCCAGAGGTAAGAATAACTTCCATTAGACACACACCAAAAGACTGCAGTGTGTAGTTATATAGACACACGATAGGAGGCTTCCTGGAGCCTCTTCTACCCAGCAGATGCCAAGTTAAGGTTGAGTACCCATATTAGAGGCTCATTCACAACTAAACCACACACAATACAGTATACCAAAGCTGAGGATGGTTTGGATGTAACTTCATCTTCCCAGAAAGGTTTACCCAGAAATGGGTAAAAAAAGAACAAGCAGAACATGGTTAAAAATCCTTTTTAAAAGTCTTACAGGCTATAAATTATATTCACAGGCCCATTCATATGATGGACTAAAAAAAAATCAAAAAGTTCTGCCCTGTTGATTGGTAGTAAAATAAGCCACTTGTGTTTCAGTGGGTTCGTTGCACATCACAAAAGCCCCATGTGTGTGCAAGGTTAAGCTTGGAATGACACTAATATTTGAATGGTCATAAAGTAGCAGTATAATCTGATAAAATCATGCTACTCCAGACTCAGGCTCAGATGTCAGGGTATTGTCAGTTCACATTCCCTGTGCTGTGCTTAAAGTGGTTGTAAACCTCAGACATGAAATCTAAACAAAGCATATCCCTCTATAGTGTGTTGTGTACTTGTCTCAATCCAGCGCACAACATGTCATTGTTGTCTGCTGCCTCGTTCCTCTGCTATCAGCATGAGGCACTTAGGACAAGTTTTCCTGACACAGAGAAAAATGGTGACAGGGGAGGGACCTCTAGCTGATTGACAGCCTCAGCTCTGTTCCTGTGTGCTGTGTGAAAGGGGGTTTGTCCCTTCCCTCCAATCAGCTTTCAGACCTATCCTCACTGATGCAACTTCAACTTTCCACCCCCTGCTTTCAGAGCTGAGAGACCCTATGTAAAATCTGCACTTTGAATGGATGTAGGGGAAAGACGGCTGTAGATAAACAGGTACGACTTATGTAGGAGGATTTGTTTCATCTCTGTGCATCACCTGAGGCTAGTCACTTCACTGGGTATATGAGAGGGTTTACAACCACTTTAACAGTAAAGCCACATAGTGAGATCTGTGCAATTCAGTGGCACAGACCTGTAGGCAGGGCTGCCATTAGAAATCACTAGCCCCCCTACAGCCTACCCCCCACTTCCCCCCAATGACTTATATAGGCATGGGGTGTGGTCACCGGGTGATGTCATCCGGTGACCCTGCCCCCTTATGACATCCCAGCATGCCCTGAGACTGTGACGTCATAAGGGGCGGGGTCACCGGATGACATCACCTGTGACCACGCCCCATGCTTATATAAGTCATTGCGAAGCCCTCACTCAGCATTACAGCGGGAGAGAGCATTGTGTTAACATCGGAAGAAGAGAAGAGGGAAGAAGACGACGAAGAAGACCGGGCCACTGCTAGCAAGAGAGCGGCAAAAGAGCAGAAGATAGCGGAGGAGCCCGGCAGAAGAACCGGACACTGGGAGAAGGAGCCAGAGAGAGCAGAGAAGAACCGGACACCGGGAGAAGAGACCAGAGAGAGCAGAGAAGAACCGGACACCGGGAGAAGAGGCCAGAGAGACCCTCGAAGTCGGAAGAAGACCCCCGGAGCTGCCTAATAAATTATGGGCTGCGTGCTCGGATAAGGGTCTGTTATGGATTTTGGGGGGGACCCCCACGCCGTTTTTTCAGCGTAGGGGGTTCCCCTTAAATTCCATACCAGACCTAAGGGCCTGGTATGCACCTGGAGGGGAACCCATGCCGTTTTTTTATTTAAAATTTGGCGTGGAGTTCCCCCTCATGATTCATACCAAACACAGTGCCTGGCATTGGCGGGGATCCAAGTCGGATCCCCGCATCAGTGTGAACCCGGCTCGCAAGGTGTCAATCTCGCCGATAAAAGCGGCGAGATTGACACAATATCAGAAAATACAGAAATTGACCAAAGGGTGGTGGTAAAGAGATGAAAAACCACGTCATTTGGTGAAAGTTGGCTGAAAAAGTTCTCCCATGTGTATGCAATACAAACTTATGGCCAACGCCCTTTGTACAAAAATCCACGGGAAAGTTTGTACAAAGTCCTATCGTGTGTATGAGGCTTTAGATTGCATCAGACTGTAAACACACACACACAGTTTGATTACTGCCCCCCCGCCTACCCACATTTCTTGTAGCTGGGAGATGAGCTACCTTGGAGGAGATAGGGGGCGGTAATCAAACTGTGTCTACAGCCCGATGCGATCTAAGAGCGATTCTATTTCATGTGCTGTACGAGCACTGTTCTAACAGGAGCGAAGAGCACAACACAGCGCACCTTTTCCTGGCTCTTTTCTCTCCGACACTTCTCCTCTCGCTGCTCCAGGCTGCCGTCCCCTTGTTCCAGCTCTGAATGTGAGCAGGGGTGGAGGAAGAACCTCAGCGGCCACACAACATCCGAGGGAGGGCTGGCCTGGGGGGGGGCAAAACTAAAGTCTATATCCAGCCATGTCTCTCTCTCCTTCCTGCAGATGAAAGCCCGGCAGGAGGGAGAGGGGGAGAAACTGACTTTCAGCTGCTGGAGGGAGACACACACAGGGCATCATTCTGCAATTGCCCCACTGATCGCCCTGCTGTCCAGGCCCCTACAGGAGTACCGGGGCTTTATACCAGTTTAGTTTATTTTTTTGCTCCAAGGCTGTATTTGTTGAGTAGATGCTAGGCGTCCACTAGTTTGCTGAGAAAAAGGCTTACTGTAGTCAGTCCATTTACAGTTACATCTGGTGCTTTCTTCTGTGAAACAATGGGGTTCCTGCTAATAATCAAATCAAGCTTTTTTCCAGATTCTGCTATTAACGGGAAAACCAAGCAGCAGTCAAAGACTATGGAGCAGACGTGGTTTACCTGCAGTAATTTCAAAACAAAGGCTGAATAATACAATGCATGATATTTACATGAATTAGTGTGAGTGGAACACAATAAGATACTATGGTACCTTCTTCCAATTAATTCCGAAATGTATGGAAAGGTGAGGGAAAATTTTATGGATTTTATTGGTACCATCATAGATTACACATGATCCAGCAGATTAAAGACAAACATGATTTTTATTAGTAGAGAATCAAAATATATTAAAACCAGAAGTTTCACGTATCAGCTCCCATGAGAAACAGAGTATTTCCGAACGGCTCCAATCAGTTCCGAGTGTCACTGGCACCCCCGCACCTCTGGCCAAATGCGGTACTGCACACCCCATTAGCTTGAATTCTGCTTGTTTCACGGGACAACACTCGCAAACCGAGTCAGAATTTTTTTTTAAAAGTTGCTCGTCTTTCAAAACGCTTGTTAACCGCATTACTCGTAAACCAAGGTTCCACTGTAGTTCCATTTTAGTAATCTGCAATTGTTTTAGTTGTAGACGTATTCAAATAATGTGTAAGATACTCCAGCGCAAAATAGATTTGAATCCATGAATCCAAACAAAATAAATGAGTGTCTCATACACCAAATATTGCTGCTGGCACCAGTGTTCACTCTTGGACCTGTGTACTTAACCACTTGCCGACCGCCTAACGTGTATATATGTCGGCAGAATGGCTCGTGTGGGCAAAGCAACGTACCTGTACGTTGCTTCAAAAAACCTGCCGTGCGGGCGCGTACGCGACGCCGAGCTCCGTGCCCGCGGGACCCGCGGACTCGATGTCCGCCGGTGTCCCGCCATCGTGTCACAGAGCTGCAGAACAGGGAGATGCCTGTGTAAACAAGGCATTTCCCTGTTCTGCCTTGTGACAGGACAGTGATCTACTGCTCCCTGTCATCAGGAGCAGTGATCACTGTCTTGTCACTTTTAGCCCAGCCCCCCCACAGTTAGAATCACTCCATAGGACACACTTAACCCCTTCCTCGCCCCCTAGTTTGGGTACCACGTCGCACGACCGCATAATTGTCAGTTAAAGCGACGCAGTGCCGAATCGCAAAAAGTGCTCTGGTCAGGAGGGGGGTAAATTCTTACAAAACATATACAGAATATTAAATGTGCAATGCTTATATGTGCAATTCCCTTATGTTCAAGATAATGTGCATATTTCTTCCAATAGTGAATTTATAGAAAAATGTGTACTGAAAAATATTAAAAAACATAACATCACATTAAAGGTTTATACAATTAATTCAGTGTGCATTTCATTGGTGTTCTCCTTATTTACCAGTCCTCACTTCTAAAATCAAGTTGGAAGTATATATACATTATCTCAAAAAAGTGAGTACACCCCTCACATTTTTGTAAATATTTTATTCTATCCTTTCATATGACAACACTGAAGAAATGACACTTTGCTACAATGTAAAGTAGTGAGTGTACAGCTTGAAAATTTGCTGTCCCCTAAAAATAACTCAACATGCAGCCATTAATGTCTAAACCGCTGGCAACAAAAGTGAGTACACCCCTAAGGGAAAATGTCCAAATTGGGCCCAATTAGCCATTTTCCCTCCCCGGTGTCATGTGATTTGTTAGTGTTACAAGGTCTCAGGTGTGAATGGGGAGCAGGTGTGTTAAATTTAGTGTTATCGCTCTCACTCTCTCATACTGGTCACTGTAATTTCAATATGGCACCTCATGGCAAAGAACTCTCTGAAGTCTGAAAAAAAAGAATTGTTGCTCTACATGAAGATGGCCTAGGCTATAAGAAGATTGCCAAGACCCTGAAACTGAGCTGCAGCACGGTGGTCAAGACCATACAGCGGTTTAACAGGACATGTTCCATTTAGAACAGGCCTCGCCATGGTCGACCAAAGAAGTTGAGTGCACGTGCTCAGTGTCATATCCAGAGGTTGTCTTTGGGAAATAGAAGTATGAGTGCTGCCAGCATTGCTCCAGAGGTTGAAGGGATGGGGGGGTCAGCCTGTCAGTGCTCAGACCATATGCCACACGCTGCATCAAATTGGTCTCCATGGCTGTCGTCCCAGAAGGAAGCCTCTTCTAAAGATGATACACAAGAAAGCCCGTAAACAGTTTTCTGAAGACAAGCAGACTAAGGATATTGATTACTGGAACCATGTTCTGTGGTCTGATAAGACCAAGATAAACTTATTTGGTTCAGATGGTGTCAAGCATATGTGGCGGCAATCGGGTGAGGAGTACAAAGACAAGTGTGTCTTGCCTACAGTCAAGCATGGTGGTGGGAGTGTCATGGTCTGGGGCTGCATGAGTGCTGCTGGCACTGGGGAGCTACAGTTCATTGAGGGAACCATGAATGGCAACATCTACTGTGACATACTGAAGTAGAACATGATCCTCTCCCTTCGGAGACTGGGCCGCAGGGCAGTATTCCAACATGATAACAACCCCAGACACACCTTCAAGACGACCACTGCCTTGCTAAAGAAGCTGAGGGTAAAGGTGATGGACTGGCCAAGCATTTCTCCAGGGCCCAGTTTGGACATTTTCACTTAGGGGTGTACTCACTTTTGTTGCCAGCAGTTGAGACATTAATGGTTGTGTGTTGAGTTATTTTGAAGGGACAGCTAATTTATACTGTTATACCAGCTGTACATTCACTATTTTACATTGTAGCAAAGTGTCATTTCTTCAGTGTTGTCACATGAAAAGATATAATAAAATATTTACAAAAATGTGAGGGGTGTACTCACTTTTGTGAAATACTGTATATATGTGATATTGTCCACCGATATGTGTTCTAGAGTTGTTTGTATTTGTAGTGCTTCTTATTCCACCACCAGGGTTATACTGCTCTCACCCCCCTTAGATGGACCTAATCAGGTCAACCACATTTTTCCCCTTTTAATGGGGTTATTATGTTCCTCTGTGTCTTTTCCTTCTGGGTGTTTAGATGTTATTCCATTGTCATCCTTGAAAACCTTAGGGTATTTTCACAAGTGGGCCCCAAAAGAAAGTAATACTCATAGTGCTCACTGCGTATTTAACTTTATTTTTGGTAAAAATGAAAAAATACACTCATAGTATTAAATTAAAAATCGTCTGTTTCCTTATGGATGCAGCCTCTGTGTGTACACGACCTCCAACAAAATGGCATTCAGCTCCCTTCCGTTTGCAGCATGATGTCACCGGATCCTCCTCCCTAAATATTCTTTATATGTTTTGTTTGTTTTTGTTTTGATATTTGCAGTATTGCAGTTTATTATATACATATCTTTAGATTGGTCATATATATTGCATAGGCATAGTCCTATTTGGTCAACTAAAATCTGCAGTACATTTTAGTTGACTAAAATCGTTTTAATCTACTAAAATTGAATGGGTTTAGTTAAATTGTAATGCATTATTTAGGCATTTCTCTAGAATTTCCAAACTGTAATGCATAAAGTGCTCTGGATGCCAGTGGTCAGAGGAGGCCTGTAATGCACACGGTGCTCTGGACAGACGGTGGTCTGAGGGGAGGCCTGTAATGCACACAGTGCTCTGGACGGACGGTGGTCTGAGGGGAGGCCTGTAATGCACACAGTGCTCTGGATGCCAGTGGTCAGAAGAGGCCTGTAATGCACATAGCCCTCTGCACCGTGGTCTGAGGAGAGACCTGTAATGTACACACTCACAATGCTCTGCTCTGGATGGTCGTGAGTTGGGACTCTTGTCAGGAGGCCTGTAATGCACAGTGCTGCCCTGGACGGTCGTCTGAAGAGGCCTGTGATGCTGCACGGTGCTAATTGCTAACAGGCTCTACACAGGCAAAGCTCCAGGGAAAACAGAAGTTCACCTGGGTAAATGTCTTTTGTTTTCGTTCGTTCGGAGCTGGAAAGCATCCTCAAGTGACGTGCCCGGCCTGAAGACAGCTGATATTCAGTATTTACAGTGCTCGTTTTTAAATACAACATACACAGTGTGCTATGCCAGCCTCTAATAGAGAGGCCAGCAGTGACAATTTATTTCAATATTAAAATAATAGCGGCGCGGGGGGGGCAGGGCTGGAGGCAAACTAAGAGGGCGCTGACAGGGAGGAAGGAGGGGGTGAGGGGGGAGAGAGGTGAGCAGGGAGCAGGCAGCCTATCACAGAGGGAGGCACTTTGACCATGGTGGTCAGGGCAGAGCTGCCCTGGTTATCATGGTCTATTTAGAGAGGGCATACAGGAAGTGGTAGGTTTATTTTATTTTTTTTACAGTTTAGAGGGGGGCAATGTTTTAACACGCCAATCAGGAGGAGTGTACTGGATAGCTGAGGGGATTGTGGACATTGCTGGAGAGAGAAAAAGCACAGGTCAGTAATTGGGGGGTGCCGGGGAGGCTGCTACACACAGAAGGTTTTTTATCTTAATGCATAGAATGCATTAAAGCGTTTGTTAACTCAAAAAAAAAATCCAGATTCTGGTCCCTTAAAGCAGATTACACAGCACAGCGCTTGTGCTATGTAATCTGCCCCCCTTGCAATCTGCAGCGAGTGTCAGATTGCAAGGGGGGCAGATGTTAGAGACCTTGCGCTCCTCCACCTTCCATTTGAGGATGCCCCACAGATGCTCAATAGGGTTTAGGTCTGGAGAAATGTTTGGCCAGTCCATCACCTTTTCCCTCAGCTTCTTTAGCAAGGCAGTGGTCATCTTGGATATGTGTTTGGGGTCGTTATCATGTTGCGATACTGCCGTGTGGCCCAGTCTCGGAGGGGAGGGGATCATGTTCTGCTTCAGTATGCCACAGTACATGTTGGCATTCATGGTTTCCTCAATGAACTGTAGCTCCCCAGTGTCGGCAGCACTCATGCAGCCCCAGACCATGACACTCCCACCACCATGCTTGACTGTAGGCAAGACACACTTGTCTTTGTACTCCTCACCTGATTGCCGCCACACATGTTTGACATCATCTGAACCAAATAAGTTTATCTTGGTCTCATCATACCACAAGACACCTGCTCCCCATTCACACCTGAGACCTTGTAACACTAATGAGTCGCGTGGCACTGGGGAGGAAAAACAGCTAATTGGGTCCAATTTGGACATTTTCACTTAGGGGTGTACTCACTTTTGTTGCCAGCGGTTTAGACATTAATGGCTGTGTGTTGAGTTATTTTGAGGGGACAGCAAATTTACACTGTTAGGCTGGTTTCACACTGAGCAGCCAGATATTTTTAGCGGCGCTTTACCGTTGTTTTTGCTAGCAGGGCGCTTTTAACCCCCGCTATCGGCTGAAAAAGGGTTAAAAACGCCCGCAAAGCACCGCTTCAGCGGCGTTTTACTGGCGGTTCAGTGGCGCTGCCCATTGATTCAGTAGGCGGGGGCGCTTTAGGAGCGGTGTACAGCGCCTAAAAGATGCGGCTAGCAGGACATTTTTTACCGTCCTGCCAGCGCACCGCTCCAGTGTGAAAGCCCTCAGGCTTTCACATTGGAGTGAAAGGAGAGGCTCGTTCAAGGCGCTTTGCAGGTGCTATTTTTAGCGCTATAGCGCCTGCAAAGCACCTCAGTGTGAAAGCAGCCTTATACAAGCTGTACATTACAGCTTGTATAAGGCTGTACACTACACTGTTTGTATAAGCTGTACACTACCTACTTTACATTGTAGCAAAGTGTAATTTCTTCAATGTTGTGTGTATATATATATATATATATATATATATATATATATAAGAAAAGACAGGGCACGATCTACAATGCAAAAAGTTTTACTGAAGTATCTTCATAACATGTAACATAACAGCTAGTGTGCAGTAATGTGCAGTTTTGAGCATACCATGCTCTTCATCAAGCTCTGTGTAAGAACTCACACCAAGCATTCTACCTATATACAAAACCACAGGGTGTAGCCACACAGGTGTATCCCATAACGACCCCTCCTTTCTCAATTAACCCACTTACTTCCTAATATACATCATACTACATAAATTGCCAACCCATATCACCTGCAATTGATCCTACTTCTCATATCATCCCTAAAATTCACTAATCAACTAAACAGGATATACATTTTTACATTGGTGATGTCAGCAGAGAGCGACTTCAGCCCATTCCCTGCTGAAAACGGGCCACAGGAGTGCAAAACGTATTGCACTCCTGTGATCCATAGAAGTACAACCCAACGAGCTTTGGCTATACTTTTCCTTTAATGGAAGAATTGCAGCCAAAAAAACTTTCCTCTGACATGAAAACAAGGTGACGCGCTCAACAATGCATGAAAACATAGGAACTGAGGTGCAGGAACACGGCAGCAGGTGCTCTGGACTGATGAGTCAAAGGGGTTGATTCACCAAAGAAAAAAAGACTGTGCACTTTGCAGAGTTCAATTGCACTCTGCAAGAGCAGTTGTTCCAGAGCTTAGTAAATGAGAGTGAGCCCTGCTGACTTCTATCATCCAATCATGTGCAAGCAAAAATGTTGTTTTTTTTTCATTTTCCTCGCACGTGATTGGGTACTCTTTGCAAATTGAAGCTTTACTTCAATTACTGAACTCTGGGGAAAGTGCACAGTCTATTTTCCTTTAGTAAATCAACCCCAAAATGTGAAATATTTGGCTATAGCAGGAGGAAGCTTGTTCGCCGAAGTGCTGGAGGCAACAGTGAAGCATGGTGGAGATTCCTTGCAAGTTCGGGGCTACATTTCTGCAAATAAAGTTGGAGATTTGGTCAGGATCAACTGTGTCCTTAATGCTGAGAAATACAGGCAGATACTTATCCATCATACCATACCATCAGGGAGGCGTAATTGGTCCCAAATGTATTCTGTAGCAGGACAATGATCCAAAACATACAGCCAATGTAATTAAGAACTATCTTCACTTTAAAGCAGAACAAGAAGTCCTGGAATTGATGGGTTGGCCCTCACAGAACCCTGATCTCAACATCATAGAGTCTGTCTGGGATTGCATGAAGAGACAGGAGGATTTGAGGCAGACTACATCCACAGAAGATCTGTGGTTAGTTCTCCAAGATTTTTGGAACAACCTACCTGCTGACAGGGCTGGACTGGGACAAAAATGTGGCCCTGGACATCATCCAGATGGGCCCAGGGCACAACACATCAGGGTACAGTGCACATCAGGGCACGGTACAGAGCCCAGCACATCAGGGCACAGCACATCAGGCCACATCAGGGTACAGGGCACAGCACATCAGGGTACAGAGCCCAGCTCATCAGGGCACAAGGCACATCAGGGCACAACACATCAGGGTACAGCACACCAGGCCACATCAGGGTACAGAGCCCAGAACATCAGCGTACAGGGCACATCAGGGCACAACACATCAGGGTACAGTGCACAGCACATCGGGGTACAGGGCATCAGGGCACAGCACATCAGGGTACAGGGCACAGCACATCAGGGTACAGCACATGAGGGTACAGGACATCAGGGCACAGCACATCAGGGTACAGCACATGAGGGTACAGGACATCAGGGCACAGCACATCAGGGTACAGAGCCCAGCACGTCAGCGTACAGGGCACATCAGGGCACAATACATCAGGGTACAGGACACAGCACATCAGGGACCATCACATCAGGGTACAGGGCACAGCACATCAGTGTACAGGACATCAGGGCACAGCACATCAGGGTACAGGGCACAGCACATGAGGGTACAGGACATCAGAGCACAGCACATCAGGGCACAGCACATCAGGGTACAGAGCCCAGCACATCAGCGTACAGGGCACAATACATCAGGGTACAGGGCACAGCACATCAGGGTACAGGACACAGCACATCAGGGCACATCACATCAGGGTACAGGGCACAGCACATCAGGGTACAGGACATCAGGGTACAGCACATCAGGGCACAGGTCACAGTACATCAGGGCACAGCACATAAGCGTAAAGGGCACATCAGGGCACGATACATCAGGGTACATTGCACAGCACATCAGGGTACAGGGCATAGCACATCAGGGTACAGCACATCAGGGTACAGGACATCAGGGCACAGGTCACAGTACATCAGGGCACAGCACATCAGGGCACAGAGCCCAGCACATCAGCGTACAAGGCACGGCACATCAGGGCACAGTACATCAGGGTACAGGACACAGCACATCAGGGCACATCACATCAGGGTACAGGGCACAGCACATCAGGGTATAGCACATCAGGACACAGCACATCAGGGCACAGTACATCAGGGTACAGGACACAGCACACCAGGGCACATCACATCAGGGTACAGGGCACAGCACATCAGGGTATAGCACATCAGGACACAGCACGTCAGGGTACAGGACATCACGGCACAGGTCACAGTACATCAGGGCACAGCACATCAGGGCACACAACATTGAGGCACAGCACACCAGGGCATAGGACATCAGGGCACAGGACGCCATGGCACAGGACATTGGGGCACAGCACATCGGGGCACATCAGGACACAGGGCACATCAGGGCACAGGACATTGGGGCACAAGGCACATCAGGGCACGGGGCACATCAGGGCATAGGACACTGGGGCACAGCACATCGGGGCACGGGGCACATTGGGGCACATCAGGGCACATAGCACATCAGGGCACGGGGCACATCAGGGCACATAGCACATGAGGGCACGGGGCACATCAGGGCACATAGCACATCAGGGCACGGGGCACATAAGGGCACATAGCACATTAGGGCACATAGCACATCAGGGCACGGGGACATCGGGGCACATAGCACATCAGGGCACGGGGCACATCAGGCCATATGTCACATCAGGGCACGGGGCACATCAGGCCACATGGCACATCAGGGCACATAGCACATCAGAGCACAGGGCATATCAGGGCATGGGGCACATGGCACATCGGGGCACGGGGCACATCAGGGCTCGGGGCACATCAGGGCACATTATGGCACATGGGGCACATGGCACATCAGGGCACATGATGGGGCACACGGCACATTATGGGGCACATCAGGGCACATGATGGGGCACATCAGGGGGCACATCAGGGCACATGGCACATTATGGGGCACATTATGGGGCAAATGGCACATTATGGATCGTTTACTAGCCAGCATGCAGAGTAGCGCAGGAAGCGTCTGTAGTAAGTTCTCTCTCATGTCACGCTGCTCCCCGGCGGCCCCTCCTCTCTTCTCGTCCATCCCAGATGATGTCACAAGCCAATGGGGATGGACGGGAGGAGAGGCCAACGGGGAGCAGCGTGACATCAGAGAGAACTTACTACAGACGCTTTCTGCGCTACTCTGCATGCTGGCTAAATCTCGATCTACCCGTCAGGCGCCAGCTGTCAGCGATTGACGGGTAGATCGCCGCACATGCAATAGGCAGATTAGGCGGTCGCTGAAACCAGCCCACTGATCTATCTGCCCACTGGGAAACGCCCAGTAGTCCCGATGGCCAGTACATCCCTGCCTGCTGAGTACCTTCAAAAACTGTATGATAGCCTACTTAGAAGAATTGATGCTGTTTTGACGGCAAAGGGTGGTCACACCATTTATTGATTTGATTTCAGTTTCTCTTCTGTTCATTTACTTTCCATTTTGTTAATTGTTAAAAATAAACTATTAACACTTTAATTTCTGAAAGCATTCTAAATTTACAGCATTTTTTCACACCTGCCTAAAACTTTTGCACAATACTGTATATTTTGTGCAACAAACTAATACACTGAATCTAATTAATTTAACTACAGTGACGTGTGGTTGCTCTAAAAAGAAAGTATGGAAATGAATAAAAAAATGTTGTGCAATTTATTATTATCAAAAATGTTTTAAAATGTCAAAGTCAAAATCCAAGTTGCGAGAGCTTTCTACATTCTTTATTACTGCTTAGCAGAAACAACTGCTGCAGTTTGCGGTCCAGCTATGACACCAATAAAAGACACTAGGTGGCAGACAAGATTTGTGGGTATGCTGTATACGTACTGGAAATCCTTACTGCTAGGAACATTGGACCTTCCATTCTGATTTGTTTTTACGGAGCATGCTCTGGGTCTGTCACTCTGGTTCTGGCTTCACTATCTATTAGGCCACTAATTTAGAAAAACAATGGAGCTAGCAAAACCTCCAAAAATCAGATCTATTGTTCTGCATTCTTCCTCTTGTTTGGTCATGTATTCTCTACTGAAGGTGCATGGAGGAGTGGAGCTTCAACAAAGGCAGCAAGTAGGCAGCTCTGCCTGAACAATGATCTTCAGCACCCAGCAGCAGTCTCGGGGCTTGTGGATGTCTACAGAAGGGAAGCATTTATAGGTAAATAATATGCATTAAAAAAAGTTAAATGCACATATACATTGTCTTATGGGAGGATTTTTGTTACAATTAAAGGTCTGCTGACAGGGTCTCTTCAAAGATGGCTTCAGACCTATGTGTTTCGGTAACCAAATACTAGATAGCAGAGGTCCCCAAACCCCAGGCCACAGATCGGCGATGGTCCATGGCTTGTTGTAGACAAGGCTGCGGCGAGCAAGCAAGGCTCACTCTGCATTGGTGGCCATTTGCGTTGCCGCCTGAGCTCCGCCTTTTGTCTAGGCGGTGGCAGGGACCCTGCTGGGGGCTGCGCATGCAGGTGATCTAGATACTTGTGTGGGTCTAGTGCACTACCACTTTCCCACCAGCAGAGGGTGCCTGCTCCCTTTCTCCCAGTAATTCCACTCCACTCCTAGTCTATGGTCATGTCTCTTAGTATATGTACAGAGTCTCACAAAAGTGAGTACACCCCTTACATTTTTGTAAATATTTTATTATATCTTTTCATGTGACAACACTGAAGAAATGACACTTTGCTATAATGTAAAGTAGTGAGTGTACAGCTTGTATAACAGTGTAAATTTGCTGTTCCCTCAAAATAACTCAACACACAGCCATTAATGTCTAAACCTCTGGCAACAAAAGTGAGTGCATCCCTAAGTGAAAATGTCCAAATTGGGCCAATTAGCCATTTTCCCTCCCCAGTGTCATGTGACTCATTAGTGTTACAAGGTCTCAGGTGTGAATGGTGAGCAGGTGTGTTATATTTGGTGTTATCGCTCTCACTCTCTCATACTGATCACTGGAAGTTCAACATGGCACCTCATGGCAAAGAACTCCCTGTGATCTAAAAAAAAGAATGGTTGCTCTACATAAAGATGGCCTAGGCTATAAGAAGATTGCCAAGGCCCCGAAACTGAGCTGCAGCACGGTGGCCAAGACCATACAGCGGTTTAACAGGACAGGTTCCACTCAGAACAGGCCTCGCCATGGTCGACCAAAGAAGTTGAGTGCACGTACTCAGCTTCATATCCAGAGGTTGTCTTTGGGAAATAGACAGGAAATAGTATGAGTGCTGCCAGCATTGCTGCAGAGGTTGAAGGGGTGGGGGGTCAGCCTGTCAGTGCTCAGACCATACGCCGCACACTGCATAAAATTGGTCTCCATGGCTGTTGTCCCAGAAGGATGCCTCTTCTAAATATGATGCACTAGAAAGCCCAAACAGTTTGCTGAAGACAAGCAGACTAAGGGCATGGATTACTAGAACCATGTCCTGTGGTCTGGTGGGACCAAGATAAACTTATTTGGTTCAGATGGTGTCAAGCGTGTGTGGCGGCAACCAGGTGAGGAGTATAAAGACAAGTGTGTCTCTACAGTCAAGCATGGTGGTGGGAGTGTCATGGTCTGGGGCTGCATGAGTGCTGCCGCCACTGGGCATTTCTCCAGACCTAAATCCTATTTTGCATATGTGGGGCATCCTCAAATGGAAGGTGGAGGAGCGCAAGGTCTCAAATATCCACCAGCTCCGTGATGTCCTCATGGAGGAGTGGAAGAGGACTCCAGTGGCAACCTGTGAAGCTCTGGTGAACTCCATGCCCAAGAGGGTTAAGGCAGTGCTGAAAAATAATGGTGGCCACACAAAATATTGACACTTTGGATCCAATTTGGAGATTTCTCGCTTTTGTTGCCTTTGGTTTAGACATTATTGGCTGTGTGTTGAGTTTTTTTTGAGGGGACAACAAATTTACAATGTTATACAAGCTGTACACTCACTACTTTACATTGTCCCATCAATAGGGATGGTCCCGATGTTCGAGTCGAACCTAAGTTTAACTCGAACAGTGGGTGTTCGTTTGTTCACAGAACAAACAAACATATGGGGCGTTCATGGCAAATTTGAGCTCTGCAGAGCGCCCCATAATGCACTGCGAGATTGCAGTGCATTAATGGTTGCTGATTGGCCAAAGCATGCACCTGACCTGCATGCTTTGCCCAATCACAGTGCGCTCTGCTGTGAGAGCCATGGTTGGCCAAAGGCAGGATGCTTTTAGCCAATCATGGCTCAGGGGGCTAAGTCTATGCCCCACACTATATAAGGCTGCTTACACAGCAGCCGTATATAGTGTTATAATAACGTGGAGATTGAGAGCACGTTAGCTAGAAGCAGGTTAGTTAGTGGTGTGCAGTCAGTTTAGTATATATATATATATATATATATATATATATATATATATATACAGTGTAATCAGTGTAGTGTAGACTATATATACAGTGCAGGCAGTCTAGTATAGATACAGTTGTGCTCATAAGTTTACATATCCTGGCAGAATTTATGATTTCTTGGCCATTTTTCAGAGAATATGAATGATAACACAAAAACCTTTCTTTCACTCATTGTTAGTGTTTGACTGAAGCCATTCATTATCAATCAACTGTGTTTACTCTTTATAAATCATAACAACAACAGAAACTACCCAAATGACCTTGATCAAAAGTTTACATACCCCAGTTCTTAATACCGTGTATTGCTCCCTTTAACATCAATGACAGCTTGAAGTCTTTTGTGGTATTTGTGGATGAGGCTCTTTATCTTCTCAGATGGTAAAGTTGCCCATTCCACTTGGCAAAAAGCCTCCAGTTCCTGTAAATTCTTGGGCTGTCTTGCATGAACTGCACGTTTGAGATCTCCCCAGAGTGGCTCAATGATATTGAGGTCAGGAGACTGAGATGGCCACTCCAGAGCCTTCACTTTATTCTGCTTTAGCCAATGACAGGTCGACTTGACCTTGTGTTTTGGATCATTGTCATGTTGGAATGTCCAAGTACATCCCATGCACAGTTTCCTGGCTGATGAATGCAAATGTTCCTCCAGTATTTTTTGATAACATCTTGCATCAATTTTGACCAAATTTCCTGTGCCTTTGTAGCTCACACATCGCCAAAACATCAGCGATCCACCTCCGTACCTTTCATCATAGGCCTTGTTGACTCCTCTCCAAATGTAGTGTTTACGGTTGTGGCCAAAAAGCTCAATTTTGGTCTCATCATTCCAAATGACTTTGTGCCAGTAAGTTTGAGGCTTGTCTCTGTGCTGTTTGGCGTATTGTAAGCGGGATACTTTGTGGCATTTGCGTAGTAATGGCTTTCTTCTGGCGACTCGATCATGCAGCCTATCTTTCTTCAAGTGCCTCCTTATTGTGCATCTTGAAACAGCCACACCACATGTTTTCAGAGAGTCCTGTATTTCACCTGAAGTTATTTGTGGGTTTTTCTTTGCATCCCGAACAATTTTCCTGGCAGTTGTGGCCAAAATTTTAGTTGGTCTACCTGACTGTGGTTTGGTTTCAACAGAACCCCTCATTTACCACTTCTTGATTAGAGTTTGAACACTGCTGATTGGCATTCTCAATTCCTTGGATATCTTATTATATTTCTTTCCTGTTTTATACAGCTCAACTACCTTTTCCCGCAGATCCTTTGACAATTCTTTTGCTTTCACTGGATGAAAGATGCAAGGGTCTGTCAGGAGTCCAGAAACTCATTGACCTTTTATAAACACACACTAATTACAAGCAAACAGATCACAGGTGAGGATGGTTACCTTTAATAGCCATTCAAATCCCTTTGTGTCAACTTGTGTGCATGTTATCAGGCCAAAATCACCAGGGTATGTAAACTTTTGATCAGGGTAATTTGGGTAGTTTCTGTTGTCATTATGATTTAAAAAGAGTAAACACAGTTGATTGATTCAGCCAAACACTAACCATGAGTGAAAGAAATTTTTTTGTGTTATCATTCATATTCTCTGAAAAATAGCCAAGAAATCAAACCTTACAGGCCAGCAAAAAGTGGCCTTAAAGTCATTACAATCGGACTCCCGTCTGGTCGTGAAACCCTCAGACAAGGAAGGTAATCTTGTAGTGATGACCACTGAACAATATGAGTCTATGGTCCTACGCCTTCTACAAAATCGAGACTGGTATAAGAAAGTATCTGTGGCGTACGTCACCAACATGACCATACGCTACAGACAACTGATTGGGACTGCCTACCACCAGGGTTTAATCACCAAACCAACATGGGATTTTCTCAATGTACCTTGTCCTCGGATTCCCACATTGTACGCCCTTCCCAAGGTTCACAAGGATCTATTAAATCCCCCTGGTCGTCCGATAGTGTCCGGAAACAGATCTTTAACTGAAAACGCCAGCCAACTGGTGGATGATTTTCTCAGGCCCCACGTAGAAGGCCTGACATCATACCTACAAGATACCAGTGAACTTCTTCGAACTTTGGATGGTTTGGCCATCCCTGAAGGAGCATGGCTTGTAACTTTGGATGTGGAGGCCCTCTACAACTCCACCCCCCATGATTTGGGGGTGGCAGTTGTAGAGGGCTTCATTTCTCGCAATGGTGATGTCCCTCGAGCCTACAATGGGTTCATTTTGGACCTATTGAGGTTCATTCTTACAAATAACATTTTTTTGTTTGCACGCTCCCACTACCTCCAGGTGCAGGGGGTCGCTATGGGGACCAGATGTGCCCCCTCTTATGCGAACCTGTACCTGGGGGAGTGGGAGCAAAGACTTTTCTTTAGGGATGATATGCAAACCTTGGTGGAATATATACCGATATGGAAACGGCATATTGATGATGTGTTCCTGATCTGGACGGGCAGTAGAGAGGATCTTTCCCGTTTCTTTGACGGCCTCAAAGCTAATCCTTACAATTTGACCTTTACTATGGAAGCGAATCAGTCCACCATAACTTTCTTGGACATTACCATCTTTGTCAACCCTGATAGAACTATAGGGAAAACCCTCTTCCATAAACCATCAGCAGGAAACTCTCTCCTGCATGCCACCAGCTCACATCCATTACCACTCATAAATAATGTTCCATACAGACAGTATTTAAGATTAAGGAGAAATTGCAGTGAAAATGCCCACTTCGAATCCGAGGCCAGAGCATTGAGAGAGCGTCTCAAAGCACGTGGCTATAGTAACAAATGCCTCAAAAGAGCCTACCTCAGGGCCAAAAAAAATGACCGCAGCCAACTCATCCATGGCCGCACTAATCGAAAATCAGACCCGGGCTTAAGATTAATTACAACTTTCTCTGGACAACATCAGCAAATGCGAGATCTGCTACAGAAGCATTGGTATTTGCTGATGGGTGATCCCAATGTATCCAAACACCTAAAGAATCATCCTGAGATCACTTACAGACGATCTTGGTCAATTAGGGATCACATTGTTCACAGTCACTACGCCCCATTGTCCGGAACTGATACCAAAACCAAGGGAACTAAATCCTGCCACAAGTGTGACTTTTGTAGGTACATTTATGCATCTCGCAATATCATTCTTCCGAATGGACAGCTTTATAATCCTAACTTCTTAGCCACATGCCAATCCATCGGTGTGGTCTATATAATGATATGCGAATGCAACGCCTTCTACGTGGGGAAAACCAAACGCCCTTTTTTCCATCGAATCAGAGACCCTGTCTCCTTAGTGACTAAGAAAAAGATGGAAACCCCCATTAGTCGGCATATAGGCTTATGTCACCAATTTGATGACAGAAAAATGCACTTTTTTGCCCTTGAGTATGCCCCCCCAAAACGAAAGAGGTGGAGATTACGATAGGGCTTTACTGCAACGCGAGACTAAGTGGATTTTCACCTTAAACACCCAGGCCTCAATGATGTTTTAAGTTACAAACCTTTTCTTTAAATTTTGCTTCATTGATGTGATTTTCCGTGATTTAATTTTTATAATTTTTTTTTTTTTTTTTTCACACCACCACCTACTTTTTGATTCTATTTGCTATGAATAATGAATATGGATGCTTGACAAAGACTGATATTATATATATTTTTTTTATTTGGATTTTTATATATTTTTTCATTCTTATCTTTTTCAAGATAAAGACTCTTGTGCTGTTTGTTTTTCTCTTCCAGCCCGCTACCTCATTTCTCTTGGCATGTACAGACACCTGGGGCACTCAGCAATTCAGCTCTTAATCAATGTTTTGATTGCTCTGTTTGCCCCGCAATTGATGACCAGTGCTGTTTCGTTGCCCCCAGCTATCTATATGTGTGGAATATTATGCCTAGTTATTTATTTGAGCCTCAGGGCCTCCGTAGTGCCGTATTCAGGGCATCGGAGTTTTAAAGATGGCCGCGGGTCAGTCACATACATCTGACGCCGCTGACGTTGCTTCCGCACGGAAGCTGGGATGCGCGCGCATGCGCGGTTGTCACTGTCAGTCCGCAGCGTGACACCGAGTCAGACGCCGTCACGCTGGAGAGGTTTAAAAAGCGGGGATATCCCCGCTATCTTCTGTCATTCCCCTCCGACGCGCTGGGCAGGCAGATGCTGAAAGACACTTCTATGCTGGTGCTGTTATCATTGGCTCTGATCATTATAAGTGAGTTCCTCTGTGTTTTTTTCAATCCCTCATGAAAGTTTTTAGTACCAAAATCGTTCTGAATTGTGTATTTAAACTCAGTCCATTCTTTCTTCCTTTCTTTACATCTATAGGCTCTTTGCGGTAGGCTGCAGGCGATTTTCCAGGCTTGATTACCCACTACTTGGTTGTGGGTGTTCTAATCCTGTACGCTGCCCATTTTTCGGCTTGTATCCTGCTGCATTTAAAGAACCATTTACTTTTATATACAGCAATCAGGCTTCCTACCATCCTTCGGATGTGATCTCTGTTACCCATGAATTGATTCTACTTACCATTTAAGGTATTTAATATATCTTTATTCCAGATGTACTCATCCTCCAATACATTGCAAGTGTCAGCTTATTTGACCAATCATACCTCTAAGTATGCACCGGTTTTTGCTTTCATTTTTGTGACCCCCTTGTATTTGAATTTATCTCTTTTCAGAGAATTTCATCTACTCTTTGAATTTTTTATCCCTCTCTGCATGCTCTTTTCAGTGAGGTGCGGGCTGGAGGGCGAAACATTTGCTATGCATAAATCCAATTTTTAAATATTCATCTATAATTCACTCCCTTTCCTTACGGGTAAGATCAATATCAATTTTTTGATTTGGTGTGTGTTGAAGAAAAATTTTTTTTTTTTCTTTTTTTTTTCTTTTTTTTTTTTTCTTTTTTGTCAGTACAAACTAACCTTGAATATTTATTCATATATTGTGTTGTTTTTTGACTTTATGTGTATAAATTTCCCCTTTTGACTTACTTGATATATATTATGATTGTAATATATTAGCAGACATAAGATTCTTACTGTGTTTTTTCTACCTTATAGTTGATCAAATGCCACATTGTATCTCCTGAAGAAGCTTAAGAAAGCGAAACATGTTGAGAAAGTGGTATCAACCTCTGTATCAATCAGTTATTTTACTTGCTTTGTAAACATACATTAGTGTCTTTGATTTATGTCTGTCTTTTTTAAAGATTGTTAAATAAAAGATTCTTTTATTCTATCTTTTTCTACTCTATTTATCCTAGCACCGTTAAAAGTCCCGGGGCCTGTTCATGGCCTCAATGTCCCTTTTCCCTATAAACGTATTTTCTGGGATGTGGTGCTCTTGATTTTTCCCCTCCTCCATTATTTCAAGCCAAGAAATCATAAATTCTGCCAGGGTATGTAAACTTATGAGCACAACTTTATATACAGTGCAGGCAGTCTAATATATATATATATATATATATATATATATATATATATATATAGCGCAGCCAGTGTGAAAGTGTAGAATATATACACAGTGCAGGCAGTTTACGCAGTTTACGTTACAATACAAGAGGATTAAGAGGGCACTGCTGAGAAGAGCTTACAATATAATAGTGTGGGGCAGGTGGTACAAAAGGTTGTAACTGTGGGGAATGAGCTGATGGAAGTGGTAGGAGATTGGTTGGAGACGTGATAGGCTTTCCAGAAGAGATGAGTTTTCAGAGATCGCCTGAAGGTAGCAAGAGTAGGGGAGAGCCTGACCAGTGGAGGTAGCGAGTTCCAGAGGATGGGAGAGGCTCTGGAGAAATCCTGGAGATGAGCATGGGAGGAGGAGACGAGAGAGCTTGAGAGCAGGAGGTCTTGAGAAGAGCGGAGAGTACGATTTGAGTGATATTTGGAGACAAGATTGGTGATGTAGCTCGGGGCAGAGTTGTGAATGGCTTTGTATGTTGTGGTTAGTATTTTGAATTTAATTTGCTGGGTGATTGGGAGCCAGTGTAGGGATTAGAGGAGAGGGTTGGCAGACACTGAGCAGTTGGTAAGGTGGATAAGTCTGGCAGCAGCATTCATGATAGACTGAAAAGGGGAGGAGCCTATGGAGAGGCAAGCCAATGAGAAGGGAGTTGCAATAGTCAAGGCGAGAGATAACAAGGGAGTGAATGAGGAGCTTGGTGGTTTCATTTGTTAAAAAGGGGCACATTTTAGAGATGTTACGGAGGTGAATTCTACAAACTTTTGACAACGATTGGACTTGGGGCTGAAATAACAAGTCAGAATCTAGGATTACACCTAGTACCCTGTCATGAGGGGAGGGACTGATAGTTGCATTGTTGATTTTGATGGAAAAGTCATGGAGGGGGGCTATGGGCGGGGGGGAATATTAATAGCTCAGTTTTAGAGAGATTTAATTTAAGGAAGTGGTGCGACATCCATGCTGATATGTCAGTTAGTAAGTTAGTAACGCAAGAGCAGACTGAAGGAGTGAGGTGAGGAGTAGACAGATAGATTTTGGTGTCATCGGCATATAAGTGGTATTGGAAGCCGTGGGCGGTTATCAACTGACCAAGGGAGGAGATGTAGATAGAGAAGAGAAGGGGTCCAAGAACAGAGATCAGGGGACCCCCACAGAAAGGGGCAATGGAGAGGAGGAGACAGAGTTGTAGGTGACACTGAAGGAGCGCTGTGATAGATAGGCAGAGAACCAGGATAGAGCAGAATCTCGGAGAACAAGGGAGTGTAGTTTATTGAGAAGGAGTGGGTGGTCAACAGTATCAAAGGCCGCAGAGAGCTCAAGTAGTAGGAGTATTGGCTGTTGGTTTTAGCAGTTAGTAAATCGTTAGTCAGTTTTAGTAAGGCAGTTTCCGGGGAGTGCTGTGAACGAAAGCCAGACTGTAATGGGTCAAGAAGGTTATTTTCACTGAGGTAGGAGGTAAGACGGTTGTACTCTAGATGTTTAGAGGTGAATTGGAGCAGTGAGATGGGTCTTAAGTTGTTTAGATTAGTGGGGTCCAGTAAGGGCTTTTTAAGTATGGGAGTGATCTGCGCTCTACCTCCATGGGAGGCCTCCCGGCGACTGCTGACTCTTGGCTGTGACAGCTGTTTTATAGGCAAGGGCAGGGCCACCCGTTGACGTAACAGAGTGACCCTGCCCCTTCTGACATCATGTGACGTCAGAGGGGGCGGGGTCATCCAGAGACATCCAAAAGACAGCAGTCGCCGGGAGGCCTCCCATGGAGGTGGAGCTTTTTCTGTGTTTTTTTCTCTATTTTTCGGGTTCCTCAGGCGGTGTGATTGAAGATGGATGTACGTCACAGGACACTTTTTATTATTTTTTTAATTAATGAATTGTCAAAAGCTGTCTATTGTGGTTTTTACTTTTTGACACTTTTTTGGGTGAATGGGTAGGGTACAGACTGCTTGCTCGGATAAGGGTCTGGGTTTTTTTAAATTTTGGCATGGAGTTCCCCTTAAAATCTATGCCAGACCCAAACTGGGGGGGAACCCATGGCGATTTTTTCATTGAATTTTCATCTATATTGCCAGGAGCCTGCAATACATTATAGCCGCGAGCAAGTTTTTCCTTTAGAAATGTCATTTTGCTGTGGCACTGTTCAACACATCACACAGATGTGCCACTTTACAGGCAGACTAAGGGGACCCCCCAGGCACGATATTTAATGAAATAATAATTTATTTTCATTTTTTTCACTTTAAACATTATTAAAATTACTGCTCCTGAAAAAATGGTAGTTTTAAAAACTTTTTTTTGCATTGATACATGTTCCCTGGGGCAGGACCCGGGTTCCCATACACTTTTTATGGCAATAACTTGCATATAAGCCTTTGAAATTAGTACTTTTGATTTTTCATGTTCGTGTCCCAAAGACTTTAATAGGATTTGCATGTTCGCTCAAACTTTTTGCCTGTTCGCATGTTCTGATTCGAACCGGGGGTGTTCATCCCTACCCTTGAACAACTAAGTGGCAACTGGTATTCTTCATACAGTGTCATTCATGGGGCCTTCGCTCAGTTCCCCAGCTTCCTGGCTAGTCATGCCCCTGTGCATAGCACTGCACAGCCTCCATTCTGGACTACATGTCCCATAATGCAGTTTTCCAAGGAAACAAAGCAGTAGGACATAAAAGAGTAGAGGAGGAGAAGGACCAAAGAAGCTTTCTGCTGTGGGCTGACAGGGTGTGCTTACTATTAGTGCTATTGAGAGGAGGGAGGAGAGAATTACATTACAATGCGCAAAGAAAATCACAAATAAAAAACAGCTGATTCACAGATGCACAGGTGAGAATACCAAACAAGTATTTTTATGGTTAGCTACAAAGCTGAAATCCAGGCAATTTGTATTATTCACTTGCAGTAGGGCTGTGCTTATACGCAAAGGGGGTGTGTGATTCAGCGCTAAAGGAAAAAGTATTGAACAGAGGAGGAAAACTGCTGCCCCTATAAATTACTACCACCTAAGTGGAGTGTAGTGATGAATTGAAAAGTGGTGTAGGTGTGGCACTGTTCTAGTTATACAAAGGTGCTAATAGTAAATGAATTAAGGTGACAAGTGCTAGTTGTTCCTTTAGAGAACCTATAGCTGGAACTGTGCATGAAATAATGAATAATGGTGCTAATTGGGTATTACACCCTCACCTGGGTGTAAACTTATTACAAAGTGTTACTGTGCATAAACTGACATAATTCATAAAACATAATCTGAATTAGCAATATTGCCTAATAGTTGATAAATAATAATAAAAAAATATAAAATATAAAAATATCATATACAATAAAATGCAAACAGAAATTATAGAGGCATGAATAAAATCTTTTACACTTTACAATTAGTGATAAATAGTGACTTGTGCTCTTAAAATTGAAAAAGAGTCCAGTACTGGTGAGCAAATGCTTATTCCTGTTCTCTTGCAGTGTGCGTGACTATCCGTGCTCTTTCTAAATATGCACTCACCGGATGTTTCCTACCCCCCCCCAGGGGTATAACGCAGCCACAGTATTTACCACTGTGTAGCAATCTGGGAGATAGTCAGTTCCGGATGTATCTGGCGTTCCTCCAAAGTGATTATGCAGAAGAGAGAAGGATGCTCATTGCGTGATACCATTTTAAAACATTTTTATTTTGTAAAAAAATGTGGAAATTGAAACAAAAAGTTTAGAACAAACAATGCAGACCCAGGTGCTGAAAAAACCTATTTGGGGCTCTCACCGGAAGTGATTTACTGACGTGCTTAGACTCCGCCCTACACGTTTCATCACTCTGACGTCATCTGCAGCGTAACGTCTAGCCTCACTTCCCGTCCTTTTATAGTGTGTTGTGACCCC